>NC_133465.1:25589689-25913023 GCF_048565385.1 Saimiri boliviensis | reverse complement strand
CTACAGCAGAGTGCAGTTGGCTAGAACTGGACTAAAGGGAGGTATTGACCACATCGTATTCAAACTATTCTCTAAAATACTGTTTCTCTCAGCCTATCTTTAGTAAAAATTGGACAGCCGATAGTTCCCTGGGAGAGACCTGGAGGGCAAGTGTTTTGGTTTGCTAGGTAAGTCAGACCCATATACAGTCATGCACCGTGTAACAATGTTTTGATCAATGGCAGACTGCTGCGTCTATGACCATGGTCCCACAAGGCAATAATACAATTTTTTTGGGTATCTTTTCTGTGTTTAGATATGTTTTAATACACAAATGTTTACCACTGTGTTACAGTTGCCTAGAGTATTCAGTACAGTAACATGCTGTATAGATTTGTAGCCTAGAAGCATAGGCTATCCCATATAGCCTAGGTGCGTAGTGAGCGGTACCACTTCGGTTTGTGTCAGTACACTCTATGATAATCACAACGATAAAATTGCCCAATGATACATTTTTCAGAACATATTTCTGTTATTAAGCAATGTGTGACTGCATTTTAAAAACACAAAGTAAAAGGATAGTGAAGTTTGACAACCAGGAAAAGGTTGACCTTCCAAATTGTCTGCCATCCCCTGCCCATGTGGAAGTGGACCAAGAATCCACCTTCAGGCAGTGTGAGGAATCTGCTTTGAAAACAGTCCTGAATCTGCTCCAACAACAGAAATACATAAAATAGCAACTCCCAGTCTGCCCTGAATTGTTTCTCAATATTTGCATTTTTCCTGGTTTTAAACAGTAACTGCTTCAGTCAGGAGAATCCTCTAGAAACAGAAGGAGGAACAAAAAGCACAGTTAAATGAAAACTTTGCTTTTGTCTGCCCTTGGCCTAGAGGCCAGCGACATGCTGTTACTGACTCTTCAGCTTCTCTGCTCATTGCTCCTGGCAACCTCCCCTCTTGTTGCATGCTCTTCCGTGGGAGTAAGGAGTGAAGGCCAATTCCACAATGACTCTCCAGCCCTTTGAAGAAACTCCAACAATGACCTAGAGTAACACATTAATAGCCTCTTGTTTCTTGCTTGATGTTGTTCTTAAGTGCACAGCCAAAGTAAAAGGGATCTTGAGAGTAAGCATTGCCTTTCGATCATGGATAAACCTCTCTCTTTTCTCAGCTTCAGAAGTTAGTCTTTTGTTCTCAGTAATGAGGAAATGTGGAAGGAAAGGAGCCATGCCTCAAGGTCTAGAGTCCTTCAGCTTCGGGTTAAGTGTGGAACTCTGTAGAAGCGGATTGGTAATTGCATGAGGGAATTTCCAAGCACTCTACATCTCTGACCACTACCGTTAGGTGAGAACATCATGGGTAAAGAGAGGAAATCTGTGTGACTAAAAAATACACATAAACACAGTCCTTCACTTCAATAAATTTCTAAATTTAAATTCATAACAAAAGCCAGGCAGTTCTCCACTGTGTGTGTGTGTGTGTGTGTGTGTGTGTGTGTGTGTGTGTGGTGGGGAGGGGGGTTAGTTGGGGGAGAAATTTGCATAAATGTGGACTTCTACATCTTAGATTTTCTTAAGTGCACTTTCAGTGTAATAAATGGCAAAAGAATCCTGAGTGCGTACCCCAGGGCATGGCAGTTCACTATGGTTGATGCGGTGGATATCTAATGTTTACTCCTAGAAGAAAAAAATAATTGGAATAAGGAAATGAAAGCCCTGGTTAAGACCAACATATTTCACATTTTTTAAAAAACAAGTCTTTGGCTTCATATTTATCACAAGAACAGAAGTCTGTTTCCTCTGACAGAAAATTCATTTCACCTACAAAACCCATATTTCCCCCGCCTGTCTTCTATTCAGACAAGCCCCACAAGATAAATGTGTTCTCCAATTCACCAGCAGTAAGGAAGGTAAAGGCTTAGAAACTCCACAAGTACATTCTCCTAATTATCTTAACTGGCATTTTTTTATTTGGCAAACTATCTATTCAGATTAAACTACAGCCCAGGAGCCTTTTATTTGAAGATTGCCGGTGTGGTGTGGAAAGGTAGCTCAATTGTGTGATTTCCATAGCTTTTATAGCCCAAAGAGAAGCATTGAAAGAGATCCCAGTGTTTGCGTGCAAGTGATTTTTGTTAGGGAAGATCTAAAAATACCCACATCAGCCTCTCTCCACATCCTCTCCCTTTAAAGTCAGCTTGAGACCTTTCCCTATTTAAACACCCAGAAATATGAGTCTGAAGTCACCTGTTATTACCCTTGCATCCCGGTTTCCCCTATGATCTAAATAAACAAATGAGTCCAGCAAATGTGTCAGGAGGCCCCAGCTCTGCTTCACATTAGGAATATATTTACCCATTTAATAACTGTTATTCATCCAGACATTTAATTGCATCATTGTAAATACACAGGGAAACCTTCAGGGGAAGGTAGCTCAGTTGCTGAGATGAGACAGATATTTAAAACTCTGCTCCTGTAGCTCAGTTTCCTTTCAGAGTCAGTCTTTGGGACCAGGATTGGGGTGAGTTGGTTTTATGTTGTGGGGACTCATCAAGAAGCCTCCACCCACTGGGCATGCTGCTCTTCAGAAAGTATCTAGTATATAGTTGAAGAAATGAGTGAATGAGTGCAGAAGAAAGAACCAGAGGTTAAAGCAAAAGTCTTGGCCCATTACTAAGAGCTTTGCTGGTGTTGGGTGCTGGTTCGAGGCCAGACTTTTAGTCTGCCCATCACTCTATGGCCACAGTGACTCTGTACCTTTGAATGATGCCTATCATGGTAGCAGGTACCCTAAAGAGGGGAGCTCTGGGCATCACAGAAACATTCTTGAATCTCTGAGTACATTCTCAGCTTTGTTCCTCATCCTTTGATCTGTTCCTCCTTTATCAGTCTCCCGGATTTGGGAGCTTTTGTTTTTAGCTGTATATTAATCCTTTAGCCCTGATGACAGATTAAACAACATTCACTTGGCTCTCCATACTTCCTCTTAGAAATAATTTTGCATTTGTCTTTGATCTCCTCTTTTTCTTTAATCAACTTCAGATCATAGATGCATCTGATTATGCTCTGTATCCTGGGATTCAACTATGAGTTGATTCGCTTGGTCCAAGACAGCTTGGTATTCTTAAATTTCTACTCATCCCTAGCTAAGGTTCGAGACCCCTCATAAAAAGCATTTACCATTATGGTCCAGAACTTCTGGAATGATCTAGAAGCAACACCCATCAACCTTTTATTTCTTTCTGATCCCTCTTGCTGTGGTCTGATACTTCTGAATTCTTTCAAGGGTCATCTTATTTTTGAATTCTTCCTGTTTGTCTAACTCTTTCAGATTGATGTTACAGTTGGCCTATGTTTCTGGGTTGTGATTTTGACTTTGCCCTGGAACCTCTGCAGGTAGTAGATCAGTTCTGCCATGCCTGTTGATTGACCCAAGTTTTCAGAATCTTAGTCTTGAAAATTGTCCCAGGTGAAACCCAGAGAAGGGGAGTTTGGTCAATGATGTCATGGTTCACCTTTTTAAGAGTAATAGGACAGTCTAATTTTCTCAGCAAAGGATCCCACCTGCCACTTCTGATACCAACCAGTCTCCAAGAGCCTCACTTCTTCTTCCTCATAGGAAAAATCTTTCTTTGAGATCCCAGAAAATAGAATGAGTCTTAGAATCCAATGAGTATCAATGTTGCTGACTGACAGATGGACAGACTAGCTGGTATTCCTCTTCCAGTGATCTTCCAGCTCGTATTGGTGAGTAAAGGACCTAGCAGCAGAGGACCTATGATCAATCAATAGTACGTGTGAGCCACTTAGCATCACTGAATCATGGAATAGTAAACATTCTCTACCACCAAATAGGTTGGAGAATGCTGTTTGTGATGTTTCCCTTTCAGAAGGTCATGATGGACATCAGCATATTAAAATCTTCACAAGGTCTGTAGTGAAGAAACCTGCCTTACTTTCCTCACCCAGGGCTTCCCATGCTTATTTGCCCACCAAATCCATTTTTTGTAATGTTACATATGCAACTTTCTTGGAGCTAATATTACATGGAACACACTTTGCAAAAATACTGATCTTGCTCCATCTTGCACATCCATATACACACACACTTGCACACATACTGTAGTTCAAGAGAAGAGACATTATTCTCCATTTAAAGACTCTTCTTCACAGAGCCACCATCCTCCCGCAAATGCACAGCCCTTCTCACTCACTCATTCCCATGGGGGCCACTTGCAGGGGCTCCCAAGTCCCAGTGAAACACCAGGAAGTGCACACATTCATACTCAAGAAATTATCATGTAAACCAGGGATAAATGAACTTTTTTCTGTAAATAATCAAATAGCTACAATCTCAGGCTCTGCAGCCATACAGTTCCTTTTGCGTATACTCAGCTCTGCCTTTGTGGCACAAAAGCAGACACAGACAACACCCAAACCAACAAATGTGGCTCTGTTCCAAGAAAAGTTTTTGAATATACTAAAATTTGAATTTTGAATAATTTTCACATTGCCATAAATTATCATTCTTCTTTTCTTGGTTTTCAACCATCTAAGAATGTAAAGGACCTCTTAGCTAACAAGCCATGCAAAAGTAAGCAGCAGGCTGGCTTGGCCTGTGGGCCATAGCTTGCTTACTTGTGCTTTTTGCCATCAATAGGTACCTGAAAACAGCATGAACTTCCGTCCATAGAATTCTACTGTAACATGTTAAGGAACCTGCTCCTTAAAGGATATTGCAATGAATTATCTAGCAATGCAAATCTTTCCATTTCTAAACCTAGTGTTAAAGCATGGGCCTTCTGAATAATTATTGCTCCCCTCAGCCATCTTTAGAGCACTTTTACACTGAAAGTAGGGCTTTCTGGTTTCCCTGGGTCCTGAATGGGGTCTCACGCCAAAGGAACTTCCTCTTTTGCCAACAGTAGCCCCCACAAACTGTCTGGCTGTCAGGGACTTGGCACCTGAGCTGGTTTCAGTTGGAAGCTTTCAGTCCACAGCTCTGTGCAAGAAGTTGTATGTTTTAACAACAGTGATAGCATCTGCAGAACACCCGAGATGCCAGTGTCATGTTTGCATGCTGTCACCACCATGACAAATATTGCATCCCAAATCCAAGAATGGATTTGATTTACTGACAAGGCAGCCCTCTCCACCTGAAAGACAAAGCTGGCTGCCTTGCCCACACATCTGCTTTGTCATTAGCTTGAAGGCAGAAGGGAACCACAGCCAGCCAAGGCAGTCACAGACTGCATCTTCCCCTACACTCCAGGAAAATCCAGAAATGCTCCATCAGCCAGTCATCTCCCCTGCAGGACACCAGGAACCCCACTTGAGAGGTACTTTCCATTGATGTGACTAAATCAGTGGTTATTTGGGTGATGAGCAGACACTGGTTTGTTGTGCTCTTAGAAGAGGGTTCTGAGTACTGAGCAGGTGACAGGATTTAGAGGTGGATTCTGTAAGGCTATAGGTGGTGGCTTCTGCTCATTAAATCTCTCATTTATAATTCATTCTGCTATTTGACAATATTTGTTGGGTACCTGTATTGTGTCAGGCCCCATGCTAGGTGCTACTAATGCAGAGGTGGGTAAACAGCACGATTGCCACTCTCCTGGAGCTCAGCAGGAAAGGCAAGGACATATTCAATCAACTGCAACACAAAACACCTGGAGAAACTGCAGGCACATGAGGGGGATTCAGGATTCAGTCCCTCTCTCTCTTTCCCTTTTTACTCTCTTCCTTCTCTCATTGTCTCCCCCTTTTTCCTAAACTACCCCAAATTACTTCTAACTAGATTCCCCAGTTCCAATCTTTGGCCCTTCCCCATCTCCTCACACATACACAATCACTAAAAATCCTATACTTTTTAATCTGCAAATCCAATCACGTAACTCCCTCACTCAAACCCCTTCCATGGATGGATGGCTATGACACTTGGAATAAAATCTAAATCTTTTCCATGGCCCAGGGCTCATCGTTCCTCTTCCCACCTCGTCTATAACCTCTACTCTTCGCTTATAATTTTTCCAGATCCTTCATACACGTTTTTTCTTCTTCTCATCATAAGAGCAAAGGGTCTGGAATCAGATGGGCATATCCAAACACAGACTTCCCTACTTATTAATAGCTGAGTGATTTGGGGAAAGTTAGTTCACCACTCAGTGCCCCAGTCTACCCATCTGTAAAATGGGCATAATTGTATTGCCCAACTCAAATGGTTGTTGTGAAGATTAAATGAACTAATATATGCAAAGAGCTTGGAAAGTGCCCAGCTCGAAAGAACCACTCAATAATGTTAGTCAATGACATCGTTGTCAGCATTCCTCATCCTTTATGCCATTTCCCTATATTTTATTTGAGGATTTTTATGTGAGAAATCTTCCTTGATACAATCCAATTGCATTACAATATCCCTTTATACACTCCCAGCATACCCTATATTTTTCTCTGAAATTCAATTACCACCAGTGGTCCTTATATAATTACGTGCCTGAGTCTTGGCTTATTATCTGTCTTCTCATTACATTCTAAGTTCCATAGGGGCTGGGTCTATGTTGGCTTTGCCCCTGATGTGTCTCTGTGTTGTGGTGTGTCTAGTACATGATAGGCATTAAAAGAAAGGATGCTGGATAAATGAATGAATGAATGAATATGCTAGGAAATTCTTCCATAGGAAATGACTCTAATTGGCTTTTGGAAGTGTGAACATGAGTTTCTAGTTGGAAAGAAAGGTAGAAGTGGTAAGGGGGAACATTCCTGGGGGAGAAAACCACTGGGGCCAAGGCATGGAGGGAGGATGCTCAATCTTACTGAGGTGGAGGGTGGGTGGTGAGAGTTGAGATGGAAGATACATACCCCAACTCCCTGCCATTATTCTATATTTTGAGCAGTTTTAGGTTCACAGCAAAATTAGGCATAAAGTACAGAAATTTCCATGACACTTCTGACCTCACACATGTATAACCTCCCTCATGATCAACATCCAACACCACAGGGGTGCATTTGTTGTAACTGATGAGCTTACATTGACAAATCATTGTCGCCCAAAGTACACAGTTCACATTAGGGTTCATTCTTGGTGTCATGCATTTTAGGGGCTCGAACAAATGTATAATTATATATGTCCACCTATATGATTTCATACCGAGTAGATTCACTGCCTAAATATCCTCTGCATTGCACCTACTCATCCCTCACTGTCCCCGCTCCCTCACAACCACCGATCCCTTTACTTTCTCCATAGTTTTGCCTTTTCCAGAATGTCATACAATTGGTATTATACAATAGGTAGCCTTTTCAGTGTGGCTTCTTTCACTAAGTAATATGCATTTAAAATTTCTTCATGACTTTTCGTGGCTTGATAGCTTATTTCTTTTTAGTGTTGAAGAATATTCTATTGTCTAGATGTATCAGTTTGTTTAGTCATCACATACGTAAAGACATGTTGGTTACTTCCAAGTTTTGGAAATTATGAATAAGTTGCTCTGAACATCCATGTGCAAAAATTTTGATAGGTTTTCAGTTCTTTTGAGTAAATATCAAGGAGCATAATTGCCTGTTCATATGGTAAGCATATGTTTTGTTTTGTAAGAAACTACCAAATTGTTTTCCCAAGTGACTATACCATTTTGAATTCCCACCAGTAATGAGTGAGAGTTTCTGTTGCTCCACATCCTTGTCAGCATTTGGTGATGTCAGTGTTCTGTATCTGGACCATTCTAATAGTTGTATAGTGGCATCTCATTGTTGTTTTAATTTGCATTTCTCTGTTGACATATGATGTGGAGCACATTTTTATACGCTTATTTTCCATCTGTATATCTTCTTTGGTGAGATATCTGTTAAAGTCTTCAGCCCTTTTAAAAATACATTTGTTTTATTATTGACTTTAAGAGTTATTCATATATTTTGGATAACAATCTTTTATCAGATGCATCTTTTGCAAATATTTTTCTCCCAGTATGTGGCTTCTCATTTTATTCTGTTGACAGTGTCTTTCATAGAGCAGAAATTTTTAATTCAAATGAAGTTCAGTTTATCAATTTTTTCTTCCATGGGTTGTGCCTTGGGTGTTATATATATAAAGTCATTGCCAAATCCTAGGTCATCTATATTTTCCTTCTAGGAGTTTATAATTTTGTGCTTTACATTTATGCTTGTGATCCATTTTGAGTTCAACGGATTTGAGTTTGTGAACAGTGTAATGTCTGTGCCTAGATTTATATATATATATACACACACACACACACATATATATATATATATATATATATATATAGAGAGAGAGAGAGAGAGAGAGCTCTATATATATTTAGAGAGCTTTTTATATATTATATATATCTCTCTATTATTATATATCATATATATTATAATATATAATATATCTCTCTATATAACATCTCTCTATATAATATATAATATATATATATCTGTATTATTATATATATTATATATAATAATAGAGAGATCTTCCTGGGATCTCTATTATTTGCATTGATCTGTCTATTCTTTTGCCAATACCACACTTGTCTTGATTACTAGCTTCGTAGTATGTCTTGAAGTTGGGTAGTGTCGGTCTTCCAACACTGTTCTTCTCCCTCAATATTGGGTTGGCTGTTCTGAGTCTTTTGCATCTCCAGATAAACTTTAGAATCCAGTTGCCAATATCCATAGAATAACTTAATGGGATTTTGATTGGGATTGCATTGAATTTACGGATCAGGTTAGGAGATGCCCATCTCTTCATCAATTACTACTTTCTGTGTGGTGATGGGCACATCATTAACCTTTCTGAGTCTCTGTTTGCTCATCTGTAAAATGTGGGTGATAATACTTGGTACCATCCACTATGGCATCTCCCTCAAAGTGGGGAGCATTAAAGAGATGACCTATAGAGGGAGGCTCACACAAGCCTGCTGGGAACATGACAGTCAGTCAGTATTAGGGCCACCTTCCCTGACTCCTATTCTATCTTCTATCTTCTCCTGCTTTTCCTGCTTTCTGAGGTCCCCATCTGGAAATCTAGGACTACTCAGATTATGAATCAGTATTTAAAAAAATAATTTTAATTTTTTAAAACTATTCATTCATGACTTTCTGGGCCATTCTTGCCTGACACCTCAGTCATCCTCTTCCACCCTGTCCAGTGAGGTGAAAAACTACATTATCTGCTACTCTAGGATCAATGGCTGGTTCATGGCAGCTGAATTCCTGAACTTCTCTTTTAATTGGACTTCCTTCCTTCCATGAGACCCTTTCAGAGTGACTTCTAGATCCACTCACAGCCTCAGTAGCACTCTCCTGTCTGCACTGGCTTTGTCTGACTCATTGATCTGCCTCTGTGCCCAGTGCTGAATACTGAAGGTCACTGGGGCCTTCATCTCCTCAACTGGTGTTCCAGCCCTTCTTTTTGTCTGAACCCCAGTGGAGTATGTGTGTTTAGAGCTGGGCTGAGAGGCAAAGGAGACTGTGGTTGCTTCAGGACATGCCTGGACTAGGAAATCCCCCAGTGTGGTTTCACAGGCATTTCATGCACACACCTTTGAGAGCCAATACCTGAAACGTGCCCTGAGTTTGGATGATTGATTGTGCCTTTCCTAGAAGCAGGTTTTGATAAAGGGAAGAAAGAAGACATGGATATGAAAATGGAATGAGCACAAGGTTTCTCTTCTTCCCTTTCTTGTGTGCAAGCTGACATACGAATCCATAGTGCACGCGGAACTCATGAGTTGATGAAAGTGCATGGTGTACCCAAATACTGAGGATGGTGTATCCAAATACTGAAGACTGACATCCCTCATGTTGGGAACCCAGCCCAAAACTTATAAATGGTGTGTTTATCTTGAGGAAGAAATGGCAGCTGCCACAACACAGCCAGGAATGTGGTCTTAGAATTTTATTTAGTGCATGAATGCTAACAGGTTGCTGTATCTGCTGTCTCTCTTCATCCTGCAAAGGTGCAGGCATCACTAACAGATACAACACATATTCCTGCTGAACCTGAACTAGGTCTTGGAATTATTGTCAATAAAGAAGGTACTGTTCTTACATCCACTTGGAAACTGAGTCACCCCTGCCTGCTGATCTCATATTTTCAGGGCCCTGAGTAGTAAGAAACTTGAGATTTAACTTCCTTGAACCCAGATATTAATCTGCTGCTTTTTAATCTTACAGGCAAACTAAATCTAAGCATTTGAAAAAAAATCACTTGTACAATCTAGGTTGTAAAAAATTGTTTAAACTCATTCATAGGTGAGTAGGAGGCAGTTTATGGGGCAGAGTTGAGAAAGTTCTTGACTGTGGACCAAACGCTATTAGGGTATTTTCAGCAGGGTGATGTCTTAACATTTTAGAGAATTAGGAAGAGGCTTTTTTGATCAATTCTATCAGTCTATTCTATTGGTTTGCAAACTTTGCTGCACATTAGAATCATTTGGGGATCTTTTAAAACTCTGATGCTCAGGTCATACCCAACACTAATTATGTCCGAATGTGTGGAGGTGGGCATCTGTAATTCTTGTTCTTAAAGAACCCAGGTAATGATTCCCAGACAGAGTCAAGTGCAGAAACACTTGTCTGGATGCAATGCTGCTTTATATCTGCCCATCTCCCTTCTCTCCAAAGATGTCTTCAAAACTCATTTGATTCTCACAGCAGCTCCATGAGGCCATCTGAGCAGGTGCCACTGCCCCATGGGACGCATGGGGGAACTCAGCCACAGAGAAGTGAAATGGTTTGTCTAAGTTCAAATTATGTGAGTTAGTGGTGAGTCCTGGGAGCTTTATAGGTCAGGAGATGCTGCTACATTGTTACTTATAGAAAAGAGAAAGATGAATGTTTTCATGTAAAAAGATTATCAAGGTATGCACTGAAGGATTAGCATGCGTCCCCCTTAAGAGGTTTCATCCTGGAAGGACAATTTCCAAAATGAACTAGGCATACACACACACACAAACACACACACACACACACACACACACACACCCTCCAGTATAACAACTAATAATAGAAAACGTGAGACAAAAATCAATGAGTCTCCTGTCCCAACCTCAGGACAGCCGGAGAAGCAGAAATCCCTTTGCAAGAAGGCTTCCATGGCAGAAGGTGTGCAAACAGCATGGGCCTTTATGAAAGGGAGAGATTCACATGACACTATTTTTTCAGGCTGAATCACAAGGTTCAGTAGCTCACGTAATGAGTTTATTTCAACCTGGAGGCCAATTGGAAAAGCAATTACAGATCATTAAAGCACATTGCCCAGCTTTTCAGCCCTGCCTGCTCCAGTCCTTCTTCTCTGTGTCTATCACTTCTGGCCCTGCTCTTCATTTAGCATGTGGAGCCAGAGAGGAGAAGCAGGGGACTTGATCCAGGCAGACTGCAAAGTCTCCCATGGGAGAAGGTCAGATAAAAATTCGCTTCTTGCTCAGTGATCATTTGAACAAACAACTCCTCTAGATAGGAAAGGATTCATCCCTCCATGTGCTAGACACGGTGTGAAACATTTTGGGTTTTTGCAGGCATTGTCTCATTTAGCTAATATTAAGCCGCTATTAGTCACTAGCCCATGAATGCTGAGAACTTGTTACTCGTGTTGTTTCTTCCCAATCTGCACATTTGCAGTCACCCCTAATAGATGACAGCACACATTCCTGCTGAGCCTAAACTAGATCTTGGAATTCTCAACCAAGCAGGGAGGTTCGGCTCTTACATTGGCTTTAAAACCTGAGGCACAGTCTACTGAACTCACTATTTGTGGCGGGTGGGGGGGGGGGGTTCCATTTTGTTAATGAAGTAGCTGAGGCTGGCAGAGGTGCAGCAACCTGCCTAAGGTTTCCCTGTTGGGAAGTGGTGCAGCTAGAATTCAAACCCAGATCACAACTCCAAAGCTGATCACTGTACTGGCATTCCTGTTGGTCATGTTTGCTTCGACCTCCATGCTCCTGCACATGAAGAACTCCCAGCTTGGCTAATTCATATTCATCCTTCAAGACCTAGTTTAAGGGTCACCTGCTGTATTCGTGAAGCTGCCATTTTTACCTCTCCCTGGCCCTCTGAATATTACATATCACTTTTTCTCTCCCTGTTCCAGCACCACACTTTGATTACCAGACAAAAATCCCTTATTATAAAGTTTAGTTTCTTATTCGTGCTAATTGTGGATATTGTGAAATATTAACAGATGGGTTTTTGTTCCAAGTATCTAGTGCTTCTCCTGCCTGTCCTCTACACCACAGAGGGACCAGCAGGGTGGTGGCATCTGTTGCCAATTGCTCTTTAGGTAGTGCTTCTATGTCAGTAATGCCATGTAAGGGAATCGATGGTCAGCTTTTAAATTTCATCACACTCTTCAAATAAGCAAGACAACGGCTTTGAAGGAAGAGGCTCTTAGAGTGTCAAGAACACAGTTCTAGGTCTAAACAAAGAAGCTCTATCATTGCCATTTTTTCCCCCTGCCTGTCCGTGAATTGGGAGAGGAGAGACTTGGAGAGGAGAGCAAGACAGTAAGATGCTGGTAAGCACTCAGGGGAGGCCAGAGGGACCTTGTGCCTGCTTCCAGGGTGAGGAGGATTGCTCAAGAATGAGGGTAAGATGCTCTGGCTCCCCCACATTGCCCCAGTCCAGGGCAGCAGTAGAAAGTAGAAATGATGGATCCTGGGCAGAGAGGACCTGACCCAGCTCATTTATGACTTCTGGGGCTCTAGAGAGGCTCAGGGGAGCATCATAAATTTATGTGCACCCAAGAGGGATGTGGAAATGACTGAAAAAGAGCTCATATGAGATCGTAATGTAGATGGCGAAATTGAATCAGATCTACCCACATCAGGCCAAGGACAGATCCTTATGACAGACAGGACCCCTTACCTGGACCCTCCCAAAGCCACTGTGCTCCTCCTTTAGACTGAACCTCTGACTGGATATGTATGGGTCTTTCTGGCAGGACTGATGGGACTTCCCAGCACCTGTCTCACCCCAGGGCTCCAGCCTCCAGGACTTAGAAGGTGGGAGGGGGTTTCTTGTGTGCCCTGTCCATTCTCTAGCTCAGGGTGAGCTGCTGATGTCCTCATCTGGCTCCAGGACCAGTTCCATACTTAATGGGCACTCTCAGGGGGCCTAGCATCTTGATGTGGGACAGAGAGCATCATCCATGGGGTTCTACCATGGAAAGCCTTTATAGGACAATGAATACAGAATGATCCTTGAAAAGCCTGTAGAAGTTAGATTGGTAAGCAACTTGAAGAGCGGGCACAGAGGACCCAAAGGTAGACGGCAAAGAGCCCAGACTAGGGATGTTAGTGATGTCCACCAGGCTGGAAGGAACAAGTCTGCCTGAGCCACTTGGCTGCAAACTTAGTCTTAGAAAAGGGCAGGGTGACATCAGATGGTCCTCAACCCCACTGCTGGTAAAAGAAAAAAAAAATTCAGCCCAAGAGTGCCATCATTAAAGCCAAGTTTTAAACAATGAGGGTATCCCCCTTCCTGGAGATAAGGTAATAGGGGTGAAAGATAATTTGGCATGCTTTACATTTTTCGTTTTCAAGAGTACTCACTGCCTGGAAACAGACACTTTATACTCACCATTTCTGCAAATCTGTCCTGGGTTTGAACGGTTGGTAGAGCATAGTGGAGAGAGAAGGAGGAAAGTCTCTGTGGAACCATTCTCTTGGCCTTCTTCCCTGTTGGCCCCTAACTCTAGCCTCACCTATGATTCAGATGAGTAGATTCACAGAGCATACTCCAGGGGGACTGTGGCTGGCAAGACTGGGGACTTGCATGGAGAAATGAGTTTCCAGTCTCTGACTCTCCTCTCCCTGGCCCAGGGGTAGGAGAGTAGTGTGGTAGAAGCTTCACCTCAGCCTTTGAGCCACTCTTTCCTCCCAGGAGACTCCACCTTTAAAGTCCCAAGACTGTTCAGTTGGAAGTATAACCATAAATTCCTGCAGCCCTATTATACATCAAGCTTCCTCCATGGGAAGCAAAGAAAAAGTAAAGCATAAGTCACAGGCTACTTCCCCGCATGACTAAGGTGACATCGAATGCAAAAAAAAAAAAAAAAAGTGTCTGTGTGTGACCTTGTGTGCATGTGTATGTGTCTATGATGTGGGAAGAGAGGCAGAGGGCTGACACTTCCAGTTTGGGATTTGAGTCCTCAGGGCTGTTAAGCAAATGTGAGCCAGCAATGCACAATTACAAGCAGCCTCTAATTTATTGATTGAATCTTCATAAATGCCAGCTAACAATGTTGCCATAAAATAATGTGCCCATAAAAGACCTGGAAGCCTTCTCTTATGGGAATAAGGGCAGAGAAATACTTCTGCATTGGCTGTGCAAATGGGAGAGGGATGTCATTTTAGCAAATCCTAGAACCTACTAAGCCAAGATGGATGGGAACCCATGGCGCCTATTAGCCTGCCTGTTGGGATTTGTGTGTGTATAGCACATATGTGCAGGTGTGTGACTGCAAAATCATTAATAATTTTTCTGTGTTTGCCTGTATAAGAATCTATGTAGATCCATAAACAGACATGTGTGGGTGCACACATCATGCAATGGGAGTCTGCATTAGTAGTGTCTCTTGTGCACTGGGCTCCTGGAAAATGGAGTCTGTAGTCTCTTTATCTGTGGCTCCCAGTGTCTAGTACACAGATATTTTAAAAATGTCAGATGTGTGTCTGTGAGTCTCTGAGGTGAGCCTTGTGGGCATTTTTTAGACTGAGTGTGGGTATGGGGACCAAGTATGGGCATTGAGGTATGATGGTGTAGGTGTGGTGTGGGTGTCTTCTCAGGAATTCTTTTGCAGGGTTGTGAGTGCAAGTTAAGTATGTATGCGCATCCTGAAACACTAGCCATCTCAGGCCTCAGTTCCCACTTCTAACCTTCCCAGCGTCCCATGGTGGGGTCTACAGAAGCCCTGCCAGTTCAGATAGACTCTGTCATGCCTTCCCAGCTCCTGAATCTTCCCAGGAAACTGGCCGAGGAAAGGGCACTTACGGAGTCTACCCACTGGGTAGTTCACATGCTTTGGTTGGTCTAACTGGGGGCATGGTCCCCACAGGCTATTGCTGAGTATCATGTTGTCCCCTGAGTTTCAATCCTCCAGCATTGCTCATGAGAACCCCGGGCTGTGGCTCTATAGCCCAAACCCATTCTGCCCACACTCAGCCATATATCTTGGCCCTCTTTTTGTTCTGGTTCCTGAAAAGGTCTTGACTGTACTCGCCCCTATTTGGAGGATCTGAATTCCTCTTACCAAACTGACAACCCTTGGATAATCTTGACCATTGGTGGCTAAGTATATTGTGCGGGACTGATGGTGCTGTTCTGCTCACCTGAGGATATCAATGTCATGTTAACTTGCATCCTGTTAGCTAAGGACTGGAAACCAGCTCATTACCACTCCCTAAATTAATTGATTTGTCTTTGTTTACTCTGTTTACTGTCCTTGCCATTTCCATAGAGATACAGAATACTACAAATACTAGAGCTGGAACTGT
This sequence comes from Saimiri boliviensis, assembly GCF_048565385.1. NCBI lineage: Eukaryota > Metazoa > Chordata > Mammalia > Primates > Cebidae > Saimiri > Saimiri boliviensis. The sequence goes on along the minus strand of NC_133465.1, from coordinate 25,897,551 downwards.
TCTTAGAATGCATCTACTCCAACCCTCTCATTTTACTGATGGGGAAACTGAGGACAAGAAAGGGGAAGTGATATTGGTTATTATTGAGTTATTTATTTCACAGGAAGTGTATTGAGTACTTACAATATTCCAGATCCAGGGCTAGTTTCACAGTCTATGGGAAAGGATAAGCATGTAGGCCATTATAGTAAAATCCAAGCTGATGGATGTTTTTACATAGGGAAGCACACATTACATAGGGATGCTTTGTTACATAAGGAAGGGTGTTATTACCTAGGGCTGTGGGAACAGAGAGGAGGGGCTCCTACACAGATGGAGGAGATGAGGGGAGACTTCCAGAGCAGGTGACACATGAGTTGTTTCCTGAGTAGGAGCTCACGAACCAAAGGGGGGAGCGGGGTGAGAAAGTTTGGGCAGGTGGAGACGCTCCTAATTTAATGCATTGCTATGGGCTTCTTTCCAGGGCACCTGCTTCTCATTCTTAACGTTCCAAAATGTGGAGGTGAAGATGAGTGGAGGGGAAAAGGAGATGGATAATAAAAGTCTAAAAGCATGAATGAATGCATGAATGAGTGAATGAATAAAACCCACACTGTTAATATCCATCATGAGCTGATGTATCATATATGTTAGCTCATTTAATTCTAGCAATATTGTGATTGTTCTCATTTGGCAGATGAGGCAACTGAAGCTTAGAGAGACTGAATAACTCTCAGGTCATGCAGATAGAGGGAAGCAGAATTCAAATCCAGGCCTGCTGGGCTCTGCAGCTAACTTTTCTACCCTACTCTGATGCCAACATGAGAAAAGTCTGAGGCTGGTATTTCACTTGACTCTCCCCTCTTAGTATTATAAGAGGCAGCCTGAGACTGCTCATCTCCTAGACCCCTAATCACCAGCCACAGGGAGGGAAAGAATCCCTCCAGCCCTTCCTCTTGCAGAAGAGGCGAACCTTTCCCATCTGCCTAAATTCACATCAGTGAATCAAATGCAGTCTCTGCCAGTAAGCATATTAATGGGGCCTTTCCCAGTCCCCAAATCTGCTGAATCTTCATCTTCACTTGAAGCCAAATGAAGTTTGATTTTTAATTCACCTTGCAGAGTCATAAAGCAAACCAGTGATTGGAGTTAATGCCCAAACTGTCTCTTTCCAGGCTCTGCAGCCTGCCTGCCCTCACGACGGACTCTGCTGAGCTCACACTGCCTGGCAGGCACATCCCTCTGCCCTCTCAGAGCAGCAGTGCCCCAGCAGGGCTTCACACTGGAACCACCTGTGGCGTTTTAGATGCACCAAAGCCTGGTGCCACGTCAGATGGTCTGACGTCACTGGACTCTGGGCATCCGAATTCTTTGAAGTTCTCCAGGTGGTATGGGCAGCTGGGGCTGAGAATTACTAGCCCAGGATGCATGCTTACCCGAGGCACTTGGGATTTAAACAGCCTCATGCTCTGAGACATGCTTTTAAGGCTGACTTTCCCTGAACTGAGCTTCTCTTTTGAAGATGAATCTTCCGTTTTGTCCTCTTGTGGGGGATCCCCCTACTGCTTCAGCCTCTCTGGGCCTGAGTCCTGCCTTGCCTTTGTCATGTACCTTCCTCCGCCTAAGATGGGCGGAGTTCTTTGTCTCTAACCTGCTCACAGACCTAACTGGTGGTGCCTTCTGCTTAGTCCTGGACTGCTTCCTATAAAGACACTGTCACACTGTCTTGGGAGCAAGTCTCATGAAAGAAAAACAGTGCCATTTTGGAGACAGAAAATCCTTGGTACAAATTCTATTTTCCTGAAGAACCCACGATTTGGGCAAGGCTCAGCAGGGATCTCTCATTTCTGCTCTACTCAGCATAAAGCGGGGCAGCGTGGAGCCTGAGGCTGGAGTCATCCAATGCCTTGTCATCCACACATCTGGCACTGGGATTGTGAAGACTCAAACAGCCAGGGCCGGAGCACTGCTGCTCCTTGGGAAACTTACTCTCTTTCTGTCTCCACCTGGTCTACACAGCATGTGGTTCTGGCGTACCATATTTCTTACATGTTGGCACAAAACTCCCAAGGCATATGTCTAAGACAGAGCCCTATGGAAGCTACTCTTTCATTGCCCAGCCTTGGAGAGCGTGAAGCATCCTTTCCACTTCATTCTCTTCATCAAGGCAGTCACAGAGGTCCTCCTGGCAACAAGGGCTAAGGAAATAGGCTCCGCCTCTTGAGGAGAGTGCAACAAGGTTTAGGAAGAGCAGGTGGGATGGGAAAAACATGGTTGCAGCCACTCTGAGAAAATATGATCGTCTACAATGGGAATACTGATCTCCATTGTAAAACAGATGTATTTTGGTGATTAGAGAAATGCATCCTAAACTCTTAACCTAAACCAATTAGCTTTCATTATCAATAAGCCTTTTGCATACATTGTCTCACTGAAACCACATAGCAACTCTGTGAAGTAGGCATTATTTCCTCCTTTTACAGAAGCAAGATCCACGGTTCAGAAGCCAGCTCAGGTCATAGGATAGTGAGTCACAGGCCTGGATTTGAAGCTCTATGTAGCTCTAGGGAAGGTAATTTTGTTCCACGGGAGACATCTGCCAGTTTCCAGAGACACTTTTTGGCTGTCACAACTACTGTGGGTGGGGCGAGTGCTACAGGCATCTAATGGGTAGAGGCTACGGATGCTGCTAAATATCTCCACAATGCACAGGACTGCCCCCACAACAGGGAGGTGTTCTGGATATATTGGGTCAAATAAAAGACATTATTAATCAGTAATTTCATATGTGAAAGGAAATGTCATGACAGACATGTTGGCTTCTTTCCCCTTTGATGCCAATATATGTGTATACAAGTCATAGGCAATAAGATTTGTTCTAAGGGTAAAAGTGTAGAGTCTCAGTTTACAAAAGCTAAGGAGTATTAGAAAAAAATTTGCATTCTGAAATTAAATAAAACTTTCATAATGGAAAAAAGTATTTTCACTTTTTAAAAAATTGTTTTTTAATTAAGTTCTTTTTAATGATACAGGATGTTGACAGGTTGTTCAGATTGCTATTGAACTCCTGGGTTCAAGCAAATCCTCTTGCCTCAGCCTTCCAAGTAGCTGGGACTACTGGCATGCATCATCATGCACGGCTCACTTATTTTATTTTACTTCATTTAAATGTGGCTGTTAGAAAACCTAAAATTACATATATGGCTTGCATTATAGTTCTGTCAGCTACTGCTGATACAGACCACCCAGCCAGCTTTAGATCTTGACCCTAGGCTGCCTCTCATCTAGGTACAAAGAGTTCTGCCTAGAGTGCTGCATTGGGCTTTAGAGCTAACACTTCAGAGGAATAAAGCATGCACTTTTTCTGATGTGTTTCCTTGCCTCTGTGTATGTATTTCCCGTGAGAACCTTGTGGGAAGGTGTGGCTGATAGGTATTGATGGGGTTTGGATAGCCTTGGATCTCTTTCTTAGTCAAATGCCATCTTAACACTGGCCCTTTAAAGCCACTTTAAAGCAAGTTGCTTTCCCTTTACTCAATATTTCTATTCTTCCATTGTTCCACCCCTCAAACACCAAGCTTGGTTAGTTTACTGACTGCAGAGACAAGGAGTTCTCCGTCTTATTGGTTCAAAACATGTTTCCTTCAAGATCTAGGGAAAGACTCCTCATCCCTGTACTTCCAGATCTGGAGAGCTAATCTTTGTTGAGTCTACGCAAACCTCTTGGGCCTTAAGTATACTTAAGACTTAGCACATTTTGATCTCAGATCTTCTGTGCTGCAGTATCTGGAAAGGCCCTGAGAGCCCTGTTGAGGCCCTAGCACAAGCCAGCTCCTAGTAAAAGCTCTGCAGTGAATGAGGAGGGAAGGCAACAGGTTCTGCCACAAGTCAAACAGAGAACAGATGAGCCAGCCTTGTCTCCCGTGTCTCATTTGCGCATGGCTTTGTGATGTTTAACCAAATGTGGGAAGAGACTAATACTTCTCCTATTTATCCCCAAGTCAGATCTGAAACATATTCATCAGCAAACTCATTTCCTTTCAAGATTTTTGGTAACTGCTTCACTTGTTTATTGAAAGGCAATGACAGCCCTGATTAAGTTAAGTTCATGTGTATTCTTCATCTAAAGAGAAAGATCCTTAGAGGCCACTAATCCTATCACTGCTTTTCTCCATGGGGAAACCCAAAGCCTGGAGGTGTCCCAGGGAGCCCCTCTCAGCTTGGAGGTTGTGAGATACTATGGTAACAGTCTTCTGATCTAGCCAGGAAGGTGGGAAAATGTGAGGACACAGGATGCGATTTATAAAGAGATATGGCCGGCCGGGCGCGGTGGCTCAAGCCTGTAATCCCAGCACTTTGGGAGGCCGAGGCGGGTGGATCACGAGGTCAAGAGATCGAGACCATCCTGGTCAACATGGTGAAACCCCGTCTCTACTAAAAATACAAAAATTAGCTGGGCATGGTGGCGCACGCCTGTAGTCCCAGCTACTAGGGAGGCTGAGGCAGGAGAATTGCTTGAACCCAGGGGGCGGAGGTTGCGGTGAGCCGAGATCGTGCCATTGCACTCCAGCCTGGGTAACAAGAGCGAAACCCCGTCTCAAAAAAACAAACAAACAAACAAACAAACAAAAAAAAGAGATATGGCCAGGTCAGAATCTTGGTTTGACCACTCACTTACTACCTGTGTGTTTCTGACAAAGATCCCTTGGCTCTGTAAACATCAGTTTCATCATCTGTAACTGGAATGACATAACCTACTTCATGGGTTTGTTTGCAGTAACACAGAATCTGACATATCGTAAGTGCACAATCACTGGTAGCTCAATCCTCTGAGCTGTTATAGTAGCCAACGTGTCTGTTAGTGGTTGGCTTATGAGCTCCTGAGAAATCAGGAATCCATACATTTCCCATATTTCTCATCATTCTTTGCTTTATGTTAATAGATCATTAAAAAAAAAAACTCTTCAGATTTTTCACCCTTTTCTAATATTCTTAGTCAGTGATGGTAATGGAACCCCAACTTCAATGTTACTCCTTGGGTTTGTGGGAAAAGAAGAGACAAGATAAACTTCAAGTTCTGAATTGATCAACAACTGTGTTCATTCTTGCTTTGATCCTTGTCCATGTCCACATCAACTTGTTTTGTTTTTGTTTTTGTTTTTTGGCAGAGTCTCTCTCTGTCACCAGGCGAGAGTGTAATGGTGCAATTTTGCCTTACTGCCACCTCCGCCTCTGGGATCCAAGCAATTCTTCTGCCTCAGCTTCCTGAGTAGCTGGGACTAAAGGCATGCGCCACCACTCCCAGCTAATTTTTGTATTTTTTTTAGTATATACCATGATCCATGACCCGATACCCTGGATCATGGCAGGAAAGATGTCATTATTTACAATTTTAGGGCTTGCTCTGTTGAAAGCCGCATGATCATAAATTTAGTTTTAGATTTTTAAGCATAAAATAATAAAATAGCCACTTGCTGAGAAAGTTTGAGTTGTTTTTATTTTTAACGCTCACCTAAACTGAGAAGCGCCTTCATGCAGAAGATATGCCGTGTAGACAGGAGACCCAAGTTTAATTCTGTACTCTACTAGTGGCTTTCTCTGTGACCTTGGAGAACTATTGGCTGTGTATCCTACAGACATTGATCCTTTATTCTGCACCCTGTTCAGTAGCAGCGGCTTTATGTAGCCTTGCTTCTTATCACAGCTGTAAAGCTAACTAAATAGCTTGATGACACAAGGCTGGTAAATAATGACATAGCCAGGATGAGATTTGAACCCAAGTCTTCTGGTTCCTGAAGCCCACGTCCATCCCATCATGTCATGCTGCATCTGCAGAAGGCAAAGTCTGGAAGGCTTTAGAAAAATAATCATGGAAACTTGTGGGGCTGGGGACTTTAAACATATAAAGTCAAGGTAAGTTTGGAAGTAGATGCGTATCTCAAGTCCCGAGTCGGATAAGTGCCTCAGAAGCCCATGTCCCAGAGAGCTGTGTCCATGTCTGCTTCTCACTCTCCATGTCCTCATAGGCCATTAGTGGGGTTCAGCCTCCAGTCACGGCTGTGAGTCACAGCAAGGACAGCAGGCTGATTTGCCCTATGCTGACAGTGTCGATTCTCTGATTAGTATTGGCCACACTTTTTTCATTCGTTCATTTGTATGTCCTTTCTGTTTCTTCATAAGACAAACATTTGGTCTCTATGTTGCAGGCACTGGACTCTATGTTGTGGGTGCTGGACCACCCACAGTCCCAGGTCTCTTTTGGGTTGTTTACAAGGCAGATCCTCTGGGTACTTCATACGCTGTTCTTTCCAGGCTTCAGCATCGGAAGTTTTTCCAGCTGCTGGCTTTTATCACTACCTCTAACTCCATCCCATGCCCTTGTTCTAGGTTCTTTCTGTTGGTTTATTTGGTGTCCGACCTGTTGAGTCTGCTCTGATAGTTACATTCTATGGATGTGCCATTCTTCTCCTGGTCTGGCTTCTCTCTTTGTCCCCAAAGCCAGCTGCAGGGGACTAAAATTGAGGAGAGTGGATTGTTCCAAATCCAAGCAGTTGGTCAAAAGTGAAGATATGGCCCAGAAGAGTGATTTAAAAAACAGAAAAGACATGGATATTATAAGGAAATGACCCACAGGAACCATTCCATTAAGGGAGAAGAGCAATGGGGATGGAGTTTCCAAAACTGGAGGTCTCAGAACTCCAAACAGACTACCTGAGATAAAGGGTAATATTTTTACTCCGGATGTCCAGGTAGGCCTATATACTAAGATTGGAAGCAGGTATTGAGCTAGGTAACCGCATGTCCTTCAGTTTGGGGTTGAGAACTATGGAGGACATCTGAAAGACACATTGTGCAGAAGGAAATTAAAAGAAAACTTCTGATGACCATCTCAGACAGGTATCAGCAGATACATGTGTGTGCGTGCGTGTATGTGTGTATAATTTTATACTTTTAAATTTTATACTTTTATAATTTTAAAATTATATACACATATATAATTTTTAAAGAAAAGAGGCAGTATAGCAGTTATAAGTATGAGCTGATGAGCTATTGAGTCAGATTCTATGCAGATATCAATTTTGCAACTTACTTGCTGATTAACCTTGGATAAATCACATAATCCCTTTGAATCTCTAGTTCCCCATTGGTAGATGATATGGTTTGGCTGTGCCCCCACCCAAGTCTCATCTGGAATTGTAGCTCCCACGTCCCCATGTGTTATGGGAGGAACCTAGTGAGAGGTATTTGAATCGTAGGAGTGGATCTTTCCTGTGCTGTTCTTGTGATAGTGAGTAAGTCTCACAGATCCGATTGTTTTATAAAGGAGAGTTCCCTTGTACAAGCCTTCTTGCCAGCCACTGTATAAGATGTCCCTTTGCTCTTCCTTCATCTTCTGCCATGATTGTAAGGTCTCCCCAGCCATGTAGAAATATGAGTCCATTAAATCTCTTTCCTTTATAAATTAGCCAGTCTTGGGTATGTCTTTATTAGCAGTGTGAGAACAGACTAATACAGTAGATGAAAACATTAATAACACCCATCTCACAGGGTTGTGGAGAGCATTGAACAAGGTGATATATGTGTGTGTGTCTCTCTCCCCACCTCTCTCTACTTCAAGCTGTATCTCTATGTACACAATGGCCAGCTCATAGAAAGTCCTATTGCCATTATGTGATTCTGGAACTTCACTAAATTTACCACGTCTTCTATTTTTTGTCACTCCCCTTTGGCATAACTTGCCTCCTTCCCTCTAAAGCGTAGCAGTAAATCCCATATACTAAGAAGGGTCCTAGCCTTGTCTCTGGAGGCAGCAAGGTGGAAAAATCAATGTGTCCCACTGACCCAGGAGAATGGGGTCAAAGAAGCCACCCAAATTGATACAGTGAATTTGGGGGTAGGTTGCTACATATAAAGGTAGTGATCCTCTGGGAGCACTGGATGGAAGAGGGGAGATGTCTGGAATCCCCTCTGAGCCACAGAGTCTTGTGACACAATAATTATTCCATCCCTAACAGGGTCCCTATCTGAGGCCCTTTACACCCTGATCATGAAGGTCTCAGTGTTTCTCCTAAAGCTTCATGCACATTCCACAGCATTTCTTGCCTGCACCTAATTCCAGCTAATCAGAGCAAGAGAAAGCACTTCCTCCTCTGAAGATCCCCATCTTGCTATGTCTGGCGGTTTACTACCACTTACTCTCACTCAGCATCAGTTTTATAATCTCACAGTGGGTTTTTCTAAAATTCACAAGTACTTAAAGACTTCAACACTATAAAAACCTAAACTTTCTTTGGACACTACTGAATCTAAGGAGAGAATCATGAAGGAAAATTCTTAGCTACTGTTTAATCCCTAAAAGCAGCTGTATCTAAATCTGTCAACAAAATGTTTATAATCTTGAAAATATAATGCAGTTCTTTAAACAAAAGATTTCTAAGATAAACTGCAGTTATTTTCTGTACTTCAATAATAGATATATCTAATTAAATACTTGAATGTTCATTTAATTTTTAAATCATGAAGTCATTCATGAGTGAGGCAATTTAAACAATTCAGGAAAAACCTCAAACCTCGATGAAATTCCATTAGCTATGTGGATACTTTAATGGTACATTTAACTAATGTTGAATTATGACGGTTCTTTGGTGAGATACCTATGCAGTCTATCAATTCCCTTTTGGGGATTCATGCTTTTAGCTTTTAATGATTGATTCAGTTGATTAGATGGGTATAATACATTTATCAAGGTTATCTTTTACAGTTCGCTTCTCAGAGGAAGAACATTTGCTCCAGACTTCCCTTGAAATTCATTGGTCTGATAGAGCTTACATAAGCATGGCTCCTCTTAGAACTGCCCTGTGGGTTTGTGTCTTTGCCACCTTTATGGCATATGATGGAGGGTGCAGAGACATCCCTTTTTCAGAGAGTGAAGCACGATTGGGAGCTGCTTCCAGTCTGTTTCTAAAATCAGGGCTATAGCAACTCCAACCATCTGTCCACCAACCATATGCAAGGTTCCACGATCTCAGCCTGTATTTTTTCATGAAGGTCACTTTTCCCTTTACCAGGGATGATCTACAGGGCTAGGGGACCACTGGCGATCACGTAGCCCATACCTTTATTTCACCAATGAGGAAACAGGCCCAGAGAGGGCAGATGGTTTCCTCAATGTTTCAGAGCTAGGGAAGGACTAGAATACAGGTGTCCTACTCGCCCATCACATGCTTTTTCTACCACACCTTATTATCTCTGTGCTTCTAAGCACCAAGGGTGATGCAGACTGGACTAGACTTTATGATTTGATTTTCATGTTCTAGGTGTGAAGTGGGAGATACACAGGGGGGAAAAGGAGGGAAGTCATTAAAAGAAAAAGTAGTGTCAGACATAGTGTCTGTCTACCCTCAAGGATCTCTTTTATAACATTAACAGAGAAGCAGTACAAATATACTAGAAGCAATTAGAAGAACATTATAAGACAATATATAATTAGGTACTAAATTACATGACACAGAGAATGGAGAAAGCTTTATGTACTGTAAGAGCCTGGAAGTCTTTATGAAGGGGTTGGGCACATAGAGTGGCTTTGAATCTTGAAAGCATGTAGTTTAACAGGTTAGGGTTTCTTCTGCATGTTAGAAATATCTTGAGATTTTGATGTGGCTCTGGAATCCTACAGCCTTGAGAAGCTTACCGAAATACTTTAAGCCTCAGTTTCCTTATCTATCATTGAGAGAAGATTTGTCTAAACAGAAATATTCAATTGCAAACTGGGCTTCTCACACAAGTAACACTGGACAGGGAGACAAAGACCATGTTTCCCTAGTATTTTCTTTACCTCAAACCCATAGGACTATGTTCTGTTGCAGCCACTCTTATTTATGAGGGAAGGACCACCAAATGACAACTTACCACAGGCTTTTTTTTTTCTTTTTTCTTTTAAGTTTTGGGATACATGTGCTGAATGTTCAAGTTTATTACATAGGTATACATGTGCCTTGATGGTTTGCTGCACCCATCAACCTGTCATCTAGGTTTTAAGCCTCACATGCGTTAGGTATTTGTCCTAATGTTCTCCCTCCCCTTGTCCCCCACCCCCTGATAGTCCCTGGAGTGTGATGTGATGTTCCCCTCCCTGTGTCCATGTGTTCTCATTGTTCAACTCCCACTTATGAGTGAGAATATGCGGTTTTTGTGTTTCCGTTCCTGTGTTAGTTTGCTGAGGATATAGTTTTCAGCTTCATCCATGTCCCTGCAAAGGATACGAATTCATTCTTTTTTATGGCTGCATAGTATTCCATGGTGTATATGTGTCACATTTCTTCATCCAGTATATCCTTGATGGGCATTTGGGTTGGTTCCAACTCTTTGCTATTGTAAATATTGCTGCAATAAATATACGTGTACATGTGTCTTTATGCTCAAATGATCATGAATTGTTCTATAGGCTTTCAAAATCTGAGGATATTTAGTCTTCACCTGTCCTTTCATTTATATACAATGCTCCATAATCTGATATGTCTTTGATTCACTGAGACTCCTCTAGGGGTTGGGATGAGAGGCCCATGTGATATAATTGGTGCATAATATGGAAAGAGCTCAGATCGATCTGGAAACCTTTTCGTCTTTGTGAGAAGGCATCATCTTTGTGGGAAGCAATCTTACATCTTATCTCCTCAGCAGTAACTTACATGATTTAAATACATAAGAAAGAGGTAAGATTATTGGGTGAAACCTCCAAGGATAAGAATACAGGAAGAGCTAGTGAAACTGCTTGGTGGATTCGGCGCTTCCTCCGCTCCCAATGGGTCTTGGTTGGGATGTGAATGCGGAGATGAACCTGGAGTGAAATGTGAAGATGACATGAGAGCATATAAACTAGAAAAAGAGGGTGAAACGTTGCAGTGCTATTTGTATATGCATTCATCAAATATATTCTATTTAGTTCCACTTTGGTGTTTCATTGCCCACTCCCATAATGTAGGCGCACACAATGCAGACAAAATTCTGAAAATTCTGACCATCAGACCAGACTTGCTCATCTTCTCATAACTCAAGGCTTCCAAAAGCCATTGGCTGCTAAAAGAAAGGATGGATTCTAGCAGAAGAAACACCGAGTTCTTGTGGTCATGTGATGGATAAGTGAAATAAGCATCTGTCATATAGCCTTGAATACAGTAAATATATAATAAATAGATATTTATTTCCTAGACTGCAGTTCTCTGAGATGTGTGTGGTTTGCTTAAAGCCAAAATGAACAACCACTACCACTGGTTTCCATAGATAGACTGACCCTGCCTCTTACTTCAGGCCTATGCACTGGAAAGAAAGGTCTTCTCTGAGAAAAAGATACCACCTGGTCAAGAAAAGAGTTGGGGTTCGAGGGTAAGGAGAGCGTCGATGAGATCCACCCTTAGTTATGGAAAAGAAAAGCAGACCATTCTGTGACAGCCACATAAGAAATGGAGTGAGGGATGCAGCAAATGAGTCTATTGTAGGATTCTGGGAGCTTTGTCTCTTTTCCTTGTTAGCTTTGGTCCTTGATGTCTATGTTTCCATCATGAATTGAAAAATTTTGATGAAAAGCTCTTTTGCTTGTTTTCAGAGATACTATGGATGGGGATACACCTGATATTGCTGTGTCTCTGCCTTGTAGTCATATGGGGGAGAGAAACCCTGAGAGCAGAAAGTAACAGCTGTGCAGATGAGAGAAAGCAGTTTGACTCCCTGGGGTTGTAGAGAAGACAGGAGCAGAATGTGTACAATTGCTCCAAAGCAGGACATTGTGTTAAACATTTGTACTCAGAAGCTGTTAATTAATTCTCTTGTCTATAGAAACACAATCGTTTTAAAAGTAAAAGATATGATAATATAGCCTCTAATGTTCAACCCAAAGCAGAAATACTTTCTCCAGAATCACGGAAAGGGAGGGTGATTATGCTTGCATGTGTTTTAACAAAGAGCATTTCACCCTATTCAGAGGCAACTTTTCCTATAACTGAGTTTTAAAAATAAATTCTATTCCACTTATTAGAAATCTCTTCCTTGTAATTAAGCTAAAATCTGGCTTCCTCAGGCTCCCCCCCGCCCCTTGGCTTATAACTAAGATCTACTACAGCACAATGACTTGTCCAGATTACAGATCTTTCATCTTGTCACCTCAGCAGTAACTTGTAACTTCTAATTGCTTCTCTTCACTCTTATTCTGAGGGAAGAGAAGGTACGGCGATCCTCTTTCTCTAGGCATCAACTTCCTGTCCTCCTTTTTTCTTTCTTTTTGTCAAAATAAAACTGGGATTCTCCACCTGTTCTTGGCATGAGCATGATGTTAACAGGATGGGGAGATCAGTCCCATCTGGGCCTGAAAACAACTTGTGGTCTCGTGGACCTCCCACCTCTAACAGCTAAGCGTCTAGAACTGCTATATTTCCTTATAGCATCTCCCTTTAGGTGTTTTTAAACATATCTACATTTCTTTAAAAAAATCTTTTATTTTACTTTAAGTTCTGGGGTACATGTGCAGAACGTGCAGGTTTGTTACCTAGGTATACATGTGCCATGGTGGTTTGCTGCACCCATCAACCCACCATCTAGGTTTTCATCCCCACATGCATAATGCTCTCCCTCCCCTTGACCCCCACCCCCCAACAGGTCCTGGTAGGTGATGTTCCCCTCCCTGTGCCCATGTGTTCTCATTGTTCAACTTCCACTTAGGGGAGTTACATTTACATTTCAAAAGAAAGTCCTACTGGGTGCAGTGGCTCACACCTGAAATCTCAGCACACTGGGAGGCCAAAGTGGGTGGATCACCTGAGGTCAGGAGTTTGAGACCAGCCTGGCCAACATGGCAAAGCCCCACTTCTACTAAATCCATTCACAATTAGCCAGGCGTGATGGTGTGTGCCTGTAATCACAAGTACTCCAGAGGCTGAGCTAGGAGAATTGCTTAGAACCCGGGAGGTGGAGGTTGCAGTGAGCCAAGGTTACACCACTGCACTCTAGCCTGGGTGACAGAGTGAGACGCTGTCTAAAAAGAAACAAACAAAACAAAACAAAAGTCCTTAGAAATTTGGCTGCCTTTTTAAGAAAATACTGAAAATCTGGAATTTATATTTGCATATAAATTACATTGCAGCTCTTCTCCTCCCTAGTCTAGATTTTTGGAGGTCTGCTCAGAGCCCACTAAGCCATTTTTACCTAGACATGAGATTGAAATAGGTTGTGAAAACACTGCCTAGTGATCCCTCTTGGATCTCTTGCAGATTAAGTGTCCCTCAAGTGCTGGGAAAGTTCCACAATATCACTGAGCCTCTGCCTTGGGTCAGGCCGGATCCTACATTCTGGGCTACCCTGAAGACCAAGACCACACTGTCTTCCCTTAAAGGACTGCCAATCATTTTTCTTCCTTCGGATGAGACTATCTTTAGGCAGACTGATAAAGTTATCATTACTTTCCTAAAATCTTTCTCTGACCTGAAGTGAAAAAATAAAGTTCTGTAAAGTTTTGGTCAAATACACGTCTAGTCCTGATTTGATTTGGGAGCTGTCAGTTTATGCCTATGGGAGCACTCTGCTCTGTGTGCTCCACGTCAGCCTCCTCCCTCCTGAGAGCAGGCCTGTCTTTCCGACCCAGGGACACAGATATCATCATCCTTCCACAGGTGCGTGGCACATTGTCAGAAGTTTGCTCTAGGAGAGAGAACAGGCTCAGAAGCAATCTTGAAGAGGAGAGAGGAGGGAACGGATGAAGAACGAGGCTCCCTGTTCTGTGGACTTGGAAACCCTCCCCTCTGGAGCAGCGCCAAATCAGCCGCCATGTCCCTTCCTAGCCTCCATTTTGTTCTTGATGTATCCTTTTTCATTTTTGCCCTCTCTTCTCTTGTCCTCAAAGTACTGTTGTGAGATATGAGGAAAAGAGGGGACAAAAGTCATCGTGGTTCATTGTAATCAACAGAAAGGGAATAACTGGAGTTACTTCTTACCATCACCTCAACTGCTCTATCAATACTTGTCTCTGGCCTTAAACGAGGAGGGAGAACCTACATGGCTGGTTAAGGGTTTTGTCCTTTCATTCTCTCTAAATGTAGAAATAACGTAGTCAAGCGTGGGCCTAGATAGACTAGCAAAGTAGTATCAAGACATAGCTGGTTTTGTGTGAGAGGAAAGATGAATTCTCCACAATCCCTGACTTCTGACATCACCAAGGAAAATTCAGAACTCTCTGGAGACCTAGGAAGGCCAGGCATACATAGAAACAGGGTACTGGACCATTAAGAGCAGGCAGGGGATCTCAGCGTATTAATGTTAGACACAAGTTTGAATCTCTGGCTGACCAGAAGACCTAATGACAGGCAGGCCGACTTCTAGACAAAGGCAGTTCAGGACATTGGAGAGGTCCACTGGTAGTGAGATGGACACTACCAATCTGAGGCTGAAGGCTATCAAGTTGCCCTTTATTTACACCCTACCCTGCAATCTGGGGCCAACCCATAGGCTACTGCAAAGCTCCAGATCTTTAGTAATATCCAGACTTTACCACTGTCACCTATTAAAAGGGTCATGTTGGCATCTACAGATTAGAAAATATCTAAAGTTAAGTATGTTTTTGCCAAAGGATCTAGCAACTTTATTTCTGAATTATATTTATTCTAGATCAATGTATGTAAATATATTCCGAACAGCTGATTCTGAAATATATATCAGATAATACAGGTTCATAATGCAGGTCCTTTGGAAGGCAGACATAAAATGTCCTTTGTTTGTGCTGTTTGACTGTTATAGTGGGGACTTAGAACTAACATAGGCATCCACTGTTAGCATATGGACAAGTAAAATATGGTAAGTTATATATTACAGAATATTATGGAGTAGTTAGAGAAAACTCACAAGGTATATGTGTAAAAACATAGATAAAATTTTTAAATAATGTTGAGTAAAACAAAGTCTGAAACAGAGTTATCATTGAATCTTAAGTAGATACACATGTACAAGGATCAAATATGTCAAAATGGGAGACTGCACTGGAAATACGAAAGAAGAAGAAAAGTAAAAACAATTAGTTTTCTTTGGTCGGAGGTGGTTTTTATGGGGTGGGGGGTGGCAGTTGGCAAATTACATCCATAAGATTATAAGCATCCTAAGGGCCAAGGTTATGTCTGTTTTGTTTGCCATTGTATCTCTAGCATCAAGTGCACTATTGGTTTTATAAAAATATTCTAAAATATTTGTCGAATTAATCATCTTGTTAATTTAAAAAAAAAAAAACCCAGGGAGCCAAAGAAGAAGAGGGAAAGGGGGTTACTGCAGTGCTGAAAGATCCAAATAGGCTATCTGCATTCCTCTGTAATCTGGGAGCAGATAATATATACCGTTTATTTTTGTTTTTGTTTTTGTTTTTGTTTTGAGACGGAGTTTCACTCTTGTTACCCAGGCTGGAGTGCAATGGCGCGATCTCGGCTCACCGCAACCTCCGCCTCCTGGGTTCAAGCAATTCTCCTGCCTCAGCCTCCCAAGTAGCTGGGACTACAGGCACGCACCACCATGCCCAGCTAATTTTTGTATTTTTAGTAGAGACGGGTTTCACCTTGTTGACCAGGATGGTCTCGATCTCTTGACCTCGTGATCCACCCACCTCAGCCTCCCAAAGTGCTGGGATTACAGGCTTGAGCCACTGTGCCCGGACATATATACAGTTTTAATGAGATCTTCCTTTCTCTCTCTCTCTCTCTCTCTCTCTGTGTGTGTGTGTGTGTGTGTATGTGTGTGTGTGTGTGTGTGTGTGTGTATCAATGTGTCTGTGTTTGTGTGTGTGCATGTGTAGAAGGCCTGTGTATTGAAGCAGCAGGAACTACGTAGCCCCCATCAAATGTCATGGTAATGGTCTCAGATAGAAGCGGCAGGATGAAAAATGGAAGAGACCTAGACCGGAAGTTAGTCTTGGCCTTTTCTTTCTGAGATTTGTGTTTGTTATCTATGAAGTGAAGACGTTAGTACTGCATCACAGACTTACTGGAGGTTTAAAATAATCTATTGCGGCTGGGCTCACTGCCTCATGCCTATAATCTGAGCACTTTAGGTAGCCAAAGTGGGAGGATCGCTTGAGCCAAGGAGTTTAAGGCCAGCCTGGGCAACATAGTGAAACCCTGTCTAGACAACAAATGATAATCAAAAACTATTAGCTGGGCTTGGTGGCACACATCTGTAATTCCAGCTACTCAGGAGGCTGTGGTGAGAGGAATGTTTGAGCCCAGAAAGTTGAGGCTGCAGTGAGTTGTGATCATGCCACTGCACTCCAGCCTGAATGAGAGTAAGACCCTATCTCAATAAACTACATAAAAGTAAAACAAACTATTGCATATAGGCATGTTTAGTAAGTTTGGCTGGTTTGCCGCATCTATGTAAGTTATTATCATTTGCCAAAGTAGTACGGCCTGTTGTCAGTATTAGCCTCTGTATTGCTCAGATCTCAGTTACTATCTCTTTCTTTCAAAGTCACTCATCTAGCTGCTAGGGGAAACTTCATAGCAGAGCCAGGGCATAGTGTTCTAGTAGCTATCCATGAAGAGTGCACTGTATAAACACCTTCCAGGCAAGGTCCTTTTTTAGATGAGTCTTCTTGCATTGGAGATTTCTAGAAACTCATCAAATAAGGTCCAGGCCCAACTGTTGGTTTTGATGGTTTCTGTAATAGAGAGTTTTTGTCTCATGTGAATCAAGACAGATACCAACTTAACCACAGTCTCCTCATCACTGGCAGGGTTGTAAAGGACTATTCACTGAGGGGAGGATTCTTTTGCCTGTGGGGACATAACAAACACAGCCAGGTTTAACATGGAAGAAGGGAAAAAGGGAGTGTACTTCCAAAAGCCCTAACCTACTTTTGCTGCAAGGTATCAAGTAACCAATGAAACATTTGTATGCTATTTTAGAAAAATATTAAATAAAATTTTTATTCTTTCTCACTGCAACAAATTTATCTTTGCCCCAAGAGAATGCTGCCACTGTCTTTCCATAGAACTAAACTACGATCTTCCCAGAGATGTAAGAAGTTTCTGAGAGCCCTACTATTCTCAGGCAGTGTCCTGTCTGCCATGTTGGCCAGGCAGTGGGGATTTGGATGACTACACCTAGGACAGTATTCCAAAAAAGAAAGAAACAAACAAACAAAAAACAGGAAAAGGAAAAAAAAAACACACAAAGAGATAACTCTGGTGTGCTCATTTATATTTTCAATAAATATTTATTGAGTCTTTGCCATGTGCCTAGCACTATGGGTACAGTAATAAATAAGACAGGTGTGATCTCCATTCTCATGGAATTTTCACATTGTAAGATTCAAGAGATCCTCATCTTTTTGACCTTGCCTCAGAGACATTCTAGAGTAGTGGTTAAGGGGCTGGCTCTGGGGCCAGACCCTTTAGGTTCTAGTCCTGGCAGGACCTAATACTGTTGGTTTGTCTGAATTTGGACAAGTTATTGTATTGGTTGAAGGAAGTTAATTGCACTGTAAAGGTCTTCCAACTTTTAGTCAAATCTGTTTTACATCTCTTGCCCATGAATTGCTCATTCCAGCCATCAGTACTCTGTATGTATTTTCCCCTAATTCCTCTCCGTTGATTTGTCTATAAGTCGCTCAAAGAGCTCAAGTCTTACCAAACTTAAGAAGTCTTTACTGATAAACTCCAGGTCATCTTAATTCTTATTTACTCCCTCCTCCTCTCGCCTGCATTTCTGTTCCATTCACCTTAGATTTCCATAATATTACTCTGGTTTGTGCTCAGTTCTGTTGCCACCTCTAGGTTCAGAGACAATAAGTGACTAGCAGAAGATCACACAGATAACTTCTAATGTTAGAGCTGGGATTCAAATTCTACTCTATCTGATTTCAAATTTTGTGACTTCTGCTATGCTCTTCTGACTTCTATTGCATCATAGAAGACTCTAATAAAACACATTATTTCAATCACTGCTATTTTATTGAGTCTTCACTGGATTCCATGTCCTGTATAAAATATACATAATTGCTATATATGTTAATTATTATAAATTATTTTATTTATTTTTTTAAGAGATGGGATTTCACCATGTTTCCAGGCTTGTCTTGAACTCTTGAGCTCAAGCAATCCACCTGCCTCAGCCTCCCAAAGTGCTGGGATTACAGGTGCGAGCCACTGCTCCCAACATATGTAATACTAATTATATATTATACAATTATTAACATTTTAGAGGCTATTACATATATCATATATAATATATATATACACACATATAAATAATTACACATATCATATATGTACACACACATATATAATTATTTCATTTATTCCTCATACAACTTTTTTTTTTTTTGGAGACAGTGTCTCATTCTGTTACCCAGGCTGGAGTACAATGGCACAGTGTTGGGTCACTGTAACCTCCGTCTCCCAGGTTCAAGCAATTCTTGTGCCTTAGTGTCCCAAGTAGCTGAGATTACAGTCAAGTGGTACCATGCTCAGCTCGTTTTTTGTATTTTTAGTAGAGACAGACTTTCGCCATGTTGACATCCTGGTCTTAAACTCCTGGCCTCAAATGATCTACCCAACTCAGCTTTCTAAAGTGCTGGAATTACAGCCGTGAGCCTCTGGGCCTGGCCTACCCTTCATAAAGCTTCAAAAGGCAGGTACTATTATTATCCCCATTTTATAGATAAGGAAACTAAGGCTTGCAGAAGTTAAGCAGATTTCCTAAGGTCACAAAACAAAAAAGATGAGATTTGAATCTGAAACTGTCAACTGGTATCCTTTTCATTATTTGTGTTTTACAGCACTTAGTACGCTGGTTGTCCAACAGTTAGACCAATATAAATGCAAACTGATCAATAAATTATATCTGAGTTCCTACAGCTTTTTCTTGAGCATTCTATTTACTGAATACCTGGGCTGAAAGATCAAGGGGCTTTGGCTTAGTGTGGATTTTCTGGGCTCCATGGTCTCTTCCTTGGGGTAATGTCAAGTCCTCAGTTGGATAAATTTCCATCTCTCTTTACGTCTCTCAAACCCAAAGGTAGTATCAAGAGTTGTTGCCCAGATCTCAAACTCCCACAATGGCTTATGGGTGCCTGGAGCAGTCCCAAATGCCTAAGGATTTGGGGTCTTGCTCAATCAGTAACCTTGCACTGGCCCTGAGATTCTGTTTACAGTTGGCTTTCCAACTAATGAGAAATTTGAAAAACATTGCTGTCCCCTAAATTGAGCCAATCCTAACACTCACAAAATCCATAATGGTATAGATACTCAGATAGACCTTAATTGTGATTTAATAGTGCTCACTGTAATTTAGCCCCAGGGAAATGTACTTTCAATTAACCAATGTAAGCACAACGTCTACTTATCCCATAAATGTTCTCCTAAATGTGCTAATTAAGACCTAGATCCAATGCCTCTCATATTATACCATCTTTCCTTTCTCCTAAATGCCACTCTTACTTCCAGATCACTTTGCTGGCCTGGATTGTCGGCATAGTAGTCTATTGCCTGCCTCCAATTTTGCCCTATGTGCCTTAATTCATTCTCCACAGGGCTTAAATTTTGAATAACTCTTTAGTGACTCACCCTGTTTGACTACGTTCTAACGTCTGGCCTCCTCCATAATATGGCCTCTCACGTACCCCTCCTGTCTCATCTTCTATTTTTCACTAATATCATCCAAACTCTTCTACATCCAGGTTGCTGTTTTTGCTGTTCTCCCTTTCTGAACTCTCTACCTCTATCTGTTCACATGAAAATCCCACCTCTTCCAAAGCCTCCAAGAAAATTATTTGGTAACCCATCTGCTTGGACGTGGCATGCTTCCCTTTCAGCTTCATATTGATTTACCTGTTGTTCCCTAAAGGAATTTAGCATATATGTCCTTTGCCCTTACTGCTGCTTGACTCTAATTAAGAATTTGAAGTAGCAGTTTTGTGTTTATGTAATTATGTATTTGTCTTCTTCTCCTAACCAGAGTAGAAACTTCTTCAGGTGGGTGACTTTATCTCTGCATCGTCACAGGGATTTGCACACAGATGCTTCATAAATGATTTTTGAATTAAACTCAGTTAAGTTGAAATGATAGAAAGCAGAAGGAACCACACTAACTCTTTAAGAAGAAAAATAGGGCCGGGTGTGGTGGCTCAAGCCTGTAATCCCAGCACTTTGGGAGGCCAAGGTGGGCGGATTACTTGAGGTTGGGATTTCGAGACCAGCCTGACCAACATGGAGAAATTTCATCTCTACTAAAAATACAAAATGAGCCAGGTGAGGTGGTGCATGCCTATAAAACCAGCTACTCAGGAGGCTGAGGCAGGAGAATCACGTGAACCCAGGAGGTGGAGGCTGCAGTGAGCCAAGATCATACATTGCACTCCAGCCTGGGCAACAAGAGCAAAATTTTGTCTCAAAAAAAAAAAAAAATACAGTTTAGGCAGTCATTAAGCATCCCCCAGTGTTGGTCCTGCTTGAGTAAATGTCCAGCTGAGTTTCTGTATTCAAGGGCTTCAACCAGATCATGTTCTTTACCCCTGAATAGTTCTAGTTAGTCAATACAATCCTTAAGACTTGATCAAATATTGGATGACACATTCTTAAAATATCTTCTCATAAATAAATAACCACAAATGTCAATGATGATGCAATCGTAGTTATGTGACAGGACTTGAATCAGGAGTCAGGCTATCTCAGTTGTAGCTTTTGAAATATCATGAAATTGCTGTAGAACAGGAGTACTGAGCCTGAGTTATTTTATTTGTGTGCCTCTGTACACAGAAATAGTTAGATAATTGGAGCGCTAACAGCATGCCATTTTATGATCTCACACATACTCCGGATCAGTGGTCTGCCATTCTGGATGCCCATTAACATCACCTGGGGAGCTTTAAAAATACCAATGTCTGCCCCAACCAATCAAATGTTATAGAGTCTCTGAGGTCTACCAAGCATCAGAATGTCTTTAAAGCTCCCCAAGTCATTCCCAAGAGCAGCCAGAGTTGAAAACTTCTACTGTAGACCAAGGCTTCTCAGATTTTAACGGACACACAAACCACCTGGGGATATTTCCCATCTAATTTTGTAGGTATGA
This sequence comes from Saimiri boliviensis, assembly GCF_048565385.1. Classification (NCBI taxonomy): domain Eukaryota; kingdom Metazoa; phylum Chordata; class Mammalia; order Primates; family Cebidae; genus Saimiri; species Saimiri boliviensis. The sequence goes on along the minus strand of NC_133465.1, from coordinate 25,876,482 downwards.
GGGGCCCAAGAATCTGCATTTCTGACAAGCTCCCAGCTGATGCCAATGCTACTAGTGCATGAACCACACTTTAAAGGATAAGACGCAATTGATTCTGTATAAGTTCCTCGAAAGAGCTGCTCTTAGAAGGAGCCATTTGACCAACTACAAGTCCTAATAGGTGCCTCCAGGATTCAAGTGCTTGTCTTTCTTCAGATTCCGGGGAGCATCTAAGAGTGTCTAACTTCAGAAGAACCTCTGAAATTCTCCAGAAGCAATCAAGACAACAGATCTAAACAGAGCTACTGACAGAAACAGATGCTTCAGAGACGAGGACAACAGCTGGGTACCCAGGGACATTGGGTGAAGGCTAGCACAAGGCTTTAATGATCAACTGGCCACCATAAATCTAACACCCAGAGTCCCACAGTTTCTGGCATTCCCTAAGACATCTAGACAATACATTAATTAATTCAAGCACAACTAATTGATCACCCATTGTGGCATTTACGTATTGTCTCTCTGCCCCAAACTCACCCTTCTACACTCTGATATGTAATTCTGGGGCTGGGAGTCTGCAATTCACATTTATTCTTTGATTGCTGGCTATAGGGTGACCAGTTGTCCCAGTTTTCCTGAAACTGTTTCCCATTTTAGCACTGAAAGCCCTGTGGCCCAGGAAAACCCTTATTCTCAGTTAATTATTCTAGCTGGCTTGCTGTTAGGTTCTACAAATAGGTGACAGTAGGGAGGGATTTAAAGGAGGGATAAGGGGCTTCTTCTTTCTCTTTTGTTTACCATTCCTATCATTGCTACATAGGCTGGTGGCAGGTATCACACAGCAACAGCAGCAGCAGCAATGGTTGGTTCCAGCCTCTAGCTTCCTTCAGCACACCAAAGCCAGACTTGCTGCTTTGTCTCAGGGATGCCACAGCAACTGGGCAGCTCTGTGGGCCTCCTCTTCTGAGCTTCTAGCTTCTAGTGATTCACCTCTGCCCTTGTTCCCTAGCCCTAGGGATACGTTGCTATTTTCTGCATTTATCATGTCTGGGTTACCTCCATGTGCTCCATTTTGCTCTTTTAGTCCTTCAAAACCTACATAAACAGTTTCTTCTATTAAATTCCTTCTGATGATTTATTTAGTGTGGTTTCCCTGACTAGTTTCTGGTTTATATACTTGCTTAGTGCCAACTATTCAGTTGGACGCTCAAAATAAATATGACACTGGTGCTGTCCTCTAGTGGGATGAGAGATAAGTGCCCTTATTACGGTATGGTGGGGGACATGCTGGGCAGACCACACACAAAGTGTTACGGGAGTCCAGGGTGGGGAGTTCCCAGAATAGTCATTGAAACATTTCTGGGGAGGGGCTATTTGAGATGAATTTTAACTGAGGCTTCAGCAAAAATGAAGAAAAGAGCAAAGACATTTCAGGCATGGGAAATACCTTATGCTAAGGCATGAAGGAGTGTACAGTACCACACACTCTGGGAATAACTCCACATGGCCAGAACGAGAATTGTGGGTGGAGAAGTAGGAGATAGTCCCACTCTCCATGGACCTTCAGTGCTGAGCTAAGATGTTTGGAATTTATCTTGAAATCTTTAAGTTGTTAATCAAACGTTTTAGAAGGGGCTGTGACTCCAAGTGAGAAATAGAGAAGGGGAGTTGACATCTGCAAGCTGGGTTTTAAGTAAGCTTTTGTTCAATCCTAGAGGCTAGAAATTCATGGTCCTATATTGTAAGAAATGACTGAATGCTTTAAATAAAGATGCAGAATATGAATTAGAATCAAGGTAGGTTATTCATTTAGGTACCTGGACACTACACACACAGAGACACACACACACACACACACACACACACACACACACACACACACACACACACACACACAGAGAGAGAGAGAGAGAGAACACCTAGATTATCTGGTTGAAATAATAGTATGGTTTCTTTTGAGAGCACATTAATAAACTTGGAGCATATTAGTCTGTCATGAAGAAAGGGTGGTCATTCTGATAGACAGGTATATGTTTTCAAAGGTTCTAGAGAATATGAGTCAGACTTTATAGCAAGTGGAGGATCCCTTAATTTTCAGGAACCTGGAAGCCACCTGAACAAGAAAGACACCTGAAAAAAATAATTCAACTGGGAGACACAATCCTTTCCTTAAGCTGGCTAGAATAATTAGCTGTTCTGGTTTAGCTGAGACTAAGGAGTTTCCTGGGATGTAGGCTTTTCAGTGTGACACCTGTGGGCAAATTGTTGACGATAACTAGAAATTCAAAGGCAATGTAATAGAAAATTCTCTGGCAAGTCGGGGAAGATATAGACATGGGCTCCAGAGGTCTCTGCCAACAGAATTGCTGGTTGTTTGGGGGAAGTGCTGTGAGAGACTGTAAAGGCTAGTGGGAGGTTGGGTCCACTTAAATGCACTGTTTGATTTTTTTTTTCCAATTAAAGTCTAAAAGCCAGGCTTTAAGCCTAAAGTGCTGGAGGCTATTAGCCACCTGAGGCAAGGCAGTTAGGCACAGGTGTGCCAGGCTGCCAAATTACAAAGAGTGCACATCCCAAGTTCAGAATATCTGAACCACTGGGCTCTGCTTGATGCTAAAAATGACCCATTTTAAAACCAATCAAAGAAAATGCCACTTTACACAGTGAGAAACAGGCATTGGGAACATACTGTCCCTTTGGAAGAGTCCCTGTGGCATAAGCAACATGAACCAAGTTCCAGGGGTTATCTTCAGAGACAGAAACCCCCAAGGGACGAAGCCATCAATCAGTCTGAGTGGTTGCTATGGGTATTTTGGCCATCATCACAAGAAATAATTGGGAAGATTTGCCGTTGTGCCAAACCCCTATTAACCTCAATTGGGAAGACACCAGGTTCAAGAGGCCGAAGAAGAGACCCAGAGCTAGCAAACAAGACATAGGATTTTATTAAGGGCTTACTTACAGAGGAGGGAGTCCAGTGGCGGTGAGCTAGACAGAAGAACCGCCTTATATACAGAGACTGTCCAGATCTGTCAGACTGTGCAACATATCCACCTTATGTATGGCCCAGTGGTGGCGGGCTGGGCAACATATCCGCCTTATATACAGTCCAGTGGTGGTGGGCTGTACAGTGTAACTGCATGGCCCAGAGACAGTGGGCTGGGCAGGAAAAGTGCAGCTACACAAACAGCATGCAGTTGATACAGCTCTTTCACTTAACACCCTCCCCTTCATGAGTTGCACCTGGCAGCCTCCATTTAACACAAAACTCAGGGCCTCAGTGCCCTCGACAGCCCATGTTTCATGGGATGGGATGGAACCAGGTGGGCGGTAGTGCTCAGATGTTTCTCATAGACAAGAAATGAGTCTCCAGGTTGCCTAGATTCCCCAGCTCGGAACACACATTTAGATGCGTCTACCATACAGGGTCATTCTAAGGGTATGCTTAAGTTATTCCTATTAGGTGTGTTTATCAAACACTTGCAATGTGCTGCACTGAGATTTAAACATAAAACTGCAAATATCCAGGAGATGGGGAGCTATGTCAGTATCGAACCTGAGACAGGGCTGGGACAATTCAGTAGACTGTAAGTCCCAGAGGTGGTCATGGTATTATGGGACCTGGCAACAAAGTTGATACATACTTGAGAGTGGAGCAAAAGAGAATTAGGAAGGAGGAAGTGATTGTCTTGTCCTGTCCCAGTCATACGAACAGTGACTTCAGGCCTTGGCATGATATATTTAGAGGGATATTGACAAACTGGAGCACTAGCTGAGAATGAAGATTGGACAGTGAGAGACGCGAGCACTGGGAACATTCAGAGGAGAAGAAGGATAGCCCACGAGAGCCCACTCACTATGTACTGACACATGATGGGCTGTCTCGTGAAAGATGAATTAGATGCATTTGGAGAGGCCCCAGCGGGAAAAGCCAGGATGGATGAGTGGAATTCCAGGGAGACAGATTTTGATTTGATGAAAGGGAGACGTTTGTGGCAGTTAGAGCTGAGCTCTCCAGCTATGGATTTGGCTGCCTTGAATGCGGTGCCTCCAAAAGGTATTCAACAGAGAAAAACAAAGGGGCCCTCACTCCTCTGCCCATGCACATACAAATGTGATCCCTACTTTATTTTCATCAGTGCACTTGCCAATTGCATTGTCTCGTTTGTTTCTATTTCCTTAGTGATTGACTTTCTTCCACTAGAATGTAAATCACATGAGAACAAGGACGTTATCAAGCTTATTTGCTGCTTTGTTCCAAGAACCTAGTGTGGTCCCTGGCATATGGTAGGTGGTCAATGAACACTGGATGAGAAATGGAAGGCTACGGAAGGGACTCCATCACCATTTGAAAGGTAAGTTTAGAAATGTCTTTTGAGGCAAGAAAAAAAATCGCTTTCTTTAATTCCACATGGGACCCCAATATACAAAATCAATTAATGTGGCATTTTAATAGTGCACAGTTACATCGTAAGTCCCACTGTTAAACGTTTATTTTACATATAGTAATAAATGTAAAATAAGAGTAAGAAGAGTCACTGAGAATAAGATTGTTTTGATAAAACTGATAAAACTTTTGAAATCAAGCCTACTAGAACACTTAGAATGCAATTTATTCCTCTATTTTATTTTGCTTGCAGAGGACTGGGAAAACCCTGATTCGTGCAGAGAAGTAGCTGCAAATGATATCAGTCTGCAATAGCTCATCTGGCAGTCTCAGGATAATTCTTCAATTAAACTGATGCAGGAGCTTAAAAAGAGAGTAGTTGGAAAACTGAGCTTGGAAGCTGAATCTCTCACAGTTTTAACAGCAGGTTGTGCTTCTTATCATGCATTCAAAAGTCAGGCAAGAAGAAGCAAAGCTTACCATGAATGCCAATGTTATTTTGATGTGTGACATTATCATGACTCTGATGAGTTACACATTTGGTTGTAATTGTACAAGTAACCATTAAGCCTTGGGAGTCAAGCACCTTCTCCTTGCCTAACTCTTAATTGAACATGAGGCTATGTCTCTGTGCTTTGGAACTGTGTAATTCTCCAGATATAGAGGTGCTCAGGCATCGATTTATCGTTAAAAAAAATCCAGGGCAAAGATGCAACCTTCATAACTAATAACTCATTTTCAATAAGCTCTGATATACATGTACAACTTTATTGGGAGAAGTGTTTTGAGAACTACACAAAAGCGTTCTGGTAATACAGGTTAATGTGTTGGTGGCTAAAATTCAGTATATGGCATATTTAAGTTGCATATTGTTCTTTTAAATGAATTTCACTAGTTAAAATACATTAAAATAAAATTACGATTACAAATTCTTGGAGGATGACTGTGGTACTTGTACTTAAATATTGCTAGAAAAAGCCCCAATTAAGGGTTCCTTGTGAACCTGAGATTCTCCAACTCTGGATGGGATGGAGTTAAAACCTTCAAGACATGTGGGCAGGACCATGCAGATCACAGCAATGATGGCAGAGTAAGATGGCCCTAATTATGTGCTTTTCCATAAGATGGACTGTTGCAGGCATCCAAGTAAAGGAGGACCATGACACCCAGACTCTCTGCCCCAGTGCTGCTGTTGTGGTAAAGTTCTTCTGCCATATTGGGGAGGGCAGATGAGCATATGAATACAGAGTCAGTAGCCATCTGGGAATGGAGAGTAACCAGTCCTCAAAACTTTATTTCACAGAGATGGTGGCGACTTGCATTTCCGTAAGCCAGCAAAGGAAGAAATAAACTTCCTCACCCAATTTAAAGAATAATCCAGCTGACAGATATAAAGTGTCAACCTGTTATTTAACTCTATTAGTGATTGCAAATATCACATTATATTTGCTACCAACATTTATTGAATACTATATGCTAAATATTCTCATAATATATTTACATAAATTTTTTTTCTAGCAATCCTGGAATTTCCATTTTTGAGAATTCCCATTTTACAGATGGGAAAACTGAGGCACACAGATGTTAAGTAATGTGGCTAAAGCCATGAAGCCAATGTACAGTAAGGCCATGATTCAGACTCACTTACTTTGGCTCCAAAGCCCACATTTTTAATCTCATCGAAAATATGAAAGGATTATGGTGGAAGCTAGGTTCAGGAGCTGAATTGTCCAGTCATAAAGCATGTAGGGTTTTAGAAAAAAATTCCAGAGTTACAGAATTCTCTAAAATTTGATAAAGTTCTGCAAGTCAAGTAAGTGCTATCCTATTGATACCTAATTCTATTACTTGACTGATATCCTGTTATATGGATTGGTTTTCAATTTTCATCTTAGCCTGTAGTAAGACCTTTTTCCCTGTCACGGAAATGTACCTCCAAATTTATCATGTATACCAAGGGGAAATAGATTAACTCTCCACCACTTTGTTTTACAACTAATGTTACCAGAATGCTGTATGTCAGTGAGTGAAGGATGCAGCACTGAACTTTCAGGTATGCAGTGGGTGGTACAGAGATCAGCCTTGAATGGATGAGGCAATATGGTATCGTGGGAAGAATATACATTTAGCAGGCAGAGAGTAGCTCTGCCTCTAAATAGTTGTATGACTTTAGGCTGTTCCTTGAACCTCTCAAACTCTCAGTTTTCCAAGTTGAGAAATGGCAATAATGTAGCATCATAGTCCTGCTGAGATGATGGAATGATCACATTTTGCATACCTGCCAGACAGAGGCGTCTTACCTGTTAGAACTCTTTATCCCCACCCTCATCTTTCTTATGCAATTTATGCCATAATTAGAATGACCTCATATATCCAGCATATAAAATAAAAGCAAGTGAATATCTTATCATATGTTGTGACAAGGGATTGGAAATTATAAGAAGGTGTTTATAAATATCTGGAAAAAAAAAAAAGCTTGTAAGGATGAGGCCATGTCATTTCAGAGCCCCTACTGCCATCCTTGCCAAAACTGCTATCGGCATTTAGCCGTTCAGACAAAATGGACCTTTTCTTCATCGTGGACTTCCTCATATGACTTTTGAATTGCTGGGGAAATTTTGAAAAATTCACGCAAAGATCTACCACATAATAGTTTTCTGAATTGCAGAATTTTGTCTAAGATTATAAAGGCCAGAAACATCCAAAGGGAGGAGACACTGGGTATAAGCAAAATGAACAAGGGGGCAGTTGAAAGAGGATTTAAATGCTTCCAGGTACACAGGCTTTCTGGACAAGCTTTGGCTTGGGAACCCTTCTCCTGGGCCAGATAGGGAGCAGGTTCTGGGAGCCAGCTCCTCCCAGATTGTACCTGTGAGAGAAAACTCAGCCAACAATAAACAACAGCCAAGGGTCTAGTGCTTGATCTTGGCCGGAATGCATGTCCCAGTCTCTATCAATGGCCAATAGCCACTTGCTTCACCTGCCCAGTTCTGCTGGGTTTGACATGCTGAGTTATTTTCCACTCTCAAGTTGGCCTCACTAATAGCTCTGATTGCCAAGCCCTTTGAGATTGGTCTTGTTTTGTTGAGTCTGATGTGCAGAGTGGGATGGGGGAGGATGCATGAGCTGGTTCTAAATTAAGCAGGTAAATTAAAGATGTGTATGATGCCACCCCACCAAAATGACTGTTATTCAGTCAGCTTAACTGGCGTTTCCAGTCTGACTCCTTTCAAAGTGGGATGTTTGCTGTTAAACACACATGCACACCCACCCACACACAACAACACTGTCTATTTCTTTCACAGCTTATACCTGTGAGCAGCTAGGATTCCCAGTGATAACTTTTTAGGTCTACAGTCTCATTCCTGGGATGTGATTCTACAAGGCAGAGCTCAGAGGACCAGAAAAGAACAAACCCACTAGTGTCAACTCCTCCCACTCTAGAAAATTTTGTCTCAGCTCCTCAGGCCCTCAGCAAGTTCTTATTCCCACCAGGAAAACTCTCCTACCGGCAACAGGAGGAGTCCCCAGTTCCAGCCAGGAACATCCAAACTCAGGCACCTGAAGGATTTGGAAATAGCTGGAATGACCTCTTTGCATCTTCTCTGGAAAACAGAGGCCCCTGGGAGGCATTTAGTAGGGCAGAAAGAGGAGCCTCAAAGAAGAAAGTTTCTAGTAGCTTCAGGCTCTACCACTGCCATGCGTTTTGGGAAAAATCCACCTTTTTTCCTTGAGCCTTAGTTTTCTCTTCTGTCAAATGGGGAGAGTAACACCCTGCCTTATCCACCTCACCCAGCCCCTGATCCAACTCTCTGCCACAAGGTTACCATCCAGTAAGAGTCAATCCTGGGGCAACAGGTCTTGCAGGCACTCCCTATCAACATTTTCTCCTCATATGATCTGACACTCTATTTCCTGTCCTGTTTCTGCAATTCCCAGCAACTAATCCCCGGGCTCTCTTCCTGCTCATGGCTAGGCACACATAAACCTTTGGAATAAGACTAACCCTGCTCTCTGGGTCCAGTCACTCTTCTCCTACACTGTAGACAGGATACTGCTGTGCTCTCAACTTGCAATAGTATATTGGACACAGCTTACTCTCCCTGCTGATTTATCAACCAGCATTCCTTGAGAGTCTTCTGCATGCCAGGGTGCAAAGAATTAAACAAGAGCATGCCTGTTATCAAAGATAGTCTAGAGGAAGAGGCAGATGAGCAAATGACAAGGCCCAGTGATGCACAGTAGCAGAGCAGAAAGCACAGACCAATGAGAGCCCCGTGGAGGCGAGCCTGGGAAGGCTTCAAGGAGAAAAGAAAGAAGATCAGGTGTTAGGGAGGCAAAGGGCAACAATAGGGGCGGAGAGTGCAGAAAGCATTCTGGGCAGGAGATGCAAATGCAAATATATGAGGACAAACAGAAGAACTCACTCCAGGCACTCTGGGAGGTGCATACATTGTCTCTACTTGACAGAAGACAGCCATGAGCTGGGAGAGGCAAAGAAATTTGCCTGGGGCCTCCCAGCCAGTAGACTGCACAGAGCAGGTTAAAACACCTGTCTGCTGACTTCAGAGCCTGAGCTCTTTGCCTTTCCAAGCAGAAGGTGGTCAAGGCAACCAGAAAGGCAGCCCTAGATCAAAGCAGAAGGCACTGCAGCCTTTGCCAGAAATCCCATTCTGCTGGAGCTAACATGTGCCCCAGAAGCAGCCACGTTTACATTTCATCCTTGCCAATAATGAATGTACCAACTAAGGGGCAGGCAACCTAGGTTACCCAGTGGGGCTTCCATTTTTTCTTCTTACATGCTCAACCTCTTAGGTCATATACCTCTTCTTCCTCTGATCTCTTGAAAGTGAGCCGCTGCTTGGGAGGGATAATGGTGTTGCTCCTGCCCCCTTGTGAATGAGAGGTGTTGTAGCCTAAAAGCAACAGAGGACAGGCACTGAGCTGCTGGTGCCCTCCCTGCTTCAAAAGGGCCAAGCTTTAGGCTTTAATGCTCTTAGGGACTCATCCTAATCTTTTTATCTAGATATTTATACAACATTCTGCAGAGTTGACTTGTCTCGTGATTTTGCAAAAGAGCAAAAATAACAACGTCAGCACTTCAGGTACACAGTGATTCCTAATTCCCTGCTCCCCAAGGCATTCCAGGCAGTAGCTGATGACATAGATGAAGGAATGGAGCGGTGCCTGGAAGGCAGGCAGGCTTCAATCCAGATGCTGATGGCATTATTGGACAAGGCCTTCAACTCTCTGGGGTTCTGCCAGGCAAATAGGAAACTATGGGAAGGGGAGGCAAGGATAAAAGTAGTATTTGTTAAACACATTATATGCACATTATCTATTTTATCCTTGCAACACATAAACGTTGTTCTGATTCTACAGCTAAGAAAAAGAAGGCTCTGAGAGGTGCTAATTCCTTTGTTAAAGTAACATACCTAGGAAGAGGCAGATCCTGCCTACTGGCTGATTTCTGTACTATTTCTGCACTTGTGTTTGAGAAAATTGGCCTAATTCTTACAACTATTTTGTGCTAAAATCCAAAGTAGAACTTGGATCCTCCATGCTTCTGTACCAGTGAATAAATGTGCTCATTAATTAGTGCACTCATTTGCAAACGTATCTAGTGCTTACTATGGGTGAGATCCTGTGCTGAGTCCCTGACTGCTGGGAGCTTCTTGGTAAGAACTGGGATCTTGGAAGCAGAGGGGCCATGGGAACCCAGGGAAAGAGCAAGTACGAAGGACTTGATGTTTACTACTAGCAGACACTGCCTGGGGACTAGTGCCCTCTATTATCTCTACTGCAGAGTCTTAACTGAGCCTCACCAGGGCCCTAAGAAGTACTTTCATTTCCATGTTGCAGCTGAGGAGACCGAGGAATAAGGGATGCTGTTTACTCAAGGTCCCATGGTTAGTAAGTGAACGAACCATGATTAGTAAGTGACTACTCAAGGTCCCATGGTTAGTAAGTGACCAAATCGAGATCTAAGCCTAGATTCTTCTGACACCCAAGTCTGTTCTCTTAAAAACCATGCTATTTACCTTCCAGAGTCAGGGATGGCTGGGAGTCACCAGGGAGGTGATCATGTTAGCCTTACCCAGGGGGTGAGCCTTGCCAGGAAGGAAGCCTTCCCTAGGAGTCTGGAAGGGTGATTAAGGATTCACCAAGTGAAGAAAAGGGAACTGCAAATATTCTGCAAGACTGCATTGGAGAATGAGCAAAAGGGAAGAGCACTGTCAAAGTCTGCAGAAGCAGGCAATTCTCAGGCATGGAAAAACTTTTCATGCCATGAAAAGGAGTTTGGACTCCACCTTGAAGGCAATAGGGAGTCAATAAGGGCTTTTTTCAAAGGAGGAAGATGATCAGATTTGTATTTTAGGAAGCTCACTTTTGCTGCAGTGTGGATTGGATTGAGGCAAAGCTGGAGGCAGAGAAATCAGTGAAAGCAACAACAGTAGGTGTGCAAAGTATTTTTTGAATTCTGCTATGTTAACAGTATGTTGTTTCTTGGGGGAAACACATCCTGAAAGACCTGGTTCTTGCCTTATTGAAGCTTATATTCTTCCATTATTGTTCTCTTCAGGTGCTCACAAAATCAGAGGTTATGGCCCACTGAGGTTTTGGGATCAGTTTGGAGGCCAAGAAGGATTGCGAGGGACCACAGGAGCGATGCATGCCGGCAGATGTACCTGGGCCATACCCATTTCCTCTCATTACACTGCACGTTCATGAAAACTTCTGTGCGACAGTCAAAACAAAATGAAGTAAAATAAAGATTGAAATACTATGTCCTGGGCCAAAGTATCTTGTCGCCACATTCCCTATTTGCTCTCATTTTCCCAACATTCAGAAAGACATTTAATGGGTACCATTTTTCTCCATGTTTAGTTCTTCTCGCATAAATTTCCTTAAGCCCCTGGCTGCAATTACCGCTTGTCTGCTGGAGCATACCAGCTGATGACAGGGGGAGCGAACAATAGCAAAGAGATATTAAGGGGAGAACGTGAAAACAGTTGATCTGCTTGGTTTGACAGCCTGCTGCTGAGTTTTGTTGTGGGAGGGGACTGTTCATGGCATGTTTCCTCTGGGCTATGACCTGAGAGCACACTTATAACAGAGTCATATTTTCTGCAGGTAAAATCGTTGCTTGCTACTTCTGATGACAGAATGAAATTTATCAACTGTTTCAGGTGCTACACATTGAGCCCCAGGCATCCAGAGCTGCCCTTGCCAGATAAGTTGAGTTCCCTATTTAGGTCATTTGTTCGCATTATTTCTTGGCATCTGGGGCTTGCAGCATTTTGGGGCCATTGCCTGAGTCCAGAAATGCAATCCCGGCAGAATGACTTGGGCTTGGCTGTTGCAGCCCATTAACCTGGGGTAAGGTTGAAAAACTACACCCAGCACCAATCAGAGCCAGAGGTTTGGAGAGCCATGGGCAGGTGGACCTTGGAAAAATCCCTCACGCAAGAGTTAAGAGACTTGGTGCTTAGTTGTGTTGCTATCAAATGACTTTGAACCTAATTTTCCTCATCTCTAAAAGGTAGTGATCCCTAAAGGGGTCAGGCAGGGGGAACAAAATAATTTCAAAGTTCTTTTCCAGCTTAAAGACTGTGGGCTTTTGGAGGAACTGCCTCCTGTGGGGAGGAACTAGGAGAACTATGGTCCCCAATTCCCAAGGAGAAGCTTTCTCAGGAGCAGCCATCCAGAAGGGGAGGACCCTAGGCAGAGGGTCCCTAGCAGAACTCTCTCCTGCACCCTCCTGTGACCACCCAAGAGGACAGGGTTGATGAATTAAAGACCATGATGCTGGGGCAATGATGGGGGGAGAAGCCAAGGGGAAGTCAAACTTACTGACTGACAGAAGTGCAGAAGTGGCGGGGGATGTGTGAGGGAGTGTTCAGCGTGAAAAGGAAGGAATTACTCTTGTCAAACTCAGTGCCTGGTTTCAAAAACAAACAGCAGCGAAAGAGGAAAGTTCTTTTCCATTAATCCTTGCTTCTGCTTATTCTAGAAGATGCAGACAAGGCTTTGTTTAAAGATCTGAATTAGGGTTCTCAACCTCAGCACTCCTGATACTTCTTTGTTGTGGGGGGATGTCCTATGCCTTGTAGGATATTTAGCTCATCCCTGGCCTCTACCCACTGGATGCCATTAGCATCCCCAGTTGTGACAGCCAAAAAATGTTTATACGATGTTACCACCATATGTCAATGTATAGAGGAGCATAATCACCCGCAGTTGGGAAGCACTGTTCTCAATGGACAATGGATTTTTTTAGGAACGCCAGTTTGTTTATCTCCCAAATGGAACAACCCTTGTTCTGCTCAGTTCATAAGGTAATTGAAAAGAACAAAACAAATGAGAAGTCTTGTTGCTGTTTTCATGACCAGGGCAAGAGTGCCTGCAACCCCCAAGGCTTAGAAGAAAGGCAAACAAGAGATTGCATGAAAGGGACCATTCCATTAAGCCTGTACTCAGTGACTCAGGCCTGCAGGGCTTCACTTGGACCAAATCATCCCAGTTTATCTTCTGGGTGTCAGACAGAGAGGATGCTAGACAGCCAGCAAGCTGTGCAAGCAGAGAGGAGCTCAACATCTATCCATCATCAAGTAAGGCTGTTTTTTAATAAGAAGAAAAGGAGAGCTCATCTTCCTTCTAGGAGAGCAATGAGGACTTTTGCCAAATCCTTCTTGAATCTTTTAGAAATGTGAAGCTGTGAAAATCAATGGCACAGGACATTTTCTTCGTGAGAGGCACATGTGAGCTAAATCTCTGCCATTCTCCCCAGGATCGCCTATGCCCCCTTTCTGGTAAAGATCAGAGGTTGTTGACCACCTACTTCAGGTCCTCTCTGTGGGGCAAGATGGCAGGAGAAAGTTGGTGCCTCTGAGCACCAATTATGTGAAGGCACTATGTTGGATTTCACATGTGTAAAAGATTTTACATTGCTCTTAATCCACATGTAAGTCCCATCTGCACTTAATAATTTTGAACTTACAGCCTAGGAACTGAAATATGACAAAGTTAAGTGAGTTTTGTGAGGAGTTAAGGAGTCAGCATTTGATCTGAGGACTGTCTGACTGCAAAGCCATCTTCCTTTCCCTGTTCCTTGCCACAGCCTGATAAGGACACTATTTATCCAAAGAAGAGAAACAATTTCCCCAAGTTCACACAGATCTTCAATGGATACTCAAAGGGGCTCACATTACAAAGTAAACCGTCTTTCCCATTGGCTCAGGTGAGGTTCTGAGAACTTGGAGAGGGCTGGTGAGCAAGGTGGTTAAATAAATGGGCCACCACCTACATGATGCCATTCCTTGGGGATACTTTTTACTCCAGAATACAGTAACAACATGAGCACTGCCTGAGAGCTCCCCACCCTATTGCCATCCCTGATAGAAGAGTCCAAAAGCCTTTTTCCCCATCACAGACAGTTAAAAGCTATGAGCCTTTCCTCATAGCCATACAGTCTCACCCATGCAAAGGAGTTGTGTGAAATTTTGGAGATGTTCTGTGTCCACCAACTTAAAACACTTCTCTCACTCACAAAATTAACACTTCAGTTACCAGGTGATGATTGAGCAGAGATTTTTTTTTTTTTTTTTTTTTTTTAACATCCCAGAGCAGGACTAGGACTTTGTTAGATACCCTGGAATGCATCCACATCCTAAGGAGGGAGAGGGGAAGTGGGGATGGTGGTGGAGGGCCTCTGTGTAGAGATTGCTTTTAGCAAAGAGTCCCAGCCATGGGGCAGAAATTCCTGGGAGAAAGGGCTCACCTGGCCTGGGGCAGGGGATTGACTTGGAGTGAACAGCAATTACGTGCCAGGCACAGTGCTGGGCACACATGCATTGATTCATTTTTGGTTGGCTTGGAGACAATACGGCCAAAGGGTTTCACAAAGAAAATGTGTGCAAGAAATCTATATCTCCATTTGTAAAGTGAGAATGTGACCTGGACTATCCCTAAGGCACAATCCCAGGTCTGTAAGGACAATCTATAAGGGTCATCAAGATCCTGTAAGAGTCAGGGGTGGCCCATTAATTACAGCAGTGATCTTCTGTAGTTTCCTCTGAGGCAAGTGCAGGTTCAAATGGATTTAAAAGCATCAAGAAAGATCAAGGTGGGAGCATAGGAAGAAATCTCTGGCTAAGTTCTCCAAGGGCAGAACTCACCTGCATTTGTATCCTGAGGGTCCAGCACCGAGCTTGGTCTAGAGTGGATGTACACTAAATGCTGATTTGATAAAGAGGGCACATGTGGAGATAAGCATATTAGGCACCAAGAGACCCAGATTCTGATTGTGGCTGTACCACCAGGTAGATGCTTGACCTTGACACTTTAATTTCTCTAGACCTCAGTTCCTCAGCCCTCACAGGTCTCTACTTTATGTTTCCATGAGTTTATCTCTAAAACAGTTGAAACATTTGCACATCAAAGTTAAAAGTCTAAGATCTATTATTTGACAGCCATTCTGGTTAGAAGGAAATGAACTCAACAAAAGTCTATTCTGGTGCAATACATCTTCTAATTGTAGATTGTCTGCCCCAGTAAATGTCTATTGTTTGGGAAATGGGGTGAGGAGGAGGCACATTTCTTTGCCAGTTAATGGCCTAGCACTGACTCCAGCTGAATTTTGGAGGTAGAAGAGTGAGTCTGTGTGCTTCTGCACTGTAGGCACGCACGCATGCCAGTGTAATGGGGGTGGCATGTCTCCTTATAAGCAGATGTTGTACAGACAGTATGCATGCATACTGGTCATGTGTGCAGACCCTCAAGGTAAACATGTGGCATTTGCTGGATGTGCATGTGTTTTCTTTGTATATCCATGTATGCATATATCTATGTGCATGTTTATGTACATGGGCACAGTGTGCAGCAATCTTCCCGTGCAGTGAAAATATGTATTTAGTGTATGTGGACATACGTGATGAATGGGCTTGCTTGGGACATGTGCATATTTGCATGTCTCTGTTCTGGCTATACTAAGGTCTGATGACAATGCCCAAGGATTCCCTCAAAGTAGGGAACTCTGGGTGGGAGAAGCAGCTTCTCTACAGGAGCAAGAGCTGCAGAAAGAGCAGAGCTGTTGTGCATATGTCTAAGATGTGACAACCTGCACATTTGGGCGGGGGGTGGCCCCTGTGAATTGCGCTAATGATGTGTGTGCACAACTGAGTCAGCTGGGGCTGAGATCTGGGACCTCTGTCACACAAGTTTCCAGCTCCCACTTGTCATCTGCCCTGGGATGAACTTTCCTTATGGAATTGTCCTTCCCTGTGTATGGTGTGTGTTAGCTTGTGGTTATTAGGCTCAAAAAGACACGTGCTGTCTCCAGGGCTGAGAGGAGGCTGTCTCCCCAGTTTCCTCTAGTTGCCAGGCATGAGTGGAAGTAGGCAGAACCTCTGATCCAGGCTCCTGCTGGGGGCACAATTGAGTTGGGAAACTAGACAGGCAGAGAGTGCTTATCTTCTGAGATGAGAGCAGGGGATAGAAGGGCATGCAGGCAGCAGAAGGTCTGGCCAAAGGAGAGGCCTTTAGAGGTTACCAATTGTGCAGACCAAGTTGCTGGGGGAAGGTGGATGAGCTGACACATGCAGGGAGATGATGGGAAGCTGTGAGTTATTCCTGCAGAAGTGATCATAATTGGATCTGTGCTGCAGCAGGAAAGAGCTGGAGCTAGCCAACCCCAGCATGGAGACCCTGCTGTGTCCCCCAACTGGCTGCATGACTTGGAGTCAGTTGTTTTTCCTCCCTAGGCTTTAGAGCTCCTTTCAAGAAAATCCCACTTGTAGTGAGATGGCCTGACAGTCTGTCATTTGAAGCAGTGCCTCATGGTGGGGAAAGCATGGGCTTTGGTCACACAGAGTTAGATGTGATTCTTGGTTCTGCTACTGAATAGCAGTGTGATTCCAGACAGGTGTCTTTGCTTTCCCCAAGCCCCATGCAAATTCCAGGATAGTAATATTATAAACTCCATCTGGTTGTTTTTAGAATGAAATTAATTCATTCTGCAAAAAGGCTATAGTTTTACATAGTTATAATGATAATTCTTTGATGGAGAAATTCCTAGAAGCATTATGCACTGGCAACCTCTAGATAGATGGAGTGAAAAATCCCATGTGTATCCACCTAGGGGCTTGAATGGACTGAGATGATGATGATGATGGTGATGATGACGACAACGATAACAACGACTATAACGGGAATGATGATGGTGATGATGGTGATAATAATGATGATGGGGGCAGGTTGAGTTGACAGTGGTGCTATGTATCTCAGGATTGTGCCCCCTTTTCTGTTGCCTGACCTAAGGGAAGAGATGAAAGATTGGGATGAAGTCAGGATCCCTACATCTCTCGGACACAACCCAGAATGGCCAATTCTACCAACTCCTCATGAGACAGGAGGAGCCCAGATGCAGCTCAGATGACGGTTGATCCATTTTATACAATTCCACTCAATAGCTTTTGATGCCGGTGGTATGCCTGGATATTAAGAGATTTAAAAATGATAAGGTCCTCACCCCTGAGAAGCTCACAATTTAAAAGGTAAAAAGAAGGGGAACAAGGAAGAAGGGTGAGAGAGAAAGGGATGGAAAAGGAAGAAGAGAGGAAAAAAAAAGTAAGCAATGAACTATGTGCATTACATTATGATACGCCAGTAGAAGGGTGTACACAAGACACTGTACACAGCAAGGTCAGGAACGGGGTCTCTGAAATCAGACCGGCCTACCACTTACCAGCTGGGTGGCTTGAGGCAAGTTAATTAATCTCTCTTAGTTTTGTCATCTGTACAATGGGAAAAAGCATCAGTATAAATTTCATGAGGTCATTGTGAGACTTTAAGAACATAGAAAGCATTTAGAACAATGCCTGACATAAAGGGAACTTACAGTGTTTGTTGTTACAGTAAAAGTCATATGGTAGCAGTAGTAGTGTTAGTGGTGGTGGTGGTAGCAGTAGTATCAGTAGTAATAGTAGTACTAGCAGTGGGGGTGTTAGTAGTAGCAATAGCATTGTCAGTAGTAGTAGTGGTGGTGGTAGTAATAGCAGTAGCAGTAGTAGTGGTGGTGGTAGTAGTAGCGGTAGCGGTAGTAGTGGTGGTGGTGGTAGTAATAGCAGTAGCAGTAGTAGTGGTGGTGGTAGTAATAGCAGCAGCAGTAGTAGTGGTGGTGGTAGTAATAGCAGCAGCAGTAGTAGTGGTGGTGGTCGTAATAGCAGCAGCAGTAGTAGTGGTGGTGGTAGTAATAGCAGTAGCAGTAGTAGTGGTGGTGGTGGTAGTAATAGCAGTAGCGGTAGTAGTGGTGGTGATAGTAATAGCAGTAGTGGTAGTAGTGGTGGTGGTAGTAATAGCAGTAGCGGTAGTAGTGGTGGTGGTAGTAATAGCAGTAGCAATAGTAGTGGTGGTGGTAGTGTTATCAGTAGCGGTAGTAGTGGTGGTGGTAGTAATAGCAGTAGCGGTAGTAGTGGTGGTGGTGGTAGTAATGGCAGTAGCAGTAGTAGTGGTGGTGGTAGTAATAGCAGTAGCAGTAGTAGCGGTGGTGGTGGTAGTAATAGCAGTAGCGGTAGTAGTGGTGGTGGTAGTAATAGCAGTAGCGGTAGTAGTGGTGGTGGTAAGTAATAGCAGTAGCGGTAGTAGTGGTGGTGGTAGTAATAGCAGTAGTGGTAGCAGTGGTGGTGGTAGTAATAGCAGTAGCGGTAGTAGTGGTGGTGGTAGTAATAGCAGTAGCAATAGTAGTGGTGGTGGTAGTAATAGCAGTAGCAGTAGTAGTGGTGGTGGTAGTAATAGCAGTAGCGGTAGTAGTGGTGGTGGTGGTAGTAATGGCAGTAGCAGTAGTAGTGGTGGTGGTAGTAATAGCAGTAGCAGTAGTAGTGGTGGTGGTGGTAGTAATAGCAGTAGCGGTAGTAGTGGTGGTGGTAGTAATAGCAGTAGCGGTAGTAGTGGTGGTGGTGGTAGTAATACCAGTAGCGGTAGTGGTGGTGGTGGTAGTAATAGCAGTAGCGGTAGTAGTGGTGGTGGTAGTAATAGCAGTAGCAGTAGTAGTGGTGGTGGTGGTAGTAATAGCAGTAGCAGTAGTAGTGGTGGTGGTCGTAATAGCAGCAGCAGTAGTAGTGGTGGTGGTAGTAATAGCAGTAGCAGTAGTAGTGGTGGTGGTGGTAGTAATAGCAGTAGCGGTAGTAGTGGTGGTGGTAGTAATAGCAGTAGCGGTAGTAGTGGTGGTGGTAGTAATAGCAGTAGCAGTAGTAGTGGTGGTGGTGGTAGTAATAGCAGTAGCAGTAGTAGTGGTGGTGGTAGTAATAGCAGTAGCAGTAGTAGCGGTGGTGGTGGTAGTAATAGCAGTAGCGGTAGTAGTGGTGGTGGTAGTAATAGCAGTAGCGGTAGTAGTGGTGGTGGTAGTAATAGCAGTAGCGGTAGTAGCGGTGGTGGTGGTAGTAATAGCAGTAGCGGTAGTAGTGGTGGTGGTAGTAATAGCAGTAGCGGTAGTAGCGGTGGTGGTGGTAGTAATAGCAGTAGCGGTAGTAGTGGTGGTGGTAGTAATAGCAGTAGCGGTAGTAGTGGTGGTGGTAGTAATAGCAGTAGCGGTAGTAGTGGTGGTGGTAGTAATAGCAGTAGTGATAGTAGTGGTGGTGGTAGTAATAGCAGTAGCAATAGTAGTGGTGGTGGTAGTGTTAGCAGTAGCAGTAGTAGTGGTGGTGGTGGTGGTAGTAATAGCAGTAGCAGTAGAAGAGGTGGTGGTAGCAGTAAGAGTAGTAGTAGCAGCAGTAGCAGCATTATAGCAGTGGTGGTGCTGTTGGCTGTAATATCCTAACAGAAGGCAGCTCGGAGGAAGCAGGAATTATTTCTACACGGAGGGTTAGGATAAGCTAGACAGAGAGGGTGTACTCTTTGAGCTGTGCCGGAGGGATGGTGAGTGTGAGTTGGTATGTTGAACAAAGAGGCTAGAGCATTCATTCCTAGCAGAGGTCATAGCACTGACCAAGTCCTAGAGGCCTGAGGGACCACGACAGGTAGTTCAGGGACTTGCAAGCAGTTGTGATGCTTACAGGTGGGGGTGTATGGGATGGGGGAACTAGAAGACGAGGCTGAAAGGGTGGGCAGGGATTGGGTCTGAAGGTCTGCAGGAGACCTACTGAGGAGTGTGGGGTTGTCTTATAGCCATGGAGGAGCCATCCTGGGCTTTATTTGGAGTATGGCACCCCAGGGGACCCCACCTATGGAGGATAGATAAAGCTTGCCTCCAGCACCCAGGAGCTCAGGCACATCAGGGGATTGAGGAGGGTGCATGTTACTTTCTGCCATTCTCAGCTGCTCCTTGGCAGTCTTAAAATTTAAAGACCTTACCCCAACCCCACTCTCACTCCAGCCAAACTAACTGTAGTTCCTCATGCCCTCGACTCCTTTCTGCTGACGGTCAAACAGTGCTGTTCCAGACACGGTATATCCTCACTAGAACTCTCAACCCTGGAGGTCAAAATTCCCTAAGAGCAGAATTAAAAGTTCTGGGTGTAGAAATAGTTCTCAATGTCACATAATAGAATTTACAAACGGGGAAACTGAAAAGGAGAAGAGCAGCTAAGGGGCAAGGTGAGAGGTGATGGGAATCCAGGACCAGAGAGGAGAACATCCCACCCTGCCTTTCCCTTTCATAGGCTCCGTCCCCTATTCAGCCAGTCGGCCTCAACACCTGAACCCCTTTCCACTCAGATAAAGGGAAGAGAAGAAGAAAAAACCAAAGCAAGTGAGAAGCCTAGGCTCAGAGGCCTCTGGGGCCACTCATTAGACTCAGATGGACCTTTGATGGCAGTAAGTACAAACTGCTATTTTACAGATGCAAATGTCAAAGCTCAGAGAGGGGCGGGAACTGTTTGAGGTATTGAAGTATCATCTTAAGTGAGGAGTAAACAGGCTCAGAGAATTGCCTTAGGTTAGTTGGTTAATCCAGGACACAGCTGGGATTCAAACTGACAATAATCTATCCTCTGTAATATCCAACATGTCTCCTTCAGACCTTATATTTTGTAGATGCAGAAACTTCCCTTCATGGAGGAAAAGTAATTCAAAATTCCATAGTAAATCAAGGGAAAAGCTATGAAGATCTGGGATTCTGATTCCCCTCCCAAGACATCACATGGACCAAGAACTGTAATGAGCAGATGCCTGTTCAGAGTCAGCATCTTCCCCAGCAAACCAGCTCCTCTAGCTTGCAGCCTGGGTTCTAAGTGGGAGGTCAAGGGGACCTCAGGACATACCTTGCAGTGAGTTCTTCTGGGAGAACTCTGAGCTCTAGTCCTCCATAGAATTCTCACAGGCGGGTAGAGTCCCCTCTGTCTCTCCCTAGGACCATCCTCCACTCTGGACTAGTCCCTCAGCCCAGGCTCTACCCTGTTTCTGCCTCATCCTTAGGTCACCTATCCAGAGGTAGGCACTGGGCCACAGCCTTTGCATATGTTAATATATGCAACCAACCTCTGAGGGAAGTAAAACAAACCTTACCCTGCAGCCAGAGATGCACAGCGAGTAGTGCCTGAAATTCCAGAACCCATGATACCAAAGCCCCCTCTCTATACTCCCCAGCGTGGCTGCCCTGCAGGGTCCCAACCTGGTGGCTGCAGAGAAATGGCTAATGAAGCACTCTGTGCTGCCAGCCCAGGAGTGATTCCCTCTGTGCTCTCAACTACTGAAATGAATTTTGTTTAGTTCAAAGACCTCATTAACGCAGGGGTTAGCAGGAGCAGCTTCACAGCTGATTCATTTTCAGGAATCAAAGATGCCTGAGTCCCTGTGAGCAGCCAGGAGCCAAGTTGCTCGGCGGGGCATCTCTGCTGCTCTCTCTCTCACCTCCCAGGTACTTCTGATGGCCTGCAACCAGAGCGAGAGGCCTCAGATGCCTTTCCCAGAGGACTGGATCATGGAAGAGCAGAGCTCTGCACCTGAGACCTTGGGTGCCCTCTGAAAATCTCCAGGGACACCACACATGCATTTATCTCACCCAGGTCCTGCCTTCTAGATAGGCTGTTGGAGGTAGTGCAACCGCTGAACCATGCCAGGCACAAAGAGGCAGGTGCGTACTGTGGTTGCAGGGAGACTTAGTCTGTCACTAGCTGTGTGTGCGACCCTTGATTCCCTACGCAGCCACATGAGTGTATTGACTCAGAAATTCCTCAGCGTCCCTTCCAACTTTGATATTGACATGACCCAGACTGTCCAGGAATGGAAACTGTCATTGGAAGGATAAACTATATTCATTCATGTAATTCGTATCACTGAATATGTGCTATGTGTCATTCATTACACCAAGTGATAGGGCTATTTAAGACTGTGTCCACACACAAAAATCTCAATAATTTAAAGCAGCATGAAATAAGAGGCAAATTAGATATAAAAATAATAGTGTCATGTTATGTGAATTCTACCTCAATACCAGAAATAATAATAGTGAAAAACATGTCCAAGTTCAAAAAGATACGAAGGGGTTTTCCAGGCTAGAAACTATAGCCTCAATTCCTAGTTCAATAGCATTATAAAATTGATTCCAATATCCAGTGCTTAGTAGGCATTCAACAAAGATTTGTTGAAAGAACCAGGAAAAGAAAGGAGTAAATGAAGGAAAAGGGGGAGGAATGAAGGAAGAAAGCTCATTGAAGAGAGGCAGGCAATATTACTGTCCATCTGTTACGAGTAAAAAACACAAGCTCAATCAGAGGCTAAGCAGCTTGTCCAGTATCACACTGGGAGCAACTGATAGATCTTATGCATAGAATGAGATCTCTATTGGCCGGGGCTGCAGGAAAGACCTCCTGAAGGCAGAGTGAGTGGAGAAGGTATTGACGAAAACGCTGGAGCTGGCAGTGAAAGAGGCCATGGAGACCTGGGCAGGGGATGGGCTTATGTATCTTATTTGGTTATTTTTTTTTGAGACAGAGTCTGCCGCCCAAGCTAGAGTTCAGTGGTGTGATCACAGCTCACTGCAGCCTTGACCTCCTGGGCTCAAGCTATCCTCCCACCTCAGCCTCCTAAGCAGCTGGAAATACAGCTGCATGCACTACCACACCTAGCTAATTTAAAACGAAATTGTAGAAATGGTGCCTCACTATGTTTCCCAGGCTGGTCTTGAACTTCTGGGCTCAAGCAATCCTTCTGCCTTGGCCTCTCAAAGTGCTGGGATTACAGGCATGAGCCACCACTTCCTGCAGCCTTTTTTATATGCCATATGTTTCTCACATAGCATCAGAAGGACTTGGGGACAACAGCTTGGGGTAGTGTCATCTGAATCTTGGCTCTGTCACCTACCAGATGGGTGACTCTGAGGAAGGCTAAGCAATGGTTTTCTCATTTTTAACATGGAGATTATGCTGCCTACATTCTAGATTTTTGTAGCAATGAAATGAGATAAGGCAGGCATAGTACCAGGCGTAATTCCTGCCCAATAAATGGGAGGCCTTCACCTTCTTCTCTACAGGTAGAATGGAAGAGGAAGAGAAGGGCAGACTGCCCGGAATTCTTCAGATTGGGGTATAAAGTCATCCAAAATAAGCATTGCCTTCCCTTCTGGGTCTGATCCTCTCTCTCTAGTGGCTGAGTCAGTGACATCCATGCAATTGGATTCAAGGGACTAGTGTCCCTTTCTCCTAGGAGCCAGATAGCTTACCCAGAAACAGGAATGGGATGCTGGAATTATTTTTATTTATTATTATACTTTAAGTTCTGGGGTACATGGGCAGAATGTGCAGGTTTGTTACATAGGTATACACGTGCCATGGTGGTTTGCTGCATCCATCCCCCTGTCATTTACATTAGGTATTTCTCCTAATGCTATCCCTCTCCTAGTCCCCCACCCCCAAAAGACCCCAGTGTGTGATGTTCCCCTCCCTGTGTCCATGTGTTCTTGTTGTTCAGTACCCACTTATGAGTGAGAGCATGCAGTGTTTGGTTTTTTGTTCTGTTTTCATTTTGCTGAGAATGATGGTTTCCAGCTTCATCCATGTCCCTGCAAAGGACATGAACTCACCCTTTTTTATGGCTGCATAGTATTCCATGGTGTATATGTGCCATGTTTTCTTTATCTAGTCTATCCTTGATGGGCATTTGGGTTGGCTCCAAGTCTTTGCTATTGTAAACAGTGCCACAATAAACATACATGTGCATGTGTCTTTATAATAGATTGTTTTATAATCCTTTGGGTATATACCTAGTGATGGGAGTGCTGGGTCAAATGGTATTTCTATTTCTAGATCCTTGAGGAATTGCCACACTGTGTTCCACAATGGTTGAACTAATTTACAATAGGCAATACCATTCAGGACATAGGCATAGGCAAGGACTTCATGACGAAAACACCAAAAGCAATGGCAACAAAAGCCAAAATAGACAAATGGGATCTAACGAAACTTAAGAGCTTCTGCACAGCAAAAGAAACTATCATTAGAGTGAACCAGCAACCAACAGAATGGGAAAATTTTTTTGCATTCTACCCATCAGACAAAGGGCTAATAGCCAGAATCTACAAAGAAGTGCTGGAATTATTAAGAAGCCTGAGTGGAACAAGAACTTTTTTGGTCACTTCTTTCCAATGATGCTTTTTACAACATGGAGTTGCTTGCTTCTAAGAAGTCAGACTATAGATTGAGTAATTCCTCAAGTAAAAAAGATTGGCAGATAGGACCAGAATTATATGGTATAAGTAGCTGAGCCATCTAGGACCTCTATCTGTGACTAGGGATTTTATTCAGTTTTGTTTCCATAGCATGAATTGATTCTTTCACAGATACATTTTTGCTGCCATTATGAAGCTCAAAGTTAAATTGTCTATCAGTCACGTGTGCAGAACATACCTGCCTAGGTAGACACCAGTGACCATTCATTCTGTCAGCAGAAATGATTGAATACCAAATACATACCACACACTGTGCTAGATGCTGGAGGTACAACAGTGAGCAATTAAGGCATGGTGTGTATCTTTAGCAGCTTACAGCCTTGGTCACTAAGGATCTAGCACCCACGCTGTGTACTAACAGTGGGAGTAAAAAATTACACAGTCCTTTTGGAAAGAATTCAGTACCTATCTGTCAATATGTATCCAGAGTCCGAAAACTATTATTTTTTAACCACAGTAATTCTTGAAAAGAAAGTCATCTGAGATATTAAATCACAGGGAAAACTCCATGTGTAACAGGTGGGTATTTCTTACATTAGTCTCATTAGTAGAATATTGAAAACAATCTTACTATCCAATAATAAAAGAGCATATGCTTTACGGGAAAGCAGGTAGTTAATAAAAGCCAGTATAAAGAATTTCCAATAATGTAGAAAATATTTAAGGTACAATATTAAATGAGAAATGCAGAGTTCAAAATTGTTTATACAGTAATATCACAGCTATGGAATAATGTTTTTTCACATTTACATGGTACTTTTCAGCTTTCAGAGCAGTTTCAAATACATTCCTTAATTCTGAAATTCATAGCAATCCTTTAATAGAAGCAGACCAAAGGTTATTATTCCCATTCTAAACACAAGGAGACTGAGGCTTGCTAAGGTTTATGCAACTAATAACTAAGAATTTCATTTGTGTTAAAAGTATGTAGAGTATGAGAGAATTGTTATCGGAGCTTTATGCAATGCATTAAATTCTCTTTACATGTAACACCAGCTCAGGAACTTTAAGCAGCTTACCTGTTTTCTTCCCATCCTTTCTGCCTGCTGAGAGGAAAGTGAAAAGACTATCATTGATTGAATTAAAGTCATAATTTTCCACAATTGTCTTGGTTTGCTTTCCACTACTGCCTAACTGTATAGGAAAGTTCTGTGTGTCTTCACCCAAGTACCTCTATGGTCAGACATGAAGTCTTGCTACAATGGATGGAATATTCCTGCACAGAGATCTTCACTGACAATTCCTGCTTACTCAGTTTCAAGCAATGGCAAAAGAAAAGTGGAAGCAGGTGGGAGACAGTGGCAAATACAACGTCGTATTTAACTCCCTGTGCATACCAGCATGTCTCCACCTTTCTCCTCTCTCCTGTATCAGCCAGCCCCTTTAGCTCGATGCTTGAGCTGTACCATGATGTTGTCTGCTCTCTGAACAAACATCACACATCACACCTTTTCACCAGTGCTCAAGGTTTTCCTTCACCTGGTACTCTGTTCCTGTATTCTCTGCCTTGCAAAAGCAAGAGGCTTCATCCTTCAGCAAGCATCCAGCTACCCTCCATCTGCCTCTTTGGTAGCAGAGTCAGACTCTCAATCCTCTGAGTTTTCCAAACATTTTGCAAAACCTTCTTTTAATATTTGCGACACACTGTATTCAGATTTAGTTATATTTCAGGACTGAATGTTCAAGACCAGAGAATATACAGTTCCATTTAGTCCTCACAAAAGTATCATAGATATAGATTATTTATTTACTTATTTTTCATATTTGCTTTGAATTTATGCCTCTATTTTTCTTTTTGAAATTTTATTTTAATTGACACATAATTGTATATATTTATAGGATATTAGGGTATAGAGTGATATTGCAATACACGTATACCACATGTAATGATCAAAGCAGGGTAATCAGCAAGATACAAGTTTTAAAAATCCTAATGTTACAGATGAGAAAATGGGTACAAATAGATATTCCAGGTCAATGGCAGCAGTATCCATATTTGAACTCCCATCTACTTATGTGTCTTAGCTCTTCCCATCATACCCCACCAGGTCTTCCATGACTGGGCTAGTGAGTGAAGTAGTGAACCAGTCAAAGATATTCCTTGAGTTTCCCCTCCCCATGCACCCATACATGCCTCTTCTGGTGACAAAGGTTGTCGCAACTCTGAGAAGATGCCATAGTGGTTAGGCTTCCAGTTCACTGGATAGTCACGGAATGCAATTTACTAGATGGAGAGGGCAGATGGTCAGTTTCTCGAATGAAAACCAGCAGTTCACCAGGCAGCATGAAGACTGCCCCCAGCTCTCAGAATAGGGGAGGGAGGCTATCTCAGACAACTCATTGAAGATGACATCATCACAGCTTTTTCCCTTCCAGTTTAACCCATCCTTCTTGCATTATTCTCCCTTAGCAAAGAGCCCTAGGGTGTTCTTTGTGCAGAAGTGGCGCCTGAACAGCCCAAGACTGGTCCTCTGACCTCAGGGGATCCAGTTTAAAGTTAAGTCAATCAGATGATCTGTCTTGAGTATTTATGCTTACACAAACAGAGCAGTTGGAAGAAGGAAGGGCACATAGCTTGCAGCAGTAGCCTGGCCATTTTAGGCCACGTGGCTGAGAAGCCCTGATGAAGAGAAGACTACCAGGTGGCTCCTGAAAAGGATGGAATGAGTAGCTCAGCCGCAGTTCACATAGATCTCTGGTAGTATTCCTGCTTTTGAATCTATATGATGGATTCAAGCCCTACAATGTGTTGCTTATGGGTGTCTTACTAAGTTTACATTCCTTGCAATGGAGAAATTCCTAAACTAACACATTGGGGAGCACTGAACAGAAACACTAAGTCTGGAAATGACATGGCAGGACCTCTTTCAGCAGACTCTGAAAGCATTAAGCAAAACTTGCCTCCCACCTCAGTGGAAACAGACTCAGAATCAACTTTGGAGCCTGCAACAACCCTCTGCTAGGGTCCATTCTCTCATGATTGCTAAAACCATAAAGTACTTGCAAGATAATCCAGGTCACTGTCTTTTTAAATGATCCTATAGTCAGGAACTTGTTTCCTGCTCAGTTCTCTGTCAGTCCATCTGGTATTGTGTAAGGAGAAGTTCTCAAAATAGTATTAATATGCTTCTGACAATCTCTAAACATTTGCTGATTTTTCTTTTTAACAAAGAAAGAAAAAATCTTGGGCACAGAGCCTTGGCAGACAAAAAATCTAGCTTTAAGTTAATAATATTTTTTATTAAACTCATTTTTACAGTTACCCTCTTCTTATGGTGAATGATAATATTCTACCATTTATGTGGCGATTTAAAGTTTCCATTGAGACATATTTATGGGAAAAAAAGTCAATTTAAAGAAAAAATGTTGTATAAATAATAGCATAGGAAACATGCAGATATAAAACAAATCATGAAAGTATGGAAATTACCTAACATTTGGGAAATGCTAGTTAAGCCTGGTCACCCATCTGGCAGGTGGAACAGGGGCCCTGAAAAGGCAGGTGGCTAAGACAACCCAGCCAGTTCTTCCCACTCTCTCTGGCCACACATATCTGTTTAAGAACTCTTTCTACATTTATTCTGTGACTTCAGGCATTAAAGAAAATAGCTAACCAAGAGTTCTGTTAACGGTAAAGGGGACAGGGGCTGGAAATGAAGGTAAAGGGGACACCGTGTTCTGAATTTCCCAGCAGTAAACAGACACCCTATGCACTGGGTGGAGTCCGCAGGGTGGCAGGTGCATTGGTGGCGTCACTGGCTACTCACTGGCTAAACAGAGCTCAGGGAGAAACAGATTATCAGAAGCTTACAATGCAGAGGCACAGTCATGGCCTGCAAAACAGAGTATTAATAAAGATCACAAAGATACACCTAAGAGAGGAAAATGAGCCTTTCTGTCTCTGTAAATAAATCCATGGTTTGCAAATAAAAACATGCCAGGAAAATCAACTGCAAATGCACTCCTAGTAAAGGAGACCAGATGTCCCTCGAATCATTTTAATTAAATTGTGAGTCAATTGTAAACCAGAGAGTGGGGGGTTGAGGGGAGTGGAGTTTTGCTTTCTAAGATGGCCAGATGCAAAGTCCAATTTCCAGGATAATATATCCAGGGTGGAGGAGGCTTTCCAACATTTAATTACATATTGCCTAGCAACTGAAGAGATGAACCGGAATGGAGTCAGGGGACGTGGGGTTATCCATTAGGATGTTGATGCCCCAGGTTGCAGGACACATATCAACACCAGGCCATGGTCAATGTGTTGATATGGTTCATCCCCAGAAGCCACAAGACGGTTCCAATTACGTGAATTATAAGCCTTATTTTGTTCCATTTCCCTTGGGCTGACCAACCCAGCAACCTGGCAGAATTAAGACCCTGTTTCCTTCATTTTTCACAAGAGAAGCATCTTTTCTTTCTGTATTTAGTAATAGATGTTGTTAAAAATTCAACAGTACAGACATTTATAAGGTAGCAAATGAAAACTCATCTGCCAAGTACAGCCACTATTAACATCTTGGAGCATATATTTCCAAAATATTGCAGTCATAAGCTAATCTCTGTTGTTCTAACCTAAATGAGATAAGACTGTACATATTATTTCATAATCTGCTTTCTTTCCTCTAATTTATGGTGGATGCTCTTTCTAAAAAACTTTTGTTTTTTTATTGAACTATGACAAACATACAGAAAAGTGCACAGACAATGGAACCACAATGGAGAATAATATACAGACTTTTACCAGCTCCCTACCTCCAAGACATACTTTCTATTAACTCTTCCTAATCACTACTTTCTTCCTTCTTTTCAAAGGTAACTATTCTCCTGATGTCAAATATACGTTAATTTTGCCTAATTTTGAACTTCATATATAATGAATCATAAGCTATGTTTTGTTTTGTCTGATTTCTTTGCTCAACATTTTGTGAAATTCAATCATGCCTTTTTATGCAGCCATGGTTCATTTTTATTTTTATTGTATTGCATTGTATGGTTATATAATAATTGATTTATCCATTCCTGTGTTGATGAACTTTTAGGTTGTCTACAGTTTTAAGCCATTACAAATAGATTTTTCTATGCATTCCTTTTGGCACACTCACAAGATACATCTCTTAGGTATATACCTACGAGTGAAATTGACACTTTTCTAATATATCTGTACTAATTTACACTCCCAACATCAATTTAAGAAGGTCCTTTTTAATGTCTGTATTATGTCAAATTCATCCTTTTAAATGTCTGAATTATGTTCCATTGTGTGGATATATTCATAGTTTTCTATTGATGAAAATTTTGATTGTTTTCAATCCTGCACTTTTAAAAAAAAATAATAATGCTTCCATAAATATCCTTGTACATTTATCTCTGAGCACTTATGTGATTATTCCTTAGGACAAATGTCTAGGAGTAAAATTCTGAGAGTCAAAGAGTATATGTATTTAAAGTGTTTATACTTCCAGGTTTCTTAAGTTAATTTTATTCAACTCTCTGATCCTCATCTTTGTGGTTGCTGCCTTGAACACACTCCAAGTACTGACTGTCCCATAAAATGTAGGACCCAGGACTGATCTCTATAACTCAGGCAGCCTTGAATACATTGAGTAAGGAAGTGGGGTCCAGAGATGCCAAAGACCTACAGATGGAGACCACAATTTGCAAAATCTCCTCTAGGGCTTAAGAAGAAGCCATCTCTGAAATGTGCTCCTTGGATTTTTTCTGAACATCTCTCTAGTTTAAAGCAGAAGACCCTAGACTTAAAGAAGCTCATTCATTCATTTGGATCCCAATGATTTCTGAATTGTGGTTCCTTGGACACAACAGTCATGTGGGAAGAAAAGAACATGTAATGTGAATGCAGATGTTCAGACACTAATTGAGGGCCATGTGCCAGCTACTGCCGTAGGCATTGATCATTCAACAACAATTGGAATCTGGGAAATAGAGACTTAAGGCTGAAGTTCTGCAATGGAGATACGGCACAATATATATGTATAGAGGAGGGAACAAATACTTTCAAAAGTGTCAGAAAAAGCTTCATAGAAAAAATTTTATATTTTCTGCTATATTTGGGTCAGGTTGGCTGAAAGTTCCCCAGTTTAAGAGTAGGATATGGATATTATCAATAACTCTTCTTTCCTGATCCTCTCCAATGCACCAGGATCATCATGGTAATGCTCTATTTATCTCCAGAATTTTCACAATAACTGTATATATTTATTATTCTTCTGTTTCTCAGACGAAGAATGTAAGGTTCAAAGAGAATAAAATGAACTTGCCAAAGTTGCACAGCTAGTCCAGGAAGAGTAAGATTGGAAATCATCTCCATCTAACTCCAAAGACTGGGCCCTTTGGGCACCCACAAAATGTTTTAACAAAGGGCAAAGCAAAAGCCCAATTAGGGAGGTTATGAGGGTTATCACAGATGCAGGCAAGGGGACACAAGGGAAAGGGTCCCTGTCTCCATCAGAGAGCTGAGGTTCTACTTGGGAGATTTCTCTCCTTGGGCAAGTGCAGCAGTGTTTTGGAGCCCCATGAAGAG
This sequence comes from Saimiri boliviensis, assembly GCF_048565385.1. NCBI lineage: Eukaryota > Metazoa > Chordata > Mammalia > Primates > Cebidae > Saimiri > Saimiri boliviensis. The sequence continues at coordinate 25,845,918 of NC_133465.1, read as the reverse complement.
GCCTGGATTCAGCTGCTCTGACAACTGCTTGAGGGCTTCTGCTGTCACAGGTAGAAGACACTGGGGTTTCTTTTCTGGGCTCACCTCTGTATCCTTCCATTATTAAGGCAGAAAGGAAAGTGCAAAGAGGAATGTGAATGCCCCAGTCACACCAGAGATCCAGCACCACTGTCACTCTCTGAAAGTTAAGCAGGAACATGGGGTTTAGGGAGCATGATGTCAATGGCTTCTTCCCAAGATGATGCATACAAGTGGCAAAATTGGGACTTGAATTCACATTTCCTGGTCCATAATTTCTGTGTGAGAAGGTTCCTTTGCAGTAAGTTCATTGAAGCAGTTTGATCTTAGCAGGAGCCAGGAACATTTTTTTTCTCTCCAAGCATTAGAAGTCATAAATTTATATATTAATCAAATCTCAGTTATAATTTATTTATGTACTCAAACACCAGTTATGGCAGGGTCAATAAATGTGTGTGTGTGTGTGTGTGTGTGTGTGTGTGTGTATGTGAAGAAAGAGGTAATAAATATTTCAGGTGTACAAGTCATATAATCACTGTAGTAACTATTCAACTCTGGCACTGTGGGATGAAAACAGCTGTGAAAAATAAGTAAAAGAATGGGTATGCCTGTGTTCCAATAAAATTTTATTTATAAAAATAAATGACATGAAACAACTACATAGTCATAAGCACATGAATGAAATCAGACCCCTACCTCACACCATTTACAAACATTTTAATTAAAAATGGATCATAGATTTAAATGTAAGAGCAAAAAATATGAAATTATTAGAAAAAATATAGGCATAAATCTCTGAGTTCTTGGGTTAGAAAATGATTTATTAGATATGGCACTACAAGTAGAAGAAACAAAAGAAAAAATAGATTGGACTTCAATAAAATTAAAACTTTTGTGCCCAATAGACACTATCAAGAAAGAGAAAAGACAATCCACAGAATGGGAGAAAGCTTTTATAAGCCATATATCTAATCAAGGACTTGTATCCAAAATATATAAGGAACTCTTACAGATCAACAATAAAAATTTTTAAAAATGTACAAAGGAGTTGGGCATGGTGGCTCATACCTGTAATCCTACCACTTTGGGAGGCTAAGATTGGAGGATCACTTGAGGCCAGGAGTTTAGGAGCAGCCTGGGAAACATAGTAAGACCTTATCTCTACTAAAAATAAAGAAACTTAGCCAAGAATGATGGTGAAGACCCCTCGTCCCAGCTAACTGGCAGGCTGAGGTTGGAGGATCATCTGAGCCTAGGAGTTCAAAGCTGCAGTAAGCTATCATCTCACCACTGCATTCCAGCCTGGGCAACAGAGTGAGACTCTGTCTCAAAAGAAAAAAAAAAAGGATATGAATAAATAATCCTCCAAGGAAGATATACAAATGGCCAGTAAGCACATGAAACAATGCTCACTCACTATCATTAGCCATCAATGAAATGCACATCGAAATCCACAATGAAGATCTAGAATAGCTATAATTTAAAAAGACAAGGAATATTAATTGTTGACAAAGATGTGGGCAAATTAGAACCCTTGAACAATGCTAGTAGGAGTGTAAAATGGCACAAGTGTTTAGAAAATCAATCTGGCAGTTCCTCAAAACTGACCCAGCAAGTCCACTTTTAGGTACATACTCAAAGAGAAATAAAAACACATGTCTACATATAACTTGTACCTGAATATTCATAGTAACATTATTTATAATAGTCAAAAAGTAGAAACAATCTAAATATCTAAATATCTATCTGCTGATGAATGAATAAGCTAAATGTGGTATACCTACATAATGAGATATTTATACATAAAAGAGAATGAAGTATACATATATGCTACAACAGAGATGCACTTTGAAATCATCAGCTAAGTAAAAGAACAAAGTTAGAAAAGACCACATTATTTTATGATTCCATTTATATAAAATACTGGGATTAGCCAAATCTGTAAAGGCCAAATGCAAATTAAGCGTTGCCTAGGGCTAAGAGTGAGGGGTGAGAGAAAACTTGGGAGTGAATGCTAATAAATTCCTTTTCTGGAATAATAGGAATATCCTAAAACTGATTGTGATAATAGTTGCACAACTCTGTTTACACTAGAAGCCACTACACTGTGCACTTTAAATGGGTGAATTGTATGTAATGTGAATTATATCTCAATAAAAGTGTTACACTGAAAGACAAATAAAACACCAGATGGCAGGCTATATTTGGCCCAACGGCTATAGTTTGCCAATCCCTGATTTACAGGGTATCAGGTGTAGTACCAGACACAGGAGGCATAGCAGAAGAAATGAAACGCATCCCCTGCTCTGATGGAGCGTAGTCTAGTGACAGAGACCATTGCTGAATGCAGAATCATATCTAATTGATACCAAATTAGAAACTGAAATAGATGCTTCAAATAAGGAATTCAGCTGAGAGAGGAATGGACCAAGTCAAGCAAAGCCCTGTGGGCTGTGATGAGAAATTCTGGGGGTTTTTGTTTAAGCACTTCGTCAAAGGCTCTCTACAGCTACTTTTTAGAGAATGGGTTTGGGAGAGAGAAAGAACGAAAATAGAGAGACCAACAAGAAACAGCCACAGAGATCCTTTGATGAAGTGCTTAGACCTAAAAAAAAAAAAAAAAAAAAGGAACACCCAGAATTCCTCATCACAACCCATAAGGCTTTGCTTGACTTGGTCCATTCCTCTCTTTGCTGACAGGCATTTAGAGGGTAGGACAAAGGGCCATAGTGATGGGTTGAATTTGGAGAGGGCAGGGGAAGAAGAATTCAAGATGCCACCTCAGTTTTCTAGTTTAAGCAGCTGAACAGAGGAAAGTGCAATTGTCAGAATATATTTGTTGGGGTGAGTGGGTGGGTGTGGGGAGAAAATCTCAGGCCAGAGCCTCTTAGAAATAAGGAAAGAGAGCTGTTCATTCACCAACTCCCATGCATTTGAGGTTCTGAAAGGTCTAAGTGTTGACAACTCTTACAACAGATCTTCCCCATCTGTGCAACTGCAATAATAATACCTTATTAGGTTGTTACAGGGGTTAAATTAATTAATATTGGGAAAATGTTTAGAACAATGCCTGGCATACATTGGCTTAATGTAAGTGCTAAACAAAATAGACTCTGGTGGTTGCTTCAGTAGGAAGACAAGAGCTAGAGAGATAAGACCCTTGCCTTGCAAACTGTCCTAAATGCTTTAACCTGTGCCCACCCCACCCCCAGAGATACTGGCATGAGGCTTCAGCCAGTTAGAGTGGGGTTTCCTTTTGTGCAAGATGTGAGATGCCAGGATCAAGAGCAGAGTGACTGTCCCCTCCTCCCCTCCCTTCCTTCTGTCTTGAGTATTCAGCTTCAGGCTCTCCCAGAGATACCAGATTCCTTCTAGTTCCTATGCCCTGGGAGGATGGAGGAGTTCAGAAGCTGGGTGAGGCTGGGGCACTCAGAGAGGGCAGACGTCTCATGGTGGAGGGAGATTCAGACTGCAGCAAGTTAACACCTTGAAGTCATTAAAAGTACTCTGCAAATGGAAACTAATTTGGGCAGCACTTGAAGATACAACACAAATAAAGCTAACTGACTGTGACAAGGCAGCAGAGGCCCCGCCACACCCTTCAGCTTCTCCCCAGCCTCCTTCTCCTTGCTCATCTTGACTTGCTGATCTTCCCAGTTTCCAGGATGGACAATGAATGGAGAAGGTTCTGGTGGTCAGGCAGTGACTAGGAAGGAAGGAGGGGTGTGTGCGATGCTTTTCCCTGAGCACATTCTCTTGTTTTGCTTGGGATCTGGACAGAGGGCCCTCCCACCATCTCCATTCTAGTCTAAAGGTGTCTTCCCTCAGGGCAGCCTCCTTAGTAAGGTGAAGGATTTTGTGTTCTCAGAGGAAGACTTTGCCACCTGAATTATGGGAGGAGGAGGGGTTATGGCTACTGGAAAGAGGGAGGCTGATGAATTATGTATGGCTGGAGGTGATGGTAGACAGGCTCTGGATGATGAGCTGCTGGCAGAACGGCAGCACTGAGCGCTGAGTCATGGCAAAGGGGGTTATTAGTCTGTCAGCTGTACACACCTCTGGGTGGGGTGAGGTTTTGGGCTGAGTCACACTCTGTAGAGGGAGAGAGAGAGAGCTTGAACCTCAGAACAACAGGGAGAGGGCTCATATTCTTGATGAGCCATGCTGTTCTTGAGATCCCTCCTCTTCTCCCACCTGCAGGCTCTGGCTCGTCCGCCACCCTACCCAAGAGTCACCATCCCAACTCCTTTGCAAGTGACTCGCCTGGACCAGCCAGATCTCAGTCAGAAGGGCATGAGGACTTCCCTCCCCTCAGCAGGGAGGGGGCGTAAATAGTCTTCTGTTGCCTCCTGTGTTCAAGCTCCTCCTCTAAGCCCAGTCTGAGAATCTCGGAGCTGAGCCTGAAGTAAGGAGTGGGAAAGACAGGCCTTAAGCCACAGAGCATAGAACCACAAAAGCCCAAGACAGAGGGAAGCCAAGACCCTACACACAGCCTGAACCAAGTATCAGTTTGAGGGGTCAGGCAGGGAGATTCAACAAGATGGACAGATGGATTGGCTCAATCATTCAGCCAGCATATGGTTTTTTAGTACTATTATGAGCCAGGTATTCCTTCAGATTCTAGTGATACAGAGATTGACAAGAGAGCTGAGATATCTGTTCTCATGGAACGTTAGAGTAGGCAGATATTAATAGCTAGACCTGAGCAGGAGGGCAAGCCCCTGAGAACAGAAAGGTCTGGAAAAAATCTCACACCCCAGAGATCACCTGAAACCTGCAAGCTAGACATGGGCAGAAAGGAGGGGAAATACCTGTGCAGGAAGGAATGCCCCTTAAGACGCCCAGTAATTACTCACTCTGCAGTTCACCTGTCAGATCATCACTAGCCACGTGCTGATAAGGAGGGGAAGAGGGCAAAGGGGAAATTCCTAAGAGATACAGAGGCACCTTAAGTATGGATTTGACCACTATACAACCTTCCTGGGGTGGCAGTAATGAGCAATGCAGCCTTAAGGTAGCATTTGTAGCCACTACCTGGCCCACACATGTGCACCAGCGAATGGTAAAGGAGGGTCCCACAAGCCTGGGGTGGGAACTAGGTAAGGGGAAAGGTGGGGACTGAAGGCAGAAACGGGAAAATTAGACCAAAAAAAAAAAAAAAAAAGGCAGAGACTTAAGACAGAGACAAGAACTTACGAAAAAATCTGATGTCCTAAAACCCAACACAGAACTCTTGGGCTATTTCCGGCCTGATCTCTTTCAGCAGCCCGTTCAGCCTCATCTTGCAGAGTGTGCTATCTCTAAAATAAACTCTTTGCTCTCCATTTTCCTTCAATAAATTCTCTTTTTGTTTAAATTGTCTCTTGGTCAAAATCTTTCTCCCAAGACGACAAAGATGCCTCCTTCCCAGTAACAGAACAGTATGGTGGGGAGACAGACAAATTACCCATAACCCATTATCTCACAAACAGATTTCAGACAGTGGTAAGTCCTTAGCAGGAACTAGAATGGGAATGTTGATTGACTGGAGGAAGACCTGCTGAAGATACAGTAGTCTCGGAAGTCCTCTCTGGGTAGGAGACATTCCTGTTGGTATTTGGTCCTAAGAAATCTGGGGGAGAGCACACTTGAAGGGACTGGGGCAGGATGAGCTCTGAGTGCTCTGAGTGCCAGGAGCGTAGGTATATCTGGAGTGAAGCCTGAGGAAACGGTTGGAGGTGACTTGGAAAGCCAAGAGGGTCCAGGGCATGCAGGGATGGTGCAGGGACTGGAATTTCAGTGCTGTGGGGAGTTGTTGGTGATTTCCCATGGAGGGGAAGAAGGCTTGTGAGGATAGATGTCAAGGAAGAAGTGGGTGGAGATGTTTATCTAAAGCCCGCAGCTAGCCTCAAAGCTTGTAAGAACATCAAAACACTTGAAGACAAAGGGTAAAAAGAACATTTATAAAGCACTGCTGTATATTCAACATTCACATACATTGTCCTTTTTATTCTCTACAATTCCCATCACAGATAAGATCAGTGATCAATGGTGCTTAGAGAGTTAACTAACATGCCCACTTAGGAGGTGGCAAGATGCATCTCATCTATGACCCATGATCTTAGCCACTTTGCCCCACTTGAGAGAACTGCAGGACACAGTTAAGATCTTGTGTTTCAACCGTGTATTTTACATGCAAGGATGTGTCACACAGAGAGGGTAGGCTGTGACCATACATCTGGCTGGTGCTGAGCAGAGTCAGGACAAACGCCAAGACTTTCCGCTTTGTGGTAGACGTTCCTCTCACTATGCCCTTGGTGCGTATCGTGGTGTAGAGAAAAAGTCAGAAGGACTTGGGATCCTTCTTGAGGCCATCACTTACTACTGTGTGACTTCAGGTAGCTTTCTTTACCTTTCTGAGCCTCAAATGCTTATCTGTAAAAATGGGGTAATAATACAAAGTCTTATAAAGAATTGTTGTAAAGATTAAAAAGGGGTAATACCATATGCAAAAGCACTCAATGCAAACTTTCAAAGCTCAGGCAGAGCCAGGATTCAAGCCCATGCCTGTCTAACCTTGTGCATAGTTCATCCCGCCCCCAGGTACTACTGATACCTCCAGAGAGTATGACAATCATGCCTGACTGTGGCAGTATCTGGAAGCAGATGCCTCAAGCTCCCCTCTTGGTGAGACAGTAGTCTACCGCACCAAATCCCTTCCATAGGTCTTGCCTCTGGCACTTAGGAGGAAAGGGCTGAAAAACCTTTATCTTAGCCAGGCATCTGGGGCTCCCCCTTGGGACCAGTCCTTTCAGGCTGAACCCCGCTTGTAGTCTTTCTCATCCCTAAGACTTTCAGCTAATGGCCTGCAGCCCAGGTTTTAGCCCCATGTCTTCGGGCTTGGCTCCTCCTAGGTTCTAATATTAATCAAACTGCAGTACTCAACTTCACCCTTTCTCCTAGGATTTGATGGACGTGACCATCTAGTGATGCCCTCATGAAAAGAGACAATGTTGCCTCTGTCACAGCTAGCTGGGCCCCATTGGCTCCCAGAACCCCTTAGATATTATATTATTATTGTTATATTATATTATTATATTTTATTATATTACATATAATATATATTATTAATTATATATTAACATATATAATATATAATATATAATATATACTTATTATATATAATATATAATATATATATTATAACATATATTATTATTAATAATTATGTATATAATATATAATTATATATTATATAGTATATTATAAATAATGTTATGATATATTTATAATATATATTAATATTATATATAATTATATAATAATATATTATTAATATTATATTATATATAATATAATTATTGTATATTATAATATTATTTATATTATATAATAATTCATTATATTATTACATATTATATACTTAGACATTAGTATATTTTACCCTTCTTGGAGCTGACCACGGGATGAAAGGAGTTTAGACCTCTGCTTCAACTAGGGCTACCAGATAAAATATAGAACATCCACTAAATTTGAATGCTAGATAAACAAGAAATATTTTTAGTATAAGTATGTTCCAAATATTGAATGGGGTATACTTATATCAACAATTATTTGTGATTTATCTGAAATTCAAATTTAATGGAGTGTTCTGTATTTTCATTTGCCAAACCAAGCAACCGTAGTCTGAAGCCAACCATTCTTTCCACCGTGTCCTCCTGAACTGAGCCTCAGTTCTGATAACGGCTTAATCTCATCTGGAACTGGACCTTGCACCCAGATCAGAGAGATGTGACTTTGTTCTCCTGTGACTGAGCTGCTAGATAGCAACCCCTTTCTTCATACCCCAAGGATCCTGACTTCCTCTTTCTACTACTGTCCCACTGGCATCCCCCACCTCCTTTGCAGCCTCATGCCAATCTCTGTTGGCCAGCACTTCTCAGCTTCCCACATTGACTCCCCACAGCACTGATATTCCAATCCTGTTCCACAGTTCTCCAGCACCTTGTTCCACTGCCTGAAGTTGCCTCTGGTGGGAGTCTCCTGTTGCTGATCACCACATGCTTTTTAGATATCTTGCTCTAACCGTGTGGCTGGCTGATGACCAGGGAGCATACCTATGACTAGTCTTGCCCCTCCTTCCCAGCAATATTGCTGTCCTGATCAAATTAACTGCCCTCCCCCATTTGTCCAGTGACAAGTTCCAGTGACAAAGCTCCAAGATAGCTAGTTTTTGAGCTCTAAGAGGGCAGGGATCATGCATTTGAGCCAGTATCTGCTGGAGCTATTCACTGGGAGAGCCAGAGGGAGTCCAGGTATGCGGGAATGGTTCAGGGATTGGAATGACAGTGCTATGGGGAGTTGATGACTTCCCATGGAGTGGAAAAAAGTGGATCCAATCACTTAACTATGTGACAGTACCAGTCACATAGTACACGATCAGTTAACATTTGCTGAATGAATGAAAATAGAGTGGATATTGAGGCTCTGAGATAATTGGACTCATGGTCATTATTATTATTTTTAAAACTAGAAATCCCCTTAAAGATGAGCAGAGTTTTGCAGACTATCGCTGGCCAATTTCACCCATATCACCATCCAAGCGTCCTCTTGCTGCAAGTACTTTTTGTAACAACACATTATAAACTATGTAGTTGCTTTGGCAATAGTAACTCAGAGTGAGAGAACTCTCAAAAGACAGAGACAGCTGAAAATGAAAACAGAAGGTTTAGGTCACAATTTAGGCCACTGCCCCTCCCAGCAGAATCCTCCATCATATATGGGATTTTGTGTCTCCTTTACTTAAGAGACACTCAGTCCCCAAAGCCCCATTTCAGAGCCTTTGGGGAGCCATGGTCACCTCTGAACTTCTGGGCTAGTCATTTCCTTGCCCCTCTTCTTAGATCTTTGTCCTGACCTGCCCTCCCCCACTTCCATCTGCACACTAAGAAGATGCTTAATGAATATGGCAGAATAAAAACTCTTGGATGTCTCATTTCACTCAAGCCAAAGTGCCTGACCCACCGAAAAATGATTAACTGGATGGATTTTTTTAAAAAGAATAATCTCCTTGAAAGGATAAAAGACCTAAGAGTGAGTGGTACAATCCCAGCTCTTATAATTATACCACTCTCTGGAGGTCTCTGAATTCCAGTAAAAAGCAGTGAAATTTTATTATCACAAAAAAGGAGAAAAACGCTTCAATTAGAAAAAGATTCTCAATTGTGATATTTTAAAAGAAAACAACTTCATATCAGATATATTTAGAATAAAAAAATTAAAATGGGCCTAAACGAGCAGCAGGAGCATGTTATTCAAAGTACATGGGATCAAGACTGAGAGTACGTGCTGGCACGTACTGGCTGTGTTACCTTTATTTCTTTGCACCTCTGCATGTTCATCTGTAAAATGGGACTAAAGTTATGGCCTTCTCTAACACCATAGGGACAAGGTGAGAATGAAATAAAACAGGAAAGGTAAACTTATTTCACTCCTTGAGAAGTTGTACACAGAGAAGAGGAGTCTTTGTGTCACCCAGATGGAGTTGCCCACCTTAGAAGGTTCTCCAGACCTCATCACTGTGGGTGCCTAGGACACCTGGTCACTTGGTGCATGATGTAGTTATGAAACAAGACTTCGAAGGTCCCTTTGAAATCACAATATCTACACTGAGCAAATGTTTTAAAAATAACTCTAACAGAACAAACTTGAGTCATTTATATTTTTGAGCTCCTTTCCTACTGGCCATTTACAAGGGACCATCACTTGATTGTACTATCTCCATTGACTCTGTCCAACAACTCCATGAGTACAATTGCTATCCTCATTTTATAGATGAGGAAAATGAATCACATAAAAGTTAGAAGGCCTTCCCCTCCCGCACAGAGCTCACAGTCCAGCAGTCATCTAAGTTAGAATTTGAACCAAGTCTATTTCTCATGCTCAGATGGATGGAAAGGAAGTAGAGCAAGCCCAGGCCAGCCTCACAGGTAGACTGCAGTATCTAAAGGACAGACGGTTTCCATGGGCTTCTGCAGAACTGATTATCCATGCATCCAGCTGAGAACTTCAGCTTCCCTTGAAACATTCCTGTCACCCAGGAACCCATGCATTACGGATGGAATCTGAGTTTGGCGTGCATTCAGGCTACTTTTGCTTTTCTGAACCTGGTAGCAGAGCTCTCTGTTATTTCTAAGCTCACGAAAGTCCAGGAATGTGTGCTTTGCCACAGCCAACACCAAAATATCTAAACAATTATGACAGGTAATAGAAAGCTATTAGTGATGCCAAGGCCATTTCTTCATTATTTTCTTTTCTTTCTCCCTTTCTCCTGGTATGATATGCTGCATCTGCATACTGAATAAAAGTCTGATGCATGAAGAAATGAACGAATGAACAAAATAGCCCCAAATAGGTCAACTGGCTTAGCTCCACACAAAATTGCAGATTTTGCTTCTGGTACCATCCAACCAATTAGCATAAAACTGAACTTGTATGCAGGAAGAATCAGGTAGGGATCATGTCGTTGTTCAATGGCAATTAGAAGATTAAGTCAGAGCAAGTGGATCAGCAGACTCATCAGATGCAGAAAGAGGCCAGACTTTCCCCTTTCCACAGGCTGTCCCTAAGCAGCCCCATCTACTGCCCTGTCTTGAGCCACACCCCCACACAGATGAGCTCCAAATCTGTTCTAGCGCCATAACTTCTCAGACTCAGATGCACATGTCAGTTGCCTGCTGCCCATATCCTCACGAACGGCCCGCAAGTACCACAGACCTTATAAGAACAAGACTCAAGGCTTAAGATAACATTCCCTTCTCCCTGCAGCCTCAACCAGCATCTCCTGCATGCCCTGCATTCGTGGATGGACCTCTATTTCTGGGAAAAAAATAACAACGAAAGCAACAACAAAACCAATGTTCACATATATTTAGCACTTATTGTAATCAATGTACTGTGCACTGTCTTGTAACAATTAGATTTCCTTTTTCACGGATGAGAAAAATCAAAGCTCAGATCGGTAAAGTAACTTGCCCTCGGTCACATCATTAGTACGTAAGAGTTGGGATTCAAACACAGGAAGTCTGGCTCCAGAGCCCAACGTGTAGCCACAAGACTATATCGAAGCCCAGGCACCATGATGGATATTCATTGTTTGCAATCACACACCCATGGTCATGGCCATTTCTCTGCCTCTCTGTGTCCTGCTCTGGGTGTCAGGAGGCTGACCTCTATGCACCGTGCCATCTGGGCTGCCTTGCTCTTTGGCCGAAGACTGGTTGTGGCCAGTGGGGGATTAGAAGGTTGGAAGGCAGACAGGTCTGGATATTTGTTTTCCCCACCCCAACCCGCTCCCTCTCTGCCTCACTCTCACACTAGCAGGAGCTGAATGCTGTGGTCACAACTCCTCCATGGCTCTGGAACGCCATTTCCCCATATTACCCCTTCAGGCCTAGGGATGGTGATAGTCCCCACTGTTGCTCTTTCCTGGGTACTTCTCCATAGTTTTTGGCTCCCTGATCCCTGCTCAGACCTCCATCAGTAGCCCTTTCCTTCTGTTTATCTGCTAGGATCCTGATGGATTCAGACTCCAAACTTCAGTGTCAGCTAAGATCTCTTCCTCCCAACATGCTCCACATCCCAGCATTATGAAGACCATAATTCTGTCCTTGGAGCATCTCCAGCATCTTGTTCTTCTTCTCTATCCATCATGCTCTGACTTACACTATACCCTTAGCTTCCCGCTCGCCCTCCTGCATGCAGGCTCTTATGTCTTCAGTGTATCTGCCACAGCAGTCAGACATCCCCCACCCCATCCCCACAGCCCCTAAGTTAGATTCACTCTTCGACTTGCCTCTTCAAAACCCTTCAATGGTTCCCTACAGTCCAAAGAATAAAATCAAACTCTGAAGCCTACCATACGTTTTATTCATTTTTGTATTTCTCCCAGGGCCTTTGCCTGCATTCAATAAATGTTGTGTTGAATGAAGAAAGCATTATCATTATTTGGAGAGTTCCAACGCAGTATAAAGCACAGGGACACGGGACTGCAGTGAGAACATCCTCAAAGATTTTATAATCACAACCAGCTTTAAAGTCCCCAGATGAGCAGCTTCAAAAACCCCTTAAAGTCTCATCTATTTTTGTTCTTGCCCCCCATGTACCAGCTCCATCGCCTGCACACACAGTAAAGTTTCAGGCCTCTTTCCTCCCTAACAGGGAGGCAAGGTTGTACATGACTGGGAGCACAGGCTGGAGTCAAACGGCCTGTGTCCACGTTCTGCTCTCCCTGTGTACATAAATAAATAACCAGGCCTCTCAAAGTCGATTCTTTTCTCTGCAAAATAAGGATAACAATAGTACTTACCTCACAGGATTTTTGAGGGGATTAAATGTGTGATACTAATTTACTAAACACAGTACTCAGAACAAAGTCTCTCAAAAATGTGAGCAGGTGTTAGTTACCTCTGCCCTATTATACTGCAGGATTACTGTATTACACATTATTATGTCTGTTGTATAAGTTATTTGTTTTTAGCAGTATTTATACATAGGCTTTTAAATTTGAACCTTCCTAGAATACTGAGATATGTTACTAGCTCTACTTTGTGGAAGAAAAAAGTGACATGCCGTGAGTTATGTATTTTGCTTGAGGTCACATCGTCATAACTGCTGGAGTCAAGACTGGAATATGGGACTTTTGACTCAAAAATATGCTGTTCTTCTATGTTCTATGTACTACATTCTATGAACTATTATGTCCAATTAAAAGTCAGCTCATTTTTCAAGTCCCAGGTCAAGTGCTCCTTCCTCCATGACCTCTTCCTTAATTCCTTAGGAGGGATTTATCAGTTTTTCTTCTGCATTCTGGAAGCATCCCAATTATAGGCCTATTCAGATGAACTGAACTCAGTAGTGTATTATCCTTGGTAATTTGCGTTTCTGGTTTCTTCACTAAACTGTGATTGCTTTGAGGATATATTTTGTCACATTCATAGGTGCTATCTCAGTGACCATCTCAGTATCTTGCATAAAGTAGACAGCAAGGCAATAAATGTGCAGCAGAATTTATCAGTCAGGATCAATAAAAACATAAACAGTTATGTTGCAGTAACAAACAATCCCAAAATCTTAGTGGCTTTCAAAAAAAAAAAAAAAAAGAGAGACCTACTTCTCATTCATTCTATCTTCTCCTTGCAAGTTCCATCATCTTTATTTTGGAACTCTGGCTGGAGAAGATAGACAAAGGTAAGACGGTGGAAGCCACAGTAGCCCTTAGGTCCTGTGCTTTAGAGTAATATACATGCTTCCATCCACATCTCATTGGCTAAGGTAAGGCACACAGCCCTTTCTGATGTCAGAGGACAGAGAACATAACATTCTTCCAGGGAGGAACTCCGTTTGTAAAGAAACGGAAATTCGATCAGAAAGAGCAACCATGAACCTAGAACCTGGCTCCATTTACAAGGGAACCAACAGCTAGTAGTTACTAAGAAGCCTGTGATGAATCAGAAGTATCTTACATGGTGCGACATACAATCCTCAACACACACACACACACACACACACACACACACACACACACACGAGGTTACAGATTATTGTTTTAGTTATACAGGCAAAGAAGCAAAGGCTTAAAGAAGTTAAAGAAATACATTAAGATAACATAGAAAAATAATAGGAACCAGATCTGACATGGGTCTAGGTCATACCAAACTCACTTTCTCCTAAATTACACTGTCCTCTTAAGGTGTCTTTTTTGTTTGTTTGTTTGTTTGTTTGTTTTTACTGAGTTTCACTCTGTCACCAGGCTGGAGTGCAGTGGTGTGATCTCAGCTCACGGCAACCTCCTCATCCTGTGTTCAAGACATTCTCCTGCTTCAGCCTACCAAGTAGCTGGAACTACAGTCGTGCACCACTATAGCTGGCTAATTTTTGTATTTTTAGTAGAGACGGGGTTTCACCGTGTGGACCAGTGATGATTTCAGTGGTCTGAGGCTCTCAGGCTGGTCTCGATCTTTTGACCTTGTGATCTGTCCACCTTGGCCTCCCAAAGTGCTGGGAACAGACATGAACCACGATACCTGGCCCCTCTTAGGGTTTTGAGGCTTCTAATCAGAATACATCACTCTTTCTACCAAAAAAAAAAAATGCAGTAAATCCTTAGTACTTGAAGTGTTTTCCTTCAAACAACAGTATCAGCATCACGGGCTAGACATATAAGCTCTCACCCCCACCTACTGGATCAAAATCTGCTTTTAAACAGGATCTTCAAGTGATTTGAAGGCATATTCAGAATTAAGAAGCACTGAGGTAGATAGCAAAGGCAAAAAAAAAATGCATTTTTCCCCATCTTGACTGGAATCAGGGAGCAGAAGAGAGCTCACTATGGTGCTACCTACTGTGTGAAAACCTCATCAAGTTAATTTTGTTGAAACAGAAGAAAATGACATAAAACCTGTTCGTAGGACCCATGTGGGAGCAGCATTAACTGCATCTTCCAACACTGCCTAATTCCCAGAATCTCTTCATTCACTCTACATTAATTAAGTCCTCAAAGACGTGCTGTAGTGTGTGCTGCTACTTACAAGAACAGGGCTAAGCGCTGGACATGATGAGGGTCTCTGTCCTTGAGTGGCTTACCATCTGGAAGAGGGAGTTAGTATAAAAATGGATACACTACAAAGTGTATCCATTTGTTCATCAAAGAGTGAACAATGCTCTTTGGGGTCCTAGAAGGAGAAGGCACCATATTGGGGTGTCAAGGAAGGCTTCCTGGAGGAAATACATGCAGGAGGAGGTCTTCAAGATGTGAACAGGAGCTCACTGTGCAGGGGCTTGGAAGGGCCATGTAGCTTTCAGGCAGCACCCAGCAGGACAGAGTCCATCGAGGCAAAAAAAGCGATACTGGGTATGACTGGTGCTTTGGGTTGGAGGGAGGAGAGGTGAGATCTTTAGTTGTTCTGGGTGTACATTTCTAGAAGATCTAAGTGTTGGTGCCTGATGGGATGAGGAGCTTTTGTCAGGAAAAATCACTGGGTCAGCCCTCTCTGGGTCTCTGTTCTGATCACCTGTAGGTTCAGATCCTACCATGATTCTGAGCTAATCTGGGACATTGCAGGCAGCATTTTTAGCTTTTTAGTGTAACCTATCTATCCATACATGTATGTGATGGTTGAACAGAAGGTAGTTTAAGAGTACAGAGACAGACCACCTAACCCAGCTCACTGAGGCAGTCAGGGAAGGCTTGCAGAAAGATGTGATGATTCAGATGAATTGTAACAGACAGACAGGGCACAGTGAGAACAAAGGCCCAGCCTGGCAAGTGTGGGGGTGCTACAAGCTCATCTGGCTGGAATATGAAGTCAGAGGCAGGAGCAAGTAGTTCTTGGGCATCATAAGATTCCAGGACTGCCTCTGCTTAAGTGATTAAAGCTGTTCTCTACCTCCTAACTCTAACCCTTTCACTCTGTACCCTAATTTGGCTCCAGGCCTGGGACTCCCAGCAGCAAGGACAAAAAGAATATTATTGACCACAGGGAGCATCAGGAAGGTGACTATAAGAAGGGGAGAGCGCTGTCAAAAATGTGATGCTAGTGGGGACCAGGGTGTGGAGAGACTGCTTTAGAAGAACCCAGGGGCCAGAGGAGTGAGTCATCTGTCCACCAGCCTCTTAGTCACAAGTGATAATGTAGGTGCCTCTGGATGAGGAGGCAATTAAAATACAATTAACCTCCCTGAACTGCAGTTCTGAGTGCACATCAGAAAGAGATTTGGAGATCATTAAATATGAGGCTGTGAGTGGAGGGGCTATAGGGTAAGGGTAGCAGAGAAAACCCTTTCTTTGAGGCCATTGGCTACTTTTGCTGTTCTCTTCCACAATCAGGCCACGGTATAATACAGTGGTAACTGTTGCATGGGGAAAGCAGAGGGACCCAAAAGAATCTCCTCCTCTCTTCAATCCTCCCTCCCCAGGCCTGACCTTAAGAAGAGATTCAACAACTGCAAATCACGCTGCTGAGTAAAAAATGCTATCTGGGATGGGAGGGAATGGGAGGTGATGAGAGGGGACCCACTCCTGATAGCTGCCTCCTAGGAGCCTGCTCAGTTTATTAAATTAGCAGGTTTCTCTCTTGTGGAGAGGGCACTGGAGAATGAAATGTCAAATGGATCACTTTCATGGAATTGGAGACTGATAAATTTTCAGAGCTGGAAGGCTCCTTGGAGAGCATCTGGTTCAAACCCCCTCATTTTTCAGATGAAGAACCTGCAGCCCAGAGATAGAAAACGACTTCCCTAAAGTCACGGTTACTACTTGAAACTCAAATCGAAGAGGCATTGAGTGAGGGAAGTGAATTCTCTCCATAATTTATCACTTCTGCATGTTTAGTGTTCTTTATATTAAATTTACTTTTGATAAGGAGTACCTGCAATCTCAGAGGTAATTTACTGTGAAAGATAATTCTTAAGATTTGCCACCATTATTAACATTGACTTGAATTATGTTGCATTTTATATCAGAACATGGGTTTAATTTAGCCCATAGAAAACAATTCTCTCAGTGGAAAAACAAAAACAAAAACTTATTTCCACATTGAGAAAGCAGCTTAGCTTCTCACTGAAATAATACGAACATAAGTTGCAATTCCTTGCCTACGTCCGCCTTTTCAATCAGCTGTTCACACCTGTCTTTAAAAATCTTCATTAGTGTCCATTGTTGGTTGGCCATCTCGGGACAGATAATCAGCCCTCACCCCAGTGCAGATGCAAAGAGACAGAAGAGTTAGCTAGACTGAACCTGAGTTAATGAACATCAAGTACCAGGTGCTGGGCTAGACCCTGAGAATGCAAAGGTAAGAGCCACTAGGAACAATTCTTCTGGAGCTCACCAGCTCACCAGGACTGGCTAGCCTAGTGAGAATCAGAAAAGGCAGATGAAGAAAGGTTATGTTCCAAGATAAGCATGTCTTCCTTCCAGCATTTGCATAGATCTAGATGTATCCAGGGTGAGGCCATGTCCCATGACCCCAGTAGGGAGCTCCATTTCTTCCTCAAAAGGTGCACTGTTCAATATGGTAGCCATTAGCCACAGGTGGTTGTTTAAATTCATATCCATTAATTTAGAAAATTCAAATCCATTTTTTAGTCACACTACCTAATTTTGAGGGCTCAATGGCCACCTGTGGCTAGTGGCTAACCTATTGGACAGTGTAGGTTTAGATCCTTGCTGCCACTGTAGACAGTTCTAGCAGACAGCTCTCTATTTGCTGACCCCAGACTTCAATCTGTCATGCGTCATAACACCAACTGGCTCTCATGTTGACTGTATTTTCTTCAAGTGAGACTGGGGTAAACACCCACCTTGCCTGGGTCTTTGCCTTTCCTCAAAAGCCTTTGCACGTCTTCTGCTGCATCACATGCTTGCCTTATGCCACCATGATTCTAAGTACTTTCAACAGAATCTTCCTTTTGATCCTCAAGAAACCGTGTGCACCCAAAGAGAAGGTGGCAGAGGCCCAGTCCACATTCATCAGCTATGAGTGGGGACCCAGGAGTTGGATCTGGGCATGCTGCTTCAGAGCTCAGGTCTGAACTACCATCCATGCTATGCAGGTTTGACCCCAGTCCTGGCCCTACCCTTTACTGGGTGTTTCTTTTACGAAAGACACAAACACTTCAATTATCAGTAAGCCCTCTTCTCCAAAGGGAGAAGCTGCTTTCACTCTGCAAAAGCTTTGTGAGAATCAGGTACAGGGTGGGTGCTTTCTGAATTTTAAAGCCCTGAGTGTCAGAGGCCATTATGAAAGAACAAAAATGATTGCAGATACTGTCTTTCAGATCAGCATTTTGTGGGCTGGAGAATCACCTGGAGAGCTTGTTAAACATGCAGAAACTCTGGTCCACCCCAAGCAGTTCAGATTGTGTGAGTCTAGAGCCAGGCATCTTCATGTATAACAAGTGCCTTGGGTGGTCTGAGGCAGGAATCCTTGAACCCCTTTTTGAAGAATGCTGATTATAGGTTTCCAGTTTTGGTGCCTGATGATCCATTTATATGTGGGTTGGAACAGTGGAGAAACTATTGGCACAGGAGAACCTCTGCTATGCCAGGTAGAGAAGTGGGTGGCTGGTTCTCTGTTCGGATTCTTCCAGGATCCTCAATTTTCAAAGGCCAAGTGCCCACCCCACCCTGTGCACAGCTGAATAAGGAATTAGCTCCAGTGGGCAACCTGATGAATCACTTGTCATTCTAGGAAGAGGAGGCTACCCTGTCCTCCTTACCACACAAGTCTTACTGTGAACTCACTTGAAAGATACAGAAGACTGTCTGAAGGACACATAGTCCTTCCAATTTTGTAAGACATTCTCCATCTCATTCTGGTCAGATCATTCAAAGGAGGCAAGCTTAGGTAGCATGGTCTGTCTGCTTGTAGAAAGGCTTTTACGAAATTATACCTGGGCATAAGGTCATCAGCCTGCTGTAAGAAAAGGTGCTATAATGAAACTCTCTTCTGAATGTACTAAAGGGATGCTGCCGAGGATATTACATCATAACATCTTCTCCTTGGCAGGACCAACTCTCAGGTTTCAGGTCCAGGAGAAACTAAGTTTTCTTTGAGCAGTCACTTTAGGTTAATCTCGTAGACACTGAGGATTGAAAGTTATCACATTTTATTTTTCCCTCTTGTTTTGGCTGTTAGGAAGCTCAGAGCCAAATTTACTACCCACCTCTAACAAGATGTTAAGGCATATGACATGCAAACACTAATCCTACTGCTGGCTTCATGTTTTTAAAGTGTATTTATTTATTTATGTGAGATATGAAGACAACTAAACATTTAAAGAGGAGGGGTGAGAGAGTAGGGGGCTCGCAGTACGTATCCTACAGCAAACAAATTACAGCTTCTTTCTTTCTTAGGCATTTTTCTACACCCACATCCCTCACTGGAGCTATTTGGGTGGTGGCTTTATTTTTCTGCCCTATTTTTTCTTTACTTGGCATCTTTGTCTATTATTTTCCCTTCCGACATTGTCTGAAATTTTGTAATCTGCTTTGTTTATTTTAATGAGCCATGCAGTTTCATGAACCTTTGCCTAGAATAGACATTAATTGTTCAGTAGGTGTCTGGAATTGTTCTAGGTGCCAGGACTACAACAGTGAATAAGCTTGGCAAGGTTCTTGTTGTAACAGAGTTTATGTTTGTACTCATTGGAGAAATAGACAATGAACAAGAAAAAGAATAAATAATAATGTAATTTCATGGAATGGTAAGCTTTGTAAAGGAAACAGAAAATATGATATCAAGGGATGGGGAAAGAGAAATATTCAGTAATATGGGAGGAAAGCCCTCTCCGGGAGGTGGGATTTGAACTGAGATCTGAATGAGGAGATAGACACTCAGAAATCTGGCGAATGAGGATTCCAGACAGAGCAGATAGCAAGTGCAAAGGCCCTGTTGGAGTGACAGCATGCTGTGTTGGAAGAATATTTACGCCCACCTGGCAACCTCCTAATCAGCTTTCAAATCCTTCTCACCTCTATCTACTTTCTTCTTGAAATAATCCCATCACTCTACATCACTCAAAGAGAAGGACAACCACTTTGTGCCTTCTATACCTGTATAATCCACACCGACCAGCGTGCCTTCCTCACTGGACTATAAGCACCTGGGGTGTCCTTGAGAACAGGAATAGCATTTTCCTTCTTTCCAACACAGTTCCTGGCACACAGAAAGCACACAGTTTTATTTCTCAAAATAAGCCACAGATAAACTGACAATGCAGGCAGTGCTCACACTGGAGCAATATCTACATGTGTGGGGCTAAGGTACAGTTTTTCCACTTGCAGAGCCCCGAGCTGCCTGTGCTCTGCTTGTGACCTGAATAGATTAGCAGCAGCGAACCGAGGGAGCATAGCCAGCTCCTGTTTGGAGGAGGGAGCCTGCTGCCTCCTTCGTCTCAAGAGCCCCTTCTGGGAAAGGAATGACTTTTAAGGCAGTATTGGATTTCCCTGCAAGATTTATGACCCAATTTAAAGTTATGGGGCTTTTATTAATTATAATAAACACCAATTTCATTACACTTCAACTTCCAAAGAAATTACATACTATGGAAGGGAAATAAAATGTTAGTTTTGTGCTAATGCCAGGCACACATTAACTGGCTGGGCACCAAGGAGACCAAATTCCTATTGGCTGCTCAGCTGGTGCAGAGAAAGGGGCATTTTGGAAGGGGGAGCCTGAGGAAGATACTTCCAGTATTTAAATCCGTTTGGTCAAAAACAATGGAAATGAACTGTGTTGCCACATGGGGCTTGCGGGACCACTTGCTTTATGAGGAGCTGTGCTGAGTAATGCACTTTGGGCCCTGAGCCTGGAGTTGTAGATCTGTCTCTGGCTTGCTGGGGGATCTTCAATGAGTTACTTCCCCTCTTTGTGTCTTGATTTTCTCAACTTAAAGACTTAACGTAGGTCAGATATGGCAAATAGATTTAATCTTTTGTGCAAATTCCAATTTATAGGAGGTAGTCACCTACAAGGCTATTTTGAGAAGGTTTCTAAAGTTTCATCCAGGATTCCTGGAAAAGAGCAGTATGATGAATTAGCAGTATTAGCTGGGGACACATATTAGTGGGGTGGAGGACATGGGCTGGGTATTCACCATCCCAGCGCTTGAAGATCTCAAAGGTCCGTTCTGGGATTTGTGGTTTAATTTAAGGCTGTGTAGCTAGTTAGCAGCAGACACAGGACTAAGTCTTGGGATCCTGGATTCTTAGCCTATAATCCTTATTTATAAAATAGGTATAGTGGATCATAAGTCACATGGTGTCATACAGATGTAATGATGCTACATATGGCATGCACTTTGCGACAGAAGATACTCAACAAATATTCCCATCCTTCAGCATTTCCAAACTACCTTCATAAGACCATGCCAATTAGTGCCCCTCTGCATTTGTTGAGGATTTTGGAGAACTTCCTCTTCCAAAGCTTCACCTCAGTCAAAGTCAGATACATGGGCTTTTTCAGCTACATGCCCCTTGGGCATCGTCTGAAGCCCCATAGATTCCAAAAGGAGAACTTTGTTTTCAAAGCTGATTGGCTTTAGGTTTTATTGTTATGGACTTTCCAACTCTGTGCTACTTTTGTTTTTGCTGGGGAATGGAAAATATTTTGTCACTTCTGGGATGATAGGGTTTGATGAAGCCCCTTAGGGGGTGGAGAAGAGGATTCAGCAACTTTGCTCAATTGCTTCCTGCCAGATGTGAAATTAAGCTTCTGGGTGCAAACCCAGAGTACATTTGGATAATGGGTGGGAAAGCCTGCTGGGCTTATGGGGAGGAAGAAGAGAAGAGAGGAGGACAGAATGAGAGAAGCTCTGTGTGTGTGTGTGTGTGTGTGTGTGTGTGTGTGTGTGTGTGTGTGTGTACGTGCTCTTACGCGCACATGCTCTCTGGGCCTCATGATGTTCTGGTATCACATATTTCCAAGCAGAGAACAGATATCAGCAGAGCGAGCTATTCTCTCCTGGGTACCCTCACCTCTTGCCTGAAGCCACCACTATGAGAGTCACCTCATTACCCCTGAGTGGTTAGGAGCCCACAGTTTGCAGTTATTGAGACCTGAGTTTGAATTCCAGCCCCAACACTCACACTAGCTATGTGCACTTGGGCAATCTTTGAGGGGCTTAGTTTCCTCATCTGCAAAATGGGATTAATAAATAGTGGGGTGGAAAAGCCATTGGTGTTTGGCAAGTGAATGTGTGAGAGAAGTTCTATGTTCAAGATATCTTATTGATTGTTTTCAGCTTAGCCTTAAGTTACTTCATGACAGGGACAAGACATTGACTCTTGCTGAACTTCAGTCTCCCTAGGAGTCTACAAAGGAATGAGACTGAACAAACTCCCAGGCCCTTCTAGTTGTGACCATTGGCACAAATGATAAACAGTGTCTGCACTCCTGGAGTACACAGAGGATGCACCTGCATCCTGAATGCATGAACCACTGTGATGAATGCTTTCTGCTGCCCACCCTGCAATTCAGGCCCATACTGGGAAACTTTAGACTCCAGCATTGGGCTGCTGGGATTTATATTCAAGTTCTGCATTTACTTAAATAGGTGGGTATAAGCAAGCCACCTATGCTGTCCAATCCTCTCTTTGGATTCAGTCTTTTTGAATAAATGGGAGTTATTGGCAAGCATTGCTTTTTTTTTTTTTGAGATAAGAGTCTCACTTTGTCTCCCAGGTTGAAGTGCAGAGGCACAAACTTGGCTCACTGCGACCTCCGCCTCCTGGGTTCAAGCAATT
This sequence comes from Saimiri boliviensis, assembly GCF_048565385.1. Taxonomy (NCBI): domain Eukaryota; kingdom Metazoa; phylum Chordata; class Mammalia; order Primates; family Cebidae; genus Saimiri; species Saimiri boliviensis. The sequence continues at coordinate 25,823,615 of NC_133465.1, read as the reverse complement.
CTCGTGTCTCAGCCTCCTAAGTAGCTGGGATTACAGACTTGCACAACCATACTCAGCTAATTTTTGTGTTTTTAGTAGACTTGGGGTTTCACCATGTTGACGAGGTTGGTCTTAAACTCCTGACCTCAAGTGATCTGCCCACCTCAGCCTCCCAAGGCCACCATGCCAGACCTGAGTGTTTTATTCTACATCATGTGTTTAATGCCTTGCCTGGCTAGTTATGAATACTAAAGCAGTGTGGCCTGCCATTCTGGACTTGTAATGCCTGGACAGAAACCTCCACGCAAGGTAGACTGTCCTTCTGTTAAGAAACAATAAAGCCAAATTTACGTCTTAAGGGGCTGCCTAGTTTACTTGGAGCCAATAGACAAATAGCTTATTAAAATCCTTTGTTAATTCAAGCACAGTTGATATCTGGATGTCTTCCCAGGCTGAGTTGATCCTGGTAGGGAATCTTCTCTGATTATTCTCCACCATGCTGTGATTAGGTATCTATTCCACAATTCTGAAATATTGAGATTCTCTTTAAACCATGTCTTGGGAGGCACAAGAGTTGTAAGGCAAGAACATGGACTCTAGGTCCCATGAAACCAGAATTCAAATCCTGAATCCACCTCTTACTAGATGCATCATTTTGCAGCAAAGACATTTAACTTCTTTGAGTCTCAGTTTGTTCATCCGTAAAATGGAGACGACAGATGCTGCCCTGTTAGGGTAATTATGAGGATTAAATGAGATTTAAAAATGTAAAGCACCTAGTACGCAGTGGGCACTCAATAGAAACAACGTTTTTCAAATATGAATTGTTAGTCTGTTTATATTATTATCCAATCAATCTTTAATTGCCTCTAGGCAAAGACATGTTAATAATTTATTTCTATTTCTTTTCTTTTTGCCTCAGAGCCCGGTAGAGGGCAAATGAATGTGTGAGCAAGAGCTCTACTTAGCCTGACTTCAGCCCAAGGGTGTATGTTTTCTTCTTGGTCAAAATGTTCCTCCTTTTCCAAGGATGGCATCTTGCAAGCCAGTGCAGAAATGGAATAACTTCTAGACTATTCCTCCCTTTCTCATTGCCAGTGTTATGTTTCCCACTGGTTCAACCTGCTCCATCAGATGTTTTCTTTGGGGGAAATTTCCCTTCCTGGCAGCCCAAGTAAGTTCTGATTTTGCATATGCAGAGAGTCTAGCGAGTCTGCAACAGCCAGGGGATGAATATTCATTGTCATTTCTCAGCTGTGCAGTGGACAAGAAATGCTGAGGAGGATGGGCAGGGTCTGTGCACTTGGCCTGCAGGAGCTCAGAGCTCCTCGAGGATGCATTAGCCCAATGGCCTGGCTCCTGTCGGGGGCTGTGTGAGTTCTGGGTGTCACCCTTTGGCTTCAAGAGTGAATCCAACCTCATTGTGATAGAGTCTTGGCCCTCTGGGCATCTCACTAATCTGAATCCTCTCAGGACCTGTGTGTAACTTTTATGATAGGGGAAACAGTTTTCCCCTATAGGTTACAATCCACACTACCTCCTGTGGCCCAGGACCTCATGCCCTCAGCTTAGAAGGCAACATTTACATTGTATTTTGCGTATATGATGCCCCTGGGGTTGCAAAACATGGTGGTGCTGCCCTCACCTATTGCTCACCATTCTGCTATCTACAAGAGCCAAACACCCTAGCTGAAAAATGAACCAGACAGGATCAAGGAGAAGCTAGTTGATCCCACTGATTTACCATCTTGAGATGGGTAGGGACTCCAAGATTATAAAGTTTTACTAAAGCTCCAAGATTACAAAGTTTTACTAAAGTTTTACTAAATGGGTAGCAGGCACATTGGGAAATTGGGGTTATACCATGATAAAGGGATAATATCACCAAGTGGGCCATATGTGTGTGTGGTAAGAAGACTTTGAAAAGGAGGGATTTACGAGAAATACGAGCTTCTATTCCAAGTATTATGCGTCAAGGCAAGACTCACTCAGAAACTACTTCCTCCTTCTAACTTCATTGATATTCTGCACAGCATCTATCAAATGTCCTTTTGTTGTTCCAAAAGAAAGGATGGTTTTGCCCCAAAGCCTCTCTCTCTTTCCCTGTGCATTTCACATTAAACTTTGTATTATGGCATCTCACCCCATTGCATTTTGCACTGTTCAAGGACAAAGACCACATCTTAATCATCTTTGTGCACCTGTAACATAGTACAGCATCTGCTATATGGTGGTATATAACAAATGATTTAGAATGAAATAAAATGTATTTTTATCCAGATTTCTGTAATTCGTTCATATTGACTTTAGCTAGAAATCACACAATTACAATACACAAAAGCCATGGCTGTAAAGCGGTAAAACTGCATTTGCAACAAATGTACCCATATGCTGCAAAGGATGTTGCATTTCAAAGTAGTTAACATCCTTGGAAGGCTACATACTACTTCCAACAATAGTACCTTTGCTCAGATGTATCTGAAATTCTAGTTACCTGGCTGTTGTCTTCATAGCTGCAGGACTCAGGTGGAGGCTAATGGAGAGGGAAGCCGACCAGTGCCTGGAAACTACAGGAAAGGGGCCTGTTGTGTGAATGAGTATTGCAACTGTGAAAACAAGTCTAACAGTGAGGACAAAAAGTTGGAACTGGATTTATACCAGAGACGCCATGGCAGAAATTGAAGATGGATGATGAATATAGGTTATTGGGACAGTTATGGTAATGGGAACTAGTTATTCTCAAACTGAAGGAGTCAGTGTCAGCAATATGTCCTGGGTGAAAGAGATGGAAATATATTTCCCTTGCAACTGTGCAAGATACTGACATGCAACAGGATTCCAAATAAGACAATATCTAATCTCATTTTATCCCTGGGGAGTTGCTCTGCCCATATGTCTTTCTTTCTTATGTTTACTTTTTATTTGAAATAATTTTAGACTTATAGAGAAACTACATAAATTGCATGGAGTTCGTGTATACTGTTACCTAGCTTTCCTTAATGTTAGCAGCACACATAACCATAGTACCATGATCCAAACCAGGAAATTCACATTGATATAACACTATTTTTGTTTGTTTTGTTTTGTTTATTATCACTATACTTTAAGTTCTGGGGTATATGTGCAGAATGTCCAAGTTTATTACATAGGTATACACGTGCCATGGTGGTTTGCTGCAACGACCAACCCGTCATTTACATCAGGTATTTCTTTTAATGCTACCCTTCCCCTATCTCCCACACCCTAACAGGCCCTGGTATATGATGTCCCCCTCCCTGTATCCATGTTCAACTCATTGTTCAACTCCCACTTATGAGTGAGAACATGTGCTGTTTGGATTTCTGTTCTTGTGTCAGTTTGCTGAGAATGATGGTTTCCAACGTCATCCATGTCCCTGCAAAGGACATGGTATAACATTATTAACTAAACTACAGATCTCATTAGAATTTTGTTCATTTTTCCGCTAGTGCCCTTTTCCTGCTTCAACATTTAATCCAAGATTCCACATGGCATTTAGTTGTCATATCTCTTCAGTGTCTTCCGATATGTGACTGTTTGACATTCTTTCATTGTCTTTCCTTATCTTGGCAATTTTGATGACTATTGATCAATTATTTTATGGACTGTCTCTTAATTTTGACCCAATTCTAAATGAAGAAAATACGTAGGCATTGGCAGGTTACAGGGTGCACAAGAATACGAACTTTCCATTTGTCCGTACTTACTTCCAAAGTAAGTCACATCTCACTCTGATTAACTCAACTTACCCCCTTCCTCCAGTGGCTTTTGCTTGTTGGCCAAATTCATACTGATTCCTCAAAGGTACAGATCCTCAAGTTTGAAGAAACAAAAGTCTGAGTTAAAGCTCTAAAGAAACTCCCGAAGAGAAGTTGTTAAAAGGTTCTCAGCAGAGGCAGCTCCATTTAAGGAAGTAATTTATCTCTCCACATCCTAGCTTAGTCCCAGGACAGGGTGATGTTGCTGCTGGCTGTCAGCACCGAGATTGGGGTAGTGAAGCTGAAACATGGGGTGGATCCTGGAGTAAGCCTCAGGAGGATGCGAGTACCATGCTAACTTAGTTTGTTCCAATCTGTGACCACTTCTCTTTCTTTCTTGTCTTTCATGATGTTGGCAGTTTTGATACGTATTGGTCAATGGGGGCAATACCGCCAGAGGGTAGCCAGGGTCTGACACAGGCAAAGCAGAAGAGAGGCACTACATCTGAGCAATGACTGAGTGAGGGTCAGAGCCTACTGGAGAAGGCCAGAAGAGGTAGAGAGGACAAGGCTGGAGAGAGACATTGGACATGGGATTATGTGGAGTGCCTCTGGTAGAGAAGTCTAAGTCCCTTCTCTATGAGAAGGCCTTGGAGACCCAGTATCAGATAAATAAAAGGCCTGTTTCACTTAAATTTTAAATACTAAAACTTGTGGTCAGAATTTAATCACAGTAATATTCCATAATATGCTAGATAGATGTCTTCATGTTTTGTACATAAGGCTGTATCTTCCTTCTTCCTTACCACCAGTACTTATTTCATACAACTATGCCGGTTACAAGCTTTACAATTTCAGAGTAGTCTACATGAATAGAGATTTGTGGAGTTGTGCAGTGCACAACCTCTACAATTGTACAAAACAGTCATGATAGGTGATTGAATAGCAAATGGTACAAAGGCTCATGGGAGGTGAGTGTTCTGTGCTAACTTCTGGGACCCTAATTACTTTCTGGTAACATGAGCAAGACAATCCCTTTCTCCCAAGGTAATCACACATTTCAAAATGTTAATCTTAGCGACACTCCTGGTAACAGCACAGAGTAGACACTAAGTAAAGTTATTTCCTTCCCTCTCCTCACCGCTCCCATCACATATTAATAAGTATCACATGCATTCTTCAAGCATAGGAGAGATATGTAGCTGATATGTGTTCACCAGCCAGCTAAATGAGGGGAGAAGGGCAGTCTTCGCCATCCTCATCCCCCAGATGAAATCGCCTGGGATATATCAGTGAGGGAAAGTTATTAGGGGTTTTACTCTCTTGTTCAGAATATTATTCCATAGGGTCTCTGCTGAGGCACTCAGGCCCCAGTGGAGCATGTAATTGTAAGAATCTGTATCTAGCAAATACCCCATCTGCATGCCCTCCCAACACTGAGAATCTACATACTCATTAAAATAAATGCCCTACTGTGGATTATTTATTACCGCCAGGGTGGGAATAAAAATCTAATTACTAGTTGTATTATTTTGACTCGTGAGAAGTAAAATAAATAAATAAATCCCTATTAGATTATTCATCAGCCTAGTGAAAAGTACTTAACCTCAAGACAGCAATGCTTGGTCTATTTTCACACAATTTTCTCACCAAAAGTGCAGTAAAGACTCACTAATAGAGTTTTATACATACTCAGTGAGGCGTAAACAGACCATAAGATGTTGAAGAAGTTGGAGGTGGGAGGGTATCCAGGGAAGAGGGTGGGGCTGCATGTGAGCTGTGCTGTTAGTCACAGCTGACTCCCATGCAGGAGGCTGCAAATTTCCACCTGCAAATAGGATGCATGATGAATATGCCTTTAACCAGCCTTGGCTAAAGACAGCAGGGTGTATTAAAAAGCAAGCTGGAAAGATGGGGAGACGGGCTCACAGCTTCCAGGCTCCTGGTCCTTGGCTATGGCTCTTTGGATTTAGGTGCCTCTGTTGTGCGTTAGCTGCAAATAAACTCAGAACAAATCTAGCCAAGTGTAACATCCTTTGCAGGTTTCCTACTAGGACAAAGCCCTCCCTTTTGGGCCTCTGACCTGCCTGCCCTTTTCCTCCTTTCCTGGACTCTGAGAGTCCTTAGATTCTAGCCTATGCATCTCTTTGGGGGTCTCTTTCTCACCATTCACTCCTGCCTCTGGCTCATTCATGCCTCTTGCATGTTATCACTCCCTCCTGACTTCTGAGATTGCAGCAGCAACAGTGGCCACAGCAGGTTCTGGAAGAGAAATACTCCCTTCAGCAGCCTTATCACCAGTTTTTCCTTACTTGGGTCATACAGAGATAAAGCATCTAGACTTTCACCTGGTTCTTCCCCAAAGTCTAAGGTGGGCAGAGGTCAGGTTAAGTGAATTCTCCTATATGGGACTGATTTTCTTCTTCCATTCCTCCCCTCTTCCTCTCATCTTTCATTGTGTATTACCTACCATATGCCTGGAAGCCAGCTGAGTACTAGAGGATAAAAGGATAGACAAGACATAGTTCCTGCAAAGTCACATTTCAGCTGGGAAAACAGGTTTAAAAATGAAGAGTTAGCAAACCATATGATAAGCTTTATGAAATGAGGGGTCTGAACAAGTTCATCCCCAGAGTCTCCTTAAGTTCCAGAATTCTAATGGTGTGGCATTTTGATGGCATAGAAAATCTTGTGATGTTGGTAAATAGAGGTGTAGTGATATTGATCTGGTTTCCAGGACTTTCCAAAATTGTCTTGGAAGCTTTGTTCTGATCAGTACCACCACAATTCCAACCAGTAGCACAATGTCTGCCTCATGGTTCTATGTTTCATCAATCATTTAATGACAATGATATTGTGACTATGCTCCATCGCTCCATTGACAGGTATGGTAGATTTTCTCACTTGACAACCATTCGGATTTCCTTTTCTTATGTCTTTCAGTACAGCAGAAACTAGAAAAGCTAGAAATGACATGTCCCAGACGCTCTTGTACCTAGACATCTGGCTGTGAGCTCGGTTCTCTCCATCAAAGCACTTATATGAGTCCTAAATTAGAATCTAAGTTCTCAGGGGAAAAGGCAGGAGAGGTGAGATCCTGGGAGACGTAAGGAGGGTCTCCTGCAGCAGGAGGCGTGACTCGGGATTGAGAATTGTTACTGAAAGCTGATCCTGTTCCTTCAGCCCTACCAATTATTTTGTAAGCTACCTAAAACCTACTAATAAATCCTCTTCGCTTCAACTACCCAGAGTTGTTTCTATTAAGTGCAACTAAGTCTTAATCAACAGAACACCTGGAAGGAAAATAAATCCAGCATAACAGCACAAAATCTAGTTTAGTTCGAAATAGAGTACATTAAAAAATAGACATCTTCCGATTTAGCTAATGTAAGAGGCCCTTAATTTTGAGGTCATCTCTGTTTTAAAGTTCTTGAGCACTGTGGTGGACAGTGATGACACATCTTTGTCCTAACCTTGCGGCTCCGCATCCAGCCAGTATGGCTGGGCCCAGACATGAGCATTCCCAGATTCTAGGATTGCCAAGCCTCAGTCTAGGGTGTTAACAGGGACTCCAACAGTCAATGCAAGACAGTCAACATCTGGGTTTTCTATCGATGGCTGTCAGATTTCCAACCACTGATCCACAGTCCACTAGGAACCCATGTTTTCTCAGGGGGAAACTGTAAGACCCAATTCTTCAAGGAGTATAAGAGTAGAAATTCAGCCAGAAATGTTAAGATGCTGCCATTTACCCAAATCCATCAATTTCTAGGAAATTAATGTCAAACCCATCTGAAGAAACAAACATCACAGCAAGTCTCTGCTTGCATTACCCATTAGTCCAGGAATCTTTTCTGTTTCAAAAATAATAAATGCGAAGAGAGGAAATCCCCAACAAAGCAATATCCATTTCATTGGCCTGTCTCCCAAGACCTTTGACTTTGCAAGAATATTTTAGTTTTAACCTTTCTCCTCAGCCGCATAAACACTGCAGTGACAATTGATTCCTTTCCAGCAGCCATAAAAATTATCTCCCCTATTTCTCAAAACCATGGCAAATTAGCACCTTTGACCTTCTTTTTCTCAGGCGCTCTTTCTCTCTCATGGGTGCAGACACATGAGCAATTTATGATGTTCCATGGAGGGTTCTCCTTTCTTCCATACTGATAGAAAAATTCCAGCCGGCAATCTCTATACTCATCTGTCCCTCTGCTTATCTCAAGCCTGTAGAAATAAATCCAAAGTAATATTTCCCAAAACATGTTTTATAGTCACCAGGCTTCTGAATGTTATTAGGTGTTCCACAAATAAAGTATTTTATAGTCAAGTAGGTTTGGAAAACACTGCATGCCTTCTTTAGATTTCAGAACACATATTTGCATATTAAAGGCTCTGACAAATCCTATAGTAATGTATTCAAATTTCAAATTTATTTAGCCCAGAATCTCCCAGTTTATTTAAATATGGAGGGCTTTCTGTTTGCTTCTCGGCTATTAAAATTCTGTACAACAGCATTCTGTGGGTACAAGTTTGAGTAGATGATGACATTTGAAAATAGAAAGTTGAATTAAACAACCAAGGGTTTGGACATGAGATGAGATTCCAATTTCTAAAACAATTGCTGCTAATGGGTGAGACTCATAGCTAGGGGCTTAATACAGAGTCAGGCTGAATAGCTTCCTCTTGCCCAAAGTTACTCCTGAAAAGGAGTACAGGACCAAATTTGCAGGTGGGCCTTAAAGAATTATAGCGGTGATGATGAGAAAAGATAGAGAGACTTGCTATCTAAGCATGATCCCAAGCCAGCAGCATCAGCATCTCTTGGGAGCTTATTAGGAAGGCAGAGTCTCAGGCCTCATCCCAGACCTGTGGAACCAGGATAACAAGATCCCCTGCATGGTTTGTATACACATAAACATTTGAGAAGCACTGATGTTAAGCTGTGGATTTCGTTCCTGCCTATAACTTAGAATTATCTGAGGAACTTTAAAAATATAGGTATCTGTGGAAGACAGTGTGGCGATTCCTCAATGACCTAAAAATAGAAAACCCATTTGACCAAGCAATCCCATTACTGGGTATATATCCAAAGGATTATAAATCATTCTACTATAAGGACACATGCACACGAATGTTCATTGCAGCACTGTTTACAATAGCAAAGACCTGGAACCAACCCAAATACCCATCGATGATAGACTGGATAGGGAAAATGTGGTACATATACACCATGGAATGTTATGCAGCCATCAAAAACGATGAGTTTGTGTCCTTTGTAGGGACATGGATGAACCTGGAAACCATCATTCTCAGCAAACTGACACAAGAGCAGAAAATCAAACACCGCATGTTCTCACTCATAGGCGGGTGTTGAACAATGAGAACACATGGACACAGGGAGGGGAGCACTACACACTGGGGTCCGTTGGGGGGAAACGGGGGAGGGTCGGGGGGTGGGGAGGTGGGAAGAGATAGCAAGGGGAGAAATGACAGATACAGGTGAGGGAAAGGAAGGCAGCAAATCACACTGCCATGTGTGTACCTATGCAACAATCTTGCATGTTCTTCACATGTACCCCAAAACCTAAAATGCAATAAAAAAAAAAATCTGAACACTTAAAAAAAAATAGGTATCTAAGATCTGTCCCCAGAGATTGTGATTCAAATGTTCTGAGGCAGAGCTGTAGCATATGTGTTTTTAGAAACTCCCTGTCATGCAACTAAGGTTGAGAACTACTGGTCTCACCCAGAGGAATGCCATGGGTCATTAGGATTTAGGAGTCTCAGGAGACCCGATAAGACCCACCCCTTTGAGCCTTTCCACACCCTCCTTGTTGTATCTGATGAGTGTTGCCTTTGGAACCTGTAGCATGGTTCACTATGATAAGTTAGAATCACCAGAAGAGCATCCATAGCCTTCTAGAAAGACTCCTCATAGATACTATCAGATACAAAAGCTGCACTACCCTTTTAGGCTGTTACTTCTGTAATTTCTTCCCTAAAGTGATTTAGGAGTTGTACAATTCTATCCTCTCTCTCAGTATGTCCTCAGAACAACACCCTTCTTGTGAGCAGGCTTGTATGCTGACTAGAAGGCTAACAGCTTTAATTACGGAATGCCCTTCCCCTAGGAACTGGTTAAAATCATCTTGACATCCTCATTTGGGTGGAGAATCTGGGTTATGTAGAAATCTCAGAGAGAGGAATTAACTCAGATGTGCACAGGCTTGGTAGCCCATTACTGGTCACAGATATTTCTTATGGAATATAAATAGTTAAATGTATTAAGTAGTTTCTACCTAGTTTAAGACTTTTTTTTTCTACTAGGAGGTAACTATTAGTGTTTCTCCCTTAGGAAAGTAAACCAAGCCTCCTGGAAAGTAATTATTTTCCTGACTATTAAGTGGTGGAGCTAGAATTGGAATTCATACCACGATGGCTCTAAAGATCCTGCTCTTCCCACTACGCTACTCACCAGAGCACTGGGACACACAGACCAGGTCTAGTTCAGACCCAGGACAGACATGAATGATCCCACCTCTCAGTGGAAATTATGATTTCAGACAACTGGAAAATTCTCATTCATCAGAGGGCAGAGCTACCCATCAACCCATGTAATGTTTTCCCTTGCATCATGGCTTGTCCTCTGCTGCTGGTTTCAGAGACATGTGCTGACATAGATAAGGAGTGCTCAGGTGCCTGTACTCTAAAAGAGTGATGTTCGAGGACAGATAATATGCAAAGTAGGGATGTTAGAGAGAGTAAAATGCTAATATGGGGGTTGAACTTGTAAATAGAAGATTCACTCAACCACCTATTATCTACCATCGTAAACAGGAGAAAGATAATTGTCACTGGTATGTCCTGAAGCTGTTCCCCACCCTGCTGGGGTGGGGAAATGTGCTCATCTGACATCAGACAAATGAGAGAATGACCAGGGACAGTTCTGTGAGGGTGGTCACAGGCAGGCTGTTGTTCTTTATTTGTTTGTTTTGAGACAGGATCTTGCACTGTTGCCCAGGCTGGAATGCAGTGGCATAATCTCGGCTCACTGCAACTTCTGCTTCCTGGGCTCAAGCCTGGGTTCAAGGGATTCTCTCACCTCAGCCTTCTGTGTAGTTGGGACTATAGTCATGTGCCACCATGCCTGGCTGCCCAGCTAATTTTTTAATTTTAATTTTAATTTTTTTTTTTTTTTTTTTTTTTTTTTTTGTAGAGACAAGTTCTCACTATATTGTCCAGGCTGGTTTTGAACTCCTGGGCTCAAGTGATTCGCCAGCTTTGGCCTCCGAAAGTGCTGGGATTACAGACATGAGCCATCACACCTGGCCTGATGTTCTTAAAAGAGGCTGTTGCTTGACAGACATCTATTCCCTTATTAAGTGCCTGGATGGCTTTTGTAACCAGGAGACCTATGGCTATCCTAGAAAGTTCCCCCAACAAAACCTGTCTTCAATGCTGAGCAAGTATTTCACCCCTAACATTTTGGGCAGCTGAGAAGAGACTGGCATGATGAAAATGTACCAGTTCTGAGGCTCAACATGTGACCTTCTTCACTTATGTGAAACCAGATGGTACATTAATAGGTTCAAGGTGGAGTCACAAGAAAGAACCGTGTTCTACAAACACCTGTGAGTATATTTATGCTGTTAACAAAACAATACATCACCAATCTCTCTTGAAACTACTCATTCACTCTCTCCTATGGGACTGTTGGAATGCAAGTATCTTAAGGGACTCTTTACATTTCTTTAGGTCTTTGCATCATTTTGGTGAAAAAGGATCTGACATCAGCCCTGTGGCTCTGGCATCAAGACTCACTGAGATCTTAATGAGGAGGCTGACCTGTTGGCACTGAGCAAGGTCATGGATAGAGTGACTGCCCTGGCTGCAAGCCCTGAATTCTAATTACTGTGGTCCATGGGACATGCCTAAGTTGAGACACCACTGACTTGACTGATGCTCAGGGCTATTTGACTTCTTGGGCAGGGTTTCCTCTTAATCAGGTGAAAGATGCACTTTTGGGATTTAGGTTCTATCTAGGATTTAATCAGCTCTTAACAAGGGTTGGGTATAGAAAGCTAAGATAAGCCCTTGGGAGAGGGGGCTGGCTAAGTAGAAGCAGGGAGTCAGGATCTCAATCCAATAGGCCAGGCATCAGGACAGGGGGAATGGAAGAGAAACCAAGAACCCCAGAAGCAGAGGCTGTGTTTTATGCCCTTGTCCCATAAAGACAGATGAGGTGAGGACTACAGCTCAGTGTGTACTGGGATCCTGGGGCTCAGGCAATAAGACAGCTCCAGTACCCTTCCCCTGATGGGAGTGGGATGTCTTAAGCTCTGGTTTTCTTCAACACAGCCATCATGCAAGATTGGACTCTGCAGCTAAGAAGCATTGGCGAAGGGAAGGGCTGGCAGTCTCACCTTGGAATTGCCATCAGTGGTTGTCCATTTCCATGCTCCTCCCATCTGACTATCTCTGCTTGCTTCTTAATGGTCTCTTTGTCATCTAGCTGTGCTTCCCATGTGACCCATTGCTAATTCTCCCTTTGGTCTCACTTGCCCCTCCTCTCTACCATGAGCCCACCAGACTCATCTCAGCTCTGCTCTAAGCTGTCATTCCTATAGTTGGTTTTTCTGTAATTATTTTCTTCCTTCTGGATGCCACCCCAAGTTGCACATCTTGAAGGCAACGTGGAGATCTGTCTTTTCCTTAAATCTTATACCAACTGCTGCAGTTCACTGACCACTTCATCGTCCCCCTGAATGCTTACAGTGCTTTCACAATATGCTCTAAAATTGAGATTTTAATCCTGTATTGTCTTTAACTATAGGCTCTTATTTAACGTTATCCTTCTCATTCTGCTCAATTCAACAAGCATTTATGAATGTTGATAACGGGCCAGAACATTAAGTTGGAGACAGTTCTTACACACATAAAAATAGCACCTACTCAGTGCAGGGCAGTTTTTTTCCTCACACTGAATTTCAAGCTTCCTTCACAGTACATCACGCTAGCATTCACTGAACACTGGGTTCTCACAGGCTGTACTAAGAAATTTCCCATTATCTTATTTCTTCCTTCCAGCGTCCCAGTGTGCACAGCAGCTTTCCATCATTTTTTACCCTGGAACCCCCTTTGAGAAAGTCTGTGCAGGCTCTATTCTCATAGCCACTGACCCCATGTCCACACTGGGTGGGCAGTAGGCCACATGGTATGGTCCATTATTTGTGGCCCCCTACTCTGATCCTGACCAAAGCCAGGATGACTGGTTTTTCTTTCTTTAGTAATCTGGACTAAAAAAATTTTCTTTCTTTCTTTTGTAATCTGTACCAAAAAAATTCCAATGTCTGTTGGACTTGTGACAATACTGAGCCAGGGGTCAAGGACACCATATTGGACTACCTATTTTCTGACATATACATAGAAAAGCAGAGAGGGGAGGGGGAAGATGAATCAGCAAACATGGAGAAAAGCAGAGAGAAAGGGAAAAGGAGAGAGATATGGTGAGAAAGGTAAACAAACAAAAAAAAAAAAGGAAAGATCAAGAAAGCATAACTAACTCCCTTCATAACAGCATCTCAGTTCCTGATTCCAGCCCTTGTGAGAGCTGGCAGTACTTCCTGCCCCTGAAACACATACCACTGTATCTTTCCAACAGTTTCTGGCTTAATAAAGTCAGTTTAAATGGGTTGCTACTACCACACACCACATACACCCGGTTAAGACACACTCTGAGAAACATTACCTTTCCATTTCACAGATTAAATAACGGCAAGTCCCACTATCTTTTAGTCAATGATTGGAATTAGAAATTGAAAGCAGGCCTTTGGATTCTAATCTACTGCCCTATGCTTAAAACCTAACCAAGAGCTCAAGCCCTAGTAGGCCTTCAATTAATACTTAGTAATCCCTGGTGAACTGATATTGGTCATTCTAGCCTCACTCCCGTATTTCTTTCTTTCTTATCCCTGCTACTTACCTGATATCCCGACTGTTTTCTTACTCATTTCCTTGGCTCAGCATCAGCCTTCAGCCAAGAAAAGAGCACACCCATCAGCTGTTGAATGGGGGCCCTGGAGATTATGTCACCATGTCAACGCTGCCATTTGGGGTTGTCTATGGTCTTGTATCATCAACTATCTTCCGTGATAATTGGGAGGGGCAGCTGAAGGCAGATGCATCTCCATACTTCAGAGAACCTTAATCAAGAGAACAGCAGTGGTGTCTGTGCTCTTGGCAGTTTATTACAATTCCTGTAACAAGAGGAGCTGTGGGGATGTAAGGTATTATACTCTCCCCATTGTTTCTAACAAAATAGCCCAGAACAGCAGGCCCACAAGGACAAGGTGAGGCCATTCTCCATTCCAAACAACGTATACTTTTTTGAAAATAAAAAAAGCAATTTAAGCTCTTTGGCTTCCTGGGGTGTGTTGGCAGGCACACTTCTCATCTCATAGATGCCTTTGGGTAAAGGTGTTTTATTTAATAAGAGAGAAAGCAGGAAGAAGATAGCAGAAGTCTCCAGAGGCAAAGTGAAACCATGGAGCACGGGGTAGGCAGCCCATAGGCTGGGCGTGGCAAAAAAGAGAGACAGGAGAGGGAGGGGAGAAGAGGATGCCCGTGGTGGGAGATGCCTTGTTCTGCCTAGGCATATGTGCCCTGGAGTCCAAAGCCCCCAGGAGGGCCCCACCAACCACAACTGAGAGGTAAAGAATTTACATCTATTTATTTTGCTTCTTCATTTATCTACAGCTAATAGGAGAATGCTGAAATGATCATTATATAATTTGGGGGTGAGAATATATTTCCTCAATTACATCTTTTGAGAACCTATATCCTTATAAGGACATGAGCCAAAGGAGGCTGCATTTCCTTGAAATGATGGATATGTTTCTTTTATCCCCTGAAGAGAAAACGTGAGGTAGTGGCTCTGGGGCCTGACTGCTTGGGACTGAGCACCAGTTCCTCTGTTTGCTAATGGTGTGACCCCGAGCAAATTACTCAATCTCTGCAGATCTCTGTCTCTTCACCGCTAAAGTAAGGGTAATAATAGCACCACCCTCATTGAATTGTTATGAGTGTTAAATGAATTAATACCCATGCAGTGCTAAGAGTAGTGCTTGGCACATAGCAGGAATCCAGGAAATGTTGGCCATTATTATTCAAATGGCTTTTGGGAATATCACTACATATTCTGTGCCTAAGATGCAAAGATGAATAAGGGGATATCTGTCCTCAGAGCATCCATATTCCGGTTAGACGACAGACATTAGAAAATAACAATATAGCTTATTTATTGAGCACTCACTATGTGGCAGGCACTGTACCTGGAGCTTAATGAGGTAGACGCTATTACTTATCTCAGGCTTAGAGAGGTTAAACAACCGGCCTAATGCCACACAGCTAGGAAGCAGCATAGTCAGGGTGCAAATGGAAGCCTGCCTGGTACCACCACCTGATCTCTCAGTTGCTGACCTTTAGCATGGATACTACTTCCTCAGAGAGAACGTGCATTATTTTTCCATCAAGATGACACGAACATCCCATACCCAGGTTGGCTTTTCTTCCACATCCCATTCTGTTTTCCTTCATAGAATTTGTCACAATTTTAATTGCATTTTTATTGGTAATTTTTCCCCCAGACTATAAACTGCATGAGGGCAGGAGTGCCCTCACAGGCAGATCTGGTGCATTCATCACTGCCTTTCTAGTGACTAGCACATGGACCGACACAGAGCAGGCACTTGATAAATACCACTAAGTGACCACCTATTGTGGACTGCCTCTCTGGAGGGAAGTAGAAAGTTATAATGTCTTCTGAAGTGCCAAAATAACAAAGAAAACACATGGGGGTTACCTCAGGGCATTGGGGAAGGCTCTTCTGAGGAGGGGATGTTTGAACTGGATTTAGGATTGGGGAGCGTGTCCAGTGGAGAAGGAGAGGAGGCTGTTTCAACAGTGTGCAGAAACATGATCCAGGGAAAAGCCACAGGGAGTTGAGAAAACAGAGAAGTCCCAGCCTAGGGAAGAGCAAATGCCAGAAATGTCTTGGCTGCCTTGGTTACAGGCCCAGCAAAACCACATAGGCCCCCATTTAGGCCCAGTCCAGAGCGAGTACCTATCGGCAAGGTTATTTCCACATGGGGCTGAGCCTTCACACTGCAAAAAGCCCTTTGAGGATCCCTCTGAGAGGGACTGAAAGAATAATGTTTATTCTTTATCATCCACAGAGAAAGAAGATAACACTTTGATTAGGGACCTCTATGTAATCTACAAATGAGCATTATCAGTTAGAATTCAGTTGATTGAAAAAAGAAAACCCCATACTCATGGGAGTTGAAACAGGATGGACATCTGGCTCCATCATGTCCAAGCTCAGGGTGGGCAGTCCTGAGCCATGGCAGCTCGGTCCCATGAAGTCTTTGGGGACCAGGCAGCTTCCAGCTTTCTGCTGCCCCATCCTGAGGTGTTCTCATGGTCCAGAGTGAACTCTGACTGTTACCCCGGTGTTCCAAGAAGCAGACTGAAGTAGGCAGGGGAAGAAACAGCATTAGGAGCCCTCTTCTTATACTCCATTGGCCCAACCTAGGTATATGGCTATACCTGTCTGCAAAAGGAGGCTGAGGAATGTGATCTTCATATAGGTGACCGTGTGCCCGGTTAAACCCCAGGGACCTTAAAAAAACTTGGAACCTGTATTGGGATAGACCACAGCAGACCCAGCTCTTTGCAAAATTTCTGTTTACCCTTGGCATGTGCAGTGAAATCATCACCTGGACCAGAGGTTAATGTATTTTCTGGCCAGCTAACCCTTATATTTACCAATGAAACACTATGCCATGTCAATCATTTCAAATTTTCAAGGCTGTGAATCACTATGTTCTAATAAACTCTATAGTCAATTCTGGCAGGGCACAGTGGCTCATGCCTGTAATCCCAGCACTTTGGGAGGCTGAGACGTGAATCACCTGAGGTCAGGAGATCGAGACCAGCCTGGTCAACATCACGAAATCCCGTCTCTACTAAAAAAATATAAAAGTTAGCTGGGTGTGGTGGCACATGCCTGTAGTCCCAGCTACAGGCACAAGAATCACTTGAACCCAGGAGGCAGAGATTGCAGTGAGCTGAGATGGTACCACTGTACTCCAGCCTGAGTGACAGAGGGGACTCCATCTCAAAACAAACAAACAAAAATAAAAATAATAAATCTTTACGGGCAATTCTGAGCACTCCCTACCATCTTCTCCCCTTGACAGCAGCTCTTCCCCAGAATCCCTGGGGAGCCCCGTGTGAAGCCTCTAACTTAAGGGTACTGTCAAGCATTTCTGTGCAGAAAAACTAGAGACTGTCAACAGCATTTTAAAAATTATATTCCAATTGCTCTACCTTTCTGAGTAGCACTTCCAGCTTATCATTTTCCTAATAAAATATTCTCCCTAATTTCTGCCAGTTCTCACAGATCTCTGAGGTTTTATATTTGGGCTTGCAGGGAGCCAGGAATACTTGGCATCTTAAGGTTAGAGGAAGGAAATGACATAAAGTGTGTAAAGAGCTTAGCACAGCACTTGATGTGTGATACATTTTCAAGAAATGGTATCTATTATTATTTTCTCAGAATTTATTCTGCCTAGGTAAGAATGCAACTTTAACTTTTTTTTTTTTTAAGCAAAATGGCCTCATAGTGAAATTGCTATACCGATCCCATGGCAATCCCCAGTTATGACTAATAAAATACAATTTATTTTTTAGTTAAATTCTTCACCAAGGGACTTTTCTTGATTATCTCCTGTTACTCTGTTTATTACGGCATCAAAAGGTGCAAAGACCTCCCCTTTAGCCCATGCCAATTCTTCTCAATAATTTTCTAAGATAAACTGAATTCCAGGACTTCACTACCACTAGCTTAATCTATTGAATTATATCTAGATAACAAATCTGAAACATCAGCTCCTTCTTCCTTAATTATTTGATACAATTCACAAGTAAGCTACATAGAGATTCTTCTTCATATTAATCATAAAAAGTACACTTAGTCTTATTCTGCATTTATAAGATGTTCTTGCAGCCAACAAAATAAATGAAATAGTGTATGTCAGACACCCAATAAATGGTAACTATCACTATCATGTTTTAATTGTCGATGATACTTTTCATATTTATTGAGCACCTACAATGTGCCACTCTAAGTGTTTAATACACAAGATCTCATTTTAATTTTCCCAACAGTTCTGTGAGATAGCTGCCAATAGCTCTATTTTATAAGTAGGGAAACTAAAACTCGGAGACTAGGTCTGGGTCATGCAGAAAATAGAGCTCAGGGCCAAGCCTACTTACTAAACTTCATTGCAGGGAGAGACCATAACTGCAGGGAATCATAAATAAAGGAAAAGGGTCGTAGGGCAGGGTAGGAAGGGAAGCAGTACCAAGGTGATGCACAACTGAGCATCACATTTCTCTACAACATTGCAAGAAAACAAGAAAACACATTGCAAGAAATCTACGACATTGCAAGAAAACACAAGTGGTTGCTCCATCTCACAAGATGACACTGGAGAGCCCATATGGGACATCAACATTACAAACAGTCCATTGTGGGCTGGGCAGGTGAGAATTTATTGGTTGGCTTCTTCTAGGTTCCTGTCCTTCATTACAACAGTTGGTCCTTTACGGTGGTGACTCTGTAGTTCTCAATTATGTTATCCAGACTCTCAGCGCAGCCAGTGGGGAAGCCAGAGGTTTTGTGAGTCTAGTTGGGTTGGACCTGGATGCTGAAAGCCTGTGGTTCCCTTTAAGTCATGTGCAATAGAGGTCCTGACAAAGCCCAGTTCAGTCTTAGGGGAGCCTCAGTGAATCTGCAGAGTTTGGGAATCAGGAGACAGGGATGATGGCCAGAGTTTTACAACACAGGAACAGGCTAAGGGGTGGGTAGTGTCTTCCGATGGGGAAGCAAAACAAGTGACCAAGAATGAAGGCCATATGGGGCCACCTGGATGTGGGGTGGCACATAAAGAAGTTGAGGACATGCAGAGTGTTGTAGGGACTTGCTCGAGGTTACACAGACTGTAGATAGCAGAGTCGGCATTCAAATCCAGCTCAGTCTGACTCCAAAACACTTTTGTTTTTCTATGACCTCAAGATGCCTTGCATTGCTGAGATTTTAAGGAAGCTGGGAAAGGGAGTCATGGCTTTCTGAGCTGTCTGGCGCAGGGCCATGAACAGATAAATGCTTACGAAGCAGTCACAGGTGATTGATCGGGCGACAAGAATGCCCATAGGCCTGTGTCATCCTTTTCTATATCTTAAGAACAGATACTTTCAGAAAGCATGATCCATCATGTTTAGAACTCTTCATATGGTCTGCTGTGGCTGTCTTAACTCAACCTGAAGGTTTAGCACCAAAGACAGCTGGCGTACGCAGGCAACATATGACTGGACAGTGCTCTGCCCTCACCTCAGCCTGCCAGATAGATGTCAAGGGCATCAGCAATGAAATTAAATGGCTCCATTTCCTTGAAGGGTTAGGAGGAACTGCCACATCTTTCACATGAAATGGTTTGTGTGAATGTACAATAACAAGACCAATAATCCAAGAAGTCAGGCTCAACAGCTGTGTGAATCTGCGACTTAGGAGCAAGAAGACAGTATAGCTTTACGGGTTTGTCTGGCTTTAAGAAAGCCCATCATTCACCAGGAGCTTCTCACATCTCTTATATTTGTCTTTCCCCCATCTCAGAAGCATGAATGGGCCCCATTTCCCTCCAGGACTGTTCCTGCTCTCTACCCCAGCCCCTCTTGGTTCTCTTGGAAAGTGAGTACTCCATTAGTTACTGCCCTGGCATCTCTCTCCCCTTCAATGCCTTCCTCCTTGCCTTGGGGTCCTCTTCTCGGCTTTCAGACATGTTCAGATTTATCCTATTTAAGGCGACTTTTGCCCATCTCTCCTCAAGCTACAGCCCATTTTTCTGCTTCTCAATTTTCTCAAATGAGCATCTATTGGCTTTTAGTCACACACTTGATTCTTAACTGTTTCAACACTCATTTCCTTCTCACCACCCTCCTGAAGTGCTTTTTGCAGAGGTCACTATAGTAAACATCATTGTTTATGCCACACCTCATAGCAACCATTCTCCCTTTTTCTAGGGAGAAGAAACTTGAAAACTGACTTGAGCACAAAGGATGTGAAGGAGTTTTTGTGACTTCCAGGTTTCACTATTGACTAGCAGAGTGAAAGTCAAGAGGGGAAGCAGGTTTGGGATTGAGGGTTCTGGGGAAGATGGTGTAGATGAGATTTAAGGCACAGCAGGCCCAAGACCCTATTGGGACACCCAAGAGAGTGACGTTCAGCACCATGTGTGAAAAGCAAAACTGAAATCCCCAGAGAAGGGAGACTCAAAAGAGCATATCACAGGGTGTTTCCTCCTTCTTCTAGGAAGAAGAAGGGAGAATGTGGACTGTGCATACTTTCCTACCTCCTTGACTTTGCTTATGCTGCTTCCTTTCCCTTTTCCATATTCCAACTCTCCTCCCAGAGAACCAGTTCCTTTTTCACTCCCAACCTATGAGATTTTGTTTGGCTAGGCATGCAACTCCAGGGTGGAAAGTATGATCTTGATTTGAGCCAATTAGTGATCTGTACAGGGATGGGCACATGAGACTTTCTCTGAGGCTGCTGAGACAAAGACCCTTTCTCTTTGCTGTTGGATTTAAACCTGAGAGAAGTGAGGCCTTGAGCTACTAGGTACCAGTAGGTACTTAATACCACAAGGAGAGAGAGCTGGACTGGGTATGGAGCCCACCCAGAGGAGGTGAAGCTGAGAACTGGAGGGAACAAAAATAAGATAATGGTGACATCATCTGAATCCTGAATCATGCCACACCTGCTGACATCCCTATTCGCTAGCCCTTTCAGTTTAACTGAGCCTTTTTGCTGAAGCCAGCTTAGTAGGATTTATGTTATTTGCAGAAGAAAGAATTCTATCTGATGCAGAAATCGAATACATCATTAGTGACCTTTAAAATACCAAAATCAAGAGCCTCTTCTTAGTCTCCTTTCTGAGTATGACCCAGTGCTCAGACTTGGGAACTGGCCTGAGGGTGAAGGATGCAAAGAGGTTGCAATGACTTCTAGGTTTCAAAATTCAAGGACTGAGAGAAAAGAGATGCCACTGGCAAAGGAGTGAAAGTCAAGAGGAGATGGATCAAAATTCAAACCACAGGTTTACAACCCAGTTCCCATGCTTGTTACCTTTATACCCTTACACACTGCTCTAGGCCTCAGTTTCCTCACCTGTAAATGCGGCTGATGTGGGAAATGTAAGTGGCACGCTCTGAAGACATGGCAGTGGTTCTTCGGATGCTACTGGCAGACAGTGGCAAAGTGGCAATGAGGGTGGTCCTGACAACATCCTCTCTCTACCACAGTGAACTAGCCCACCGCTGACCCACGCTTGTTCCCTTCCATTTCCCTTCACCTGATTTCCCTTGACTTGGGCTCTTTGCCTTGTTCCCCTTGCCTTTCTAATCACACATTCTCCAGTTCTTCTCCCTCCCCACAAATGTTAGTATTTTCCAAAGTTCTGGCCTACCTTCTGCTGTGCCGTCTTTTGAGTCTCACTCCTCTGGGGATTTCAGTTTCATTTTCCCTACGATGTGCTGGACATCACACTCTTGGGTGTCCCAACAGGGCCTCAGGCCTGCTGTGCCTTAAATCTCACCTGTGCCATCTTCCCCAGAACACTCAATCCCAAACTTGCTTCTCCTCTTGACTTTCACTCTGCTAGTGGCTTTTCTTTTCTCTCAGTCCCTGACACTTGAAACCTAGAAGTCATTGCAATCCCTTCACATTCTTTGCACCCAAATCAGTTTCCAGGTCCTATCATCTTCAATTATCTCTCGTTATATTTCTCAACACCCTCCCCATTCTCTTCTCCTAGCTACCACTCTTGTTTCTGCTTTCCTTGCAATAGCCTACTAAATAGTCTCGCAGTGATCTTCCACACTCTGGTTTTTTCTTCTTTAATCTATTCTCATGAACAAATCTTTTTAATGTAAATCTCATAATAAACCTCCTTTCCCCAGAAACTTTCATAATTACCTTGACTTTTGAATAAAATAAATATAATTCAATAAACATTAATTATAGCACCTCCTCTGTGTCAGACACTGTGTTAGGCATTGTAAGACAAAATTAAAATGAATATTATATTTCTAGGGCCTTATGATCCAGTCATTTAGCTTACTAGAGCATTAAGCCTGGTACACACACACACACACACACACACACACCATGAACTCTCTTCATTCATTACCAATCTGCCTTCCCAATATTATTTTTGCTTTCCTGTGTCTTGTGCTTAAGTCAGGATAAACGACATGCTTTTCCATAATTTTCTACCTCCTTAACTTTGCTTATGCTGTTTCCTTTTGCAGGAAAATCCTTCCCTACAACTCTGCTTGGCCAAATTCTTGTTTATCCTTTCTTGTCTTTCTCAAATGAAACCCTCCCATAAATCTTTTGCTGATTACCTTGTTAATGTGATCTTTCTCTCTGATCTCCCAAATCACCTTATATGAATCTCTACCACTTTCCACTTTAAAAAAAAGTCAGCTTTGTAACTTATCTGCCCAATTAATTTGTAGAGTCTTTTATTGTTTTATTTATTCTTGCATCCCTAACAACTAGAAAAGTGATTCTTGATTACAGCTAAGTATGCATTTATCTAAGTATGAAGCAGTTCATCACTTACAGCTAAGTTTTTGTATTAAAGAAGAATTCTTTGCCTAAAAACTTAAAAAAGTATTTCCAGCAGGTTCTTTTAAATAAATCTTCAGTTTCATTTAACTTCATTATTAATAATCAACCACCATCCTGGAAAAGATTTGTGGGTTGGGAGAAATCAAGGAAATAAACAAAAAGTAAAATTATAAGAAACTACTGTCCATTAATAATTTTCTAGAAAGGAAAAGAGAGTATATCTTCATTGATCGTGAGAGTTGTTAAGGAAACACGGTTCTATTTTTCAGAAATGAGATTATAAGACATAGCATTTACTTTATAAAACCTGTACTAGAAGTAAGAGCTTGATTTGGAGAAGCTGACATCACAGGCATGTAAACTCTCAATGCTACTGTACACGAGTCATGCATGTGGAAGAAGTTTGGTCTTCCTGGATTTCCCAGAGTCTCAAGATACTGGTCCTGAGTTAGTCTAGGAATCCTGGCTGCCAACAAGAGTGGGTCTCAGGGTTGTTTTGGGCAGCCTGTCTCTGCTGCTTTGTGATGACTTGGGTGTGAGTTGGGGGTTGTGTCATGATCCCCATTTGCCCCACCAGAGTTCCTGAGCAAGGCTGGGCTGGGAGCTGCTTTCTAGCTCCCTGGGCAATGCCAGTGCAGGGGATGGAAGAAGAAGAAAGAACAGGCCATTTCAGATCTTCTGCCAGGGCCCTGGGTTCCTTCCAGGATTACGAACAAGGTGCAGATTTGGATCTGGGTGGTTCTGGAAAGGTGTCTGCCTGGCCCATGATTTTTCCAAGATCAGGATTTTTGTCTGAGCCCAGTAGCTGATGAGTCCCCAAAAGCCCCCTATTGCTGTTCGCCACACATGAAAATCCTTGTTCTACAGAAAAGGGAACCCAGAAATAAAGCCACACATCTACAATCATCAGATCTTTGACAAAGTCAACACAAACAAGCAATGGGGAAAGGACTCCCTGTTTGATAAGTGGTGCTAGGATAACTGTCTAGCTATATGCAGAAGAATGAAACTGGACTTATACCCTTTACCATATACGAAAATTAACTCAAGATTGATTAAAGATGTAAATGTAAGACCTCAAGCTATATTTAAAAAAGAAAAAAAAAAAAAGACTAGAAGAAAACCTAGGAAATGCCATTCTGGAAATTGGCTTTGGCAAATAATTTATGACAAAGTCTTCAAAAGCACTTGCAACAAAACAAAAAATTGACAACAGGGACCTAATTAAACTAAAGCGCTCTGCCCAGCAGAGGAAACTGTAAACAGAGTAGATAGACAACCTACAGAATGAGAGAAAATATTTACAAATTATGCATAAAGCAAAGGCCTAATATCCAGAATCTATGGGAAACTTAAATAATTCAGCAAGAAAATATAAATAACCCCATTAAAAAGGCAAAGGAAATGCATAGACACTTCTCAGAAGAGGATGTACAAGTGGCCAACAAATATGAAAAAATGCTTCACATCGCTAACCATCAGACAGATACAAATCACAACCATAATGAGATACTATCTCATACACATCAGAAAGGCTACTATTAAAAAGTCAAAAACTACCTTAAACTTCATATGGAACCAAAAAAGAGCCCACATAGCCAAGACAAGCCTAAGCAAAAAGAACAAAGCTGGAACAAAACACTACCTGACTTTATACTACAAGGCTACAGTAATCAAAACAGCATGGTACTGGTACCAAAACAGAGATAATAGACCAATGGAACAGAACAAAGGCCTCAGAAGTAATGCCACACATCTAAAACCATCTAATCTTTGACAAACCAGACAAAAACAAGCAATAGGGAAAGGATTCCCTGTTTAATAAATGGTGTTGGGAAAACTGGCTAGCCACGTGCAGAAAGCTGAAACTGGACCCCTTCCTTACACCTTATACAAAAATTAACTTCAGATGTATTAAAGATTTAAACATAAGACCAATACCATAAAAATTCTAAAAGAAAACCTAAGCAATACATTCAGGACATAGGCATAAGAAAGGATTTCATGACTAAAACACCAAAAGCAATGGCAACAAAAGCCAAAATAGACAAATGGGATCTAATTAAACTTAAAAGCTTCTGCACAGCATAAGAAACATTAAAGTGAATCAGAAACCAAGAGAATGGAAAAAATTTTTTGCAAGCTACCCATCTGACGAAGGGCTAATATCCAGAATCTACAAAGAACTAAAGCAGATTTACAAGAAAAAAACAAACAACCCAATCAAAAAGTAGGCAAAAGATATGAACAGACACGTTTCAAAAGAAGACATTTAAATGTCTTATAAAGGCCAACAAACATGAAAAAATGCTCATCATCACTGGTCATTAGAGAAACGCAAATCAAAACCACATTGAGATACCATCTCACACCCGTTAGAACGGCGATCATTAAAAAATCAGGAGACAACAGATGCTGGAGAGGATGTGGAGAAAAAGGAATGCTTTTACACTGTTGGTGGGAGTGTAAATTAGTTCAGCTATTGTGGAAGACAGTGTGGCGATTCCTCAAGAACCTAGAAATAGAAATATCATTTGACCCAGCAATCTCATTACTGGGTATATACCCAAAGGATTATAAATCATTCTATTATAAAGACACATGCACATGTATGTTCATTATGGCATTGTTTACAATAGCAAAGACTTGGAACCAACCCAAATGCCCATCAAGGATAAAATGGATAAAGAAAATGTGGCACATATACAGCATGGAATACTATGCAGTCATAAAAAAGAATGAATTCATGTCCTTTGCAGGAACATGGATGCATCTGGAAACCATCATTCTCAGCAAACTGACACAAGAACAGAAAACCAAACACCACATATTCTCGTTCATAAGTGGATATTGAACAATGAGAACACATAGACACAGGGAGGAGAACATCACACACTTGAGTCTGTTGGGGTGTTGGGGACTAGGGGAGAGATAGCAGGGGGTGGGGAGATTTGGGAGGGATAACATTAGGAGAAATACCTAATGTAGATTACAGGAGGATGGATTCCACAAACCAGCATGGCATGTGTATAACTATGTAACAAACCTGCAAGATCTGCATATGTACCCCAGAACTTAAAGTAAAATAAAAAAATAAATAGGAAAAAAAAAAAAAAAAACAACAGATGCTGGTGAGGCTGCAGAGAAAAGGGAACACTTATACATGGCTGGTGGGAATATCTATTAGTTCAGCCACTATGGAAAGCAGTTTGGAGATTTCTCAAAGAACTTTAAACAGAACTACCATCTGACCCAGCAATTTCTTTACTGGGTACACACCCAAATGAAAATAAATAGTTATTACATCAGAATCTTGTGGAGTGAAAAATTTAAAAAAAAATTTTTAAATAAATTGTTCTACCAAAAAGACACATGCACTCATGTTCACTGTATTATTCATAATAGCAAAGTCATGAAATCAACCTAGGTGCCAATCAAAGGTAGACTAGATAAAGAAAATGTGGCATACATACACCATGGAATAGTCATAGAAAAGAATGGAATCATGTCCTTTTCAGCAACATGAATGTCGCTGGAGGCCATTATCCGAAGTGAATTAATGTAGGAACAGAAAACCAAATGCCACATGTTCTCACTTATATGTGGGAGCTAAGCATTGGGTATGTATGGATACAAAGTTGGAAACCACAGACAGTGGGGACACTGCCAGAGAAAGGAGAGAGGGAGAGGAACAAGGGATAAAAAAATGACCTGCTGGGTACTGTGCTTACTACCTGGGTGATGGCATCATTTGTACCCCAAATTTCCATGCCATGCAATATGCCCATGTGAGAAACACCCCCTGAATCTAAAATAAAAGTTAAAATTGTAAAATAATTTTTTTAAAAAACCCTTGTTTTGGGCCAAAATGGTCTTTTTAAAGACACTGTGGTCGCCCTGACGCAAACCATCAAGCCACTCAGGACTGACCAGGGCCTCCAGGAGCCCCCACCACACACCGTCATCCCAGACCCTGGCTTCACCTTGCATGTTTCCAGAGACCCTAAGGGACCCTCATCGTCAGCTTTTGTTCTAGCCCCAGAAACCTAGTCTTCAACAGAGGACTGTGTTCATAACTCACAAAGTTCATGGGAGAATTCAGGGAACCAATACATAGGAATCTCTTATAGTAGTGCCAGACCTAATGTGATCCCCAATACATGTGAGCTAATATCACTGTGCACTTATTATTTTTTGTTGTATCTCACGTTCACTGTGTTATGGAATTAAATGACCCTCCCTACAGAGGGTCAAGGAGTATAATAGTTGATAGCATGAAGTCAGAGAGACCCGAGTTTGAGTCTAGACTCTTCACTTACTAGCTGTGTGACTGGGAATGTTTCTTAACTTCTCTTAGTCTCATCTGTAAAACCAGTGTAATGGTGTCTACTTTGATATATTGATGTGAAGAGTAAATAAAATAATGCAAACAGAGGTCATGATACCTGTTATTTACTGAATGATCAAACAGTATGGAAAACATGTAACTTGTAATCATTGTTTTTAGTAGTGTTTCTGCAGGAGATACAATATGGTTAGGGGATGGGATCATGCATGAGGAATGCCAAATCAGTGTTACAGACCATATGTTTCCACGGAGTTTCAAGGCAAGAGGAGCTGGGGTGTGGGACAGAAGGCAAGTGAGGCGTCCTGGAGGCTGGTGGAGAAGGATTGGGGCAGGAAAGAAGAAGTAGGTGGGGTGCATGTGGAGAATTCCATGCAGAAAGTCTGTGCTGGTTAATTCGGGAAAACACTCCAGTATTTAAGGAGGGAAGATGATGAAGTTGCTTTTAATATTCTTAAAGATCCTTGTGCAAAATGGACTTTGGAGTTTAGATGGAGAGTTATGGCCTCAGTGTAATCAGTCTTGATGACCTGGCATACATCTCTGACAAGATGGGGCGCCTGCAAGATAAATGGCTCAAACGAGGCTATTCATGGGGAATTTTCCCAGGTGAGGGAGGAGCGAATGTTATCAAATGGGCTTTGCCTCCCTCTCTCTTGAAGCAGCCCCTCCTACCTGCCACCAACAAAGAGCAATACTGAAAATGATAAACAATGGAATTGCTGCTTGGGGTTTGCCCATAGCAGCTGACGGGCCTGCAAACATTCCCAGGCATGTACCCCTCATTGGTCCAGTGCTTCTTTGCACTGTCAAAGTCCTTCATCTCACAGGTGGGGAAACTGAGGCCAAGTTGGGCAGGAATTTGGCAATATGACAGAGCCAAGTGTCAACACTTTGCTGACTTCTCTAGTTTCCATTATGACTTGGTAATTGAAGAAAGTATTCAAACCTTGCTCTGCTGCTTGCTAGTGGTGGAGTATCAGACTTCAAGACATTCTTTGACCCAACATTTTCTCATTTGTAAGATGAGGACTTCTTCTCTCTCCTCCCTCCCTCCCTCCTTTCTTTTCTTTCCCCTTCTTTCCTCATTTCTTTTCTTTGTAGGATAACCAACTTATTTCTACGTACCCAGACCTCTCACTGGTTTCAGCACTGAAAGCCCAGCATTTCAGGAAACCCCTTGCCCCCTGGCAGATCCTATTTGTTTAATGATACTGCCTTGCTTTATTCTAGGTGCTATAGATACAGCAGTCACTCAGATGAGACAATCCCTTTTCTCAAGGAGTAAATATCCTAATTCTATAAGGGGAAGAGAGACATGGCTATGTTGATGAATTAATAAAATAATGAACATTCTACAAATATGAACTATGTATCAGGCCCTATACTACATGTTTTACAAATGTAATATCATTATATTCATAAACAATTCTAGGAGATAGAGAGCAACACCATCCCCACCCCCATTTTCCACTGTGAAAACTGAGGCTTTATTCTATTAACAAACTTTCCAAAAATCATACTGCTGGTCAAAGGCAAAATATTTAAACCCCAGAGTTCCAACACACATGTTCTCAACCTTGATATGCTACCACCTCATGAATGGCAAATGTAAGAATTAGACAGGGTGAGGATCATGTTTATTTTTCCTACTCTCATCTGGCTGAGGATCTCTGGTCCTACCCACTACACTGTGTGGCAGATGCAGTGAAGGGGTCTCTCAAGCCCGTTTGCTTGAACTCCAAGCACCAGTGTAGAAGCTAGAGTCCTTCCTTGCAATGCCACTTCTATCCTAGAGAGGTTTAGTGAGGAAGTCTGATGACCACAGCAGCTTATCCAGCAAACAGGAAAGTAAGAACACGTGGACCTGCAGGATTCCTGGCGCTCAGGAGTCCTTTGGCTTTGGGGAGCTTTCTGCCAAGAACATCTACCAGCGGAAGATGTAAAATGGGTGATGCCCCAGCGCTGGCCAGAGTTTTGTGCCAAAGGAGAATATGGAACCCATTTCTCTCAGACTTTCAGGGCTCCTGGCAGATGACAGGTGGATGAACAAGAATTGCCTGAGCTTGATAAATATTGCCCATTCCCAAGGCTGACTCTTCTGTCCATCTACCCAACCACATTTATATGAAACTTTTGAGCTCATATTGTTGGAAGAAATGTTATTCATCACCTAGTCCAAGGGCCTGATATTATAGATGGAAATAAAATGATCTCTCACAGTCATAATGGATACCAAGGAAGAGACCACAAGGAAGAGACAGGTTACCAAGTCTGGGCCACAAATTGCCGACTCAGGGTGCACAGCAGTTCTGCATGCTTTTCCTTGTGGCTGGACCTTAAACTTATTTATGGGGAAAATGATTTCTCCCTTATACACTTTCCATGTTTCTGGAAGGAGGCCGTGGGGCCAGGGAGCAGGGCTCAGAATTCAGGGACCACTGGCTAATAATGTTGGTTGGGAAGGGAAGTCTAGAAAGTGTTTGTTTGATGTGTCAAACAGGTATAAATATGCTCTTAAGCTACCAATGAGGCGGGAGTTAGGGCAGAAAGAAGGTAGCAGAGTAGGAGAGGAGAGGAGGGGTGTCCTGAGGAGTTCTCAGCCCACACTAGACCACAGGGAAGTTTGAGTTTTAGACTCCTATTTCACCATTGACTCCATTCCCTACCTATACCCACCCAGCAACTACATGGCAGAAGATACAGAGAAGAGAACCCAGGACTCACAGGCAGATTGCCCCAGGTTCAGATCTCTGCTTCACTGCTACTAGCTGTGTGATTTTGAGCAGGTCTGAATCCCTTCCCCTGCTCCCAACCCCTCTCTTCATTTCTGTTTCTTCATCTGCTGAAACACCTGAGTTAGAGGTTTAAGGGCAGGTCAGAAGGCATGTTTACAAAATGCTTATGACAGGGCCTGGCCAAGAAAGCCCCTAATAAATGGCATTTGTCACTACTGTTGGTGGGAACACCACAATACCTGCCTCTTCTGCACTGGGCTGTTAGGAACAGCCCAATGCGCTCTTCCTGGGGTTCTCCCCAACCCTGGAGTGAGGCTGGCAGAACAGGTTGTCAGAGCAGCCACATTCATTGGCTCTTCTGGCTTACACGGGAGCCAGAGTCTGCTCCCCAGGGGCTCAGGATGGTGTCTGAAACAGAATATGTGGAGTCTGCCAGGTGTGGCAGGAACTACATTGACAAAATCTCAGCATTCCAAAGCAGATACATTAGAGGGTAGAGAAAACACATTCATCCTAGGAAAGCATTGACCATACCCTTCCTTTACCTGGGAGCCACTCTAGAGAATTTAAAGTCAAATGTCCACCTCCCCAATTCTGTTTCCCTATGGATATCTGGGAACTTGCCTAGTGTGAAGTGGAGAACTGTGGAGATGCTGTCATCTTTCCCTTCATCCCCTTTTCTCTCTTTCTTACAGGACTCTTCAATTCAGTCCAGGCCTTGCGGGCAGTAGAGAGGAGGCAAGTGCTGGTTAGCCACCTGTGCTTGGACAAAGCTGCCTGCTGTCTCGGGCTGTTCAATTCACTGCTACCATGGCCTTGGGCCAGTGAGTGCCCTGTCATTCTAAGTTACCCTCAACTGAGACCCAGACTCTGCAGAGGTGTGGGCAGTGAAGGAAGAAGAGCCAGTTACGTGATGACCAGGCAGACACGTGACATGACAGTCATTTCTTGTTCAGTGCCCCTTGACCTATGACACATCAGGCAGTCAGAGGTCTGAGGTCCATCATCCCATCTCCCAGCTTACTGTCTCAATCTTTGGCTAAGCAGAAGATCTCAGGGTCAGTGTACCAGGGGGCTGGGCTTCCTGCCATCCCTGCTTCTCTGGCCACCATGCTGCATGGTTGATGCCTCAGGCCTTTCCAGCGCATGGGCAGAGAAGGGTTGAAGGCAGCAGATCTGAATTCAAGTCCAGCTGTGTGACCTTTGCCTGGTTTCTTAACCCTTCCAGTGCCCATTGCTCATCCATAAGAGGGAGGTGGTCATGTCTCTATACCAACTTGTGTAAGGGTTGCATGAGGAGAAGGATGTGAACACCGAATGCACTGGAGACACCCCATGCATGATACTTCCTCTCCTACCCTCCAGGGAAGGCCAATGGTAACCCAGAAATCACTGGACCACAGCATCCAAATGACCATTGAGTCCCTATTTCTGGTATATGGAACAATGGAGAAGGCCACATAGAGTTTCTTCCAAGACTTGCAGAACTGGGATTGGGCCTCTCAGGGGGGCGTGGTGCTACTCACAATTGCTCTCTTCTCCCCATAACTATGACCATGTGGCTTCGTCTGCTGCCCAATGTGACCTCAGCTTCAAAGCCTCACCCCTACCTCAGACAGGTTGGTTTGAGGATCTCCCGCTCCACATTCTGGAATTGAGCACCACATCCCCCTCATGGCTGGGGCAGCTCTGCTTCCAC
This sequence comes from Saimiri boliviensis, assembly GCF_048565385.1. Classification (NCBI taxonomy): domain Eukaryota; kingdom Metazoa; phylum Chordata; class Mammalia; order Primates; family Cebidae; genus Saimiri; species Saimiri boliviensis. Next base: position 25,792,381 of record NC_133465.1, on the reverse strand, counting down.
GGCCCAGGTTTGGTCCAACTGAGCTTCTTTCTTCTAAATCCAATTCTGGGTGTCTAATGTCCAAATCCTCCCTAATGAGGGCTCAGTTTTGACCTACCCTGGCCAATCTTGTGCCCTGGTATGGAGGCTGCAATGCACTGACAGCTCTCTTGCTCCCCTTCCCCACCCCGCTCCACCTGAGGCTACCTCTGGATTTCAGAATACTGCCTTGGCCAGTGGGAGAGCTGACCTATATCACTATTTAAAAGATCTTAAGAAGTCTCAAAATGTGCATGTGCCTCACAGTGACAAAATTTTTTTAGATGCAGAAGCCTCTAATTCTAACAAATTATTATCCAAATACAGGAAATAATCATTGTTAACATTAGTAGATCTCTTGCAGTGATGTTTTGGGAGCCCCACAGACTATCATCTAAGTAAGGGGTTTCTTGAACTTTGTTAGGTGGTTGAGTATCTGAAAATTTGGGTCCTCTTTACAGAAGCAAAAATACTGTTATTTAATTCAGTTGAGAGGTATAAAAATACAAATGTAGGTCACCCTATTTTTATGTTTTTAGCACTGTATTAAGTGCTTTACATGGAGTAGCTCACTCAATCCTCACAACAGCTCTTGAGAAAGTATTACAGGTTAAGTATCCCTTATCCAAAATGCTTAGGACCAGAACTATTTTGAATTTTGGATTTTTGGGGAGATTTTTGAATACATATTTGCATATAGATAATGAGATATATTGGGGATAAGACCAAATCTAAGCACAACATTTATTTGTGTTTTATACATGCCTTATACACATAGCCTGAAGATGATTTTATACAGTATATTTAATAGTTTTGTGCATAAAACAAAGTTTGTATACACTGAGCCATCAAAAAGCAAGGGTGTCACTATCTCAGCCACCCATGTGGACAACCTGTGGTTGCTTGGTATCACCATTATTTCTGACTCTGAATTTACATGCTACCTAAAGCAACCATTTTCTTATACTGATTCACACATAAGTGCTTAAGAGTAAAAAATAAGACAGACCATTAATACAGTGGGAAGAAATCATGTGTTTGAGGTAACCAGGCAGCAGAGTAGCATCACCAGAATACCTGTATCCGCTATTAAACAAGAGCAATAACAAACAATGGCAGGCTGATTAAACTGTGTGCTGTGCACCTGTGTTTTGACTGTGACTCGTCACATGAGGTCAGTGGTCAGGCGTGGAATTTTCCACTTGTGGTGTCATCTTGGTGCTTTTTTTTTTTTTTCCAAGACAGTCTCGCTCTGTTGCCCAAGCTGGAGTACAGTGGCATAATCTCTCTACTCACTGCAACCTCTACCTCTCTGGGTTCAAGAGATTCTCATGCCTCAGTCTCCCGAGTAGCTGGGATTACAGGCATGTGCCATAATGTCTGGCTAATTTTTGTATTTTTAGTATAGACAGGGTTTCACCATGTTGGCCAGGCTGCCCTCAACCTCCTTGCCTCAAGCAATCCTCCCATTTTGGCCTCCCAAAGTGCTGGCCTGGATTTTGGAACATTTTGAACACTGGGTTTTCAGATTAGGGTTGCTCAACCTGTGTGAATAGTCGCTAAGGTATAATGCTGGTGTTCTCCCAAAATTCATATTTTGGAAAATTGAATCTCCAATGTGATAGTAGTAAGAGGTGGGTGGGAGCTTTGGGAAAGTGATTAAGCCGTGAGGGTTCCACTCTCATGAACAGAAGTTAGTGCTATTATAAGAGACGTTGAAGGGAGCTGCTTTGCCCTTTCAGCCATGTGAGGACACAGCAACAGGTACCATCTATGAAGCAGACAGTGAGCCCTTCCAGACACTCGATCTGCTTCTGCCTTGATCCTGAGCTTCCCAGCCTTGGGGACTGTGAGCAATACATTCCTACTGCTTATAAATTACCTAATCTATGGTATTTGTTAGAGCAGCCCAAAGGGATTAGGACACATTATTTGTTGCCATTTCATAGATGAGCAAATTGAGGCTCATATCACTTGTCCAGTGTCATTCAGCAAGTTGGGAAGCGGTGACTCAAACTCAGAAAGTCAAATCAATTCCACTGCTTTCATTCCACAGTTCCTGCCCTCGAGAATCAGGGGCAATGTCATCAATTAGACATGACTATGTTATGTGTGATCCATATCAAATGACAGCCGTTAAAACATGGGCTGACTCACACACAAACAGCATCTCAAATCCAGGCAAGAGGTATCAGCTGTTTGATAATATTTGTCTGCTGATTTTGCTAATCGTGTGCTCACTTGTCATCCTCTAGTGAGTGACAGCAGGCAAACAGTAGGAGGCACCAAAGGTTTAAGAAAAACATATGGGAGAAAAGCTTAACAGGGAGGCTTTTCTATGTCTTAGCTTTTTGGGTTTTTTTTACCCCTTGCCAACAGAAAACACCACGATTATTGCATTTCTGAGAACAACCCAGTCTAGTTCATGGAAACCCATGTTATTTCAGTGATGCCACCCTGCTGCCCATTGGTGACCCTTCAGATGTGCTCTCCTGGTTTTCTAATTCAATGTGCTGGAGAGGTACACCTCTTCCCCTCAGCACAGTGTCCTGATACGGCAGGGACTCTCTGCAAAGTGAGGAGCAGGGGCACTCCAGGAGTGGGTGGCAAAAAAGCTGACCAGACCTGTGCAGCTCTGTTGTGGTTTCCACCTTTGTGGAGAATCACTGCTCTAAGGTGATCCATGCCTCCTCTATCCTCCACACCCACGCTCTTTATGATATGACCCACTCTCTGATTGGACTAGGGTCAACAGCAGGCCCAAGTGCAGCCAAATTATAGACTGGACAGGAAGCAAGGGCTCTAAGCTTCACCTCATAAGATGAACTGTGCCTGTCAGACCCTTCTCTTGGAAAAGTTGAGCCAGGGCTCCTGAGGGTGGAGCTTCTGCCCTGCAGAGGTACATGGGGGTGAGCTGGGCAGTGGCCACAATGGAGCAGAGTTCTCGGGGTGCAGGAGCCATGTGTGAGTCCAGGGAGTCAGCAGGTGCCAGCCAGAAAATGGAGCAGCTCAACAGATGGAGGAGGGGATACCAGAGGAGAGATGAGACTCTGAGGGACTAGCCAAGGGTCTCACTGCCTTTCCTGCTCCTGGCCCCCGTTTCTGAGAGGTCTGCATGTAGGGAGGTGCTTGTTCTTGGATTCTCATGAAATTTTCCTTCTTTTTTCTTGATATCTTTGTCATTACCCACCCACTCTAATGCTTTTACTCAAACCAGACAGCACTGCCTTAACGATGGTGCACAAGAATGTTATTTGAGTTGCCAGGGCCTAAATTGGCCCAGTAAGGGAATCTCTGCCTCCCCTGGACACCCCATTGGATGGTCGAAAGCGGCAGGAGACCGGCTCAGGCTCACCACTCCACTGTCGTGTTCCCTCATTAGCTCTGTTCCCCGTTAGCTCTCCAGCCCCTTTGCCTTGCCCCGCCCTCCCAGCCACTGCCTCCAACTGAGCTGTTTACATGGCTTTCTACATTTGCTTAGCGCTCACTCCCAAGTTCCCAACCTCAGGCTCCACTGCGTCTCCCACTGTGATCCTTCGCCGGAGCCCGGGCTCATTTACATTTCACTCACCAACCTCATTTAGGTAATTTTCTACAGTTAATTCAATGTTCACCAAGTAGCCCTGGATCGCATTTGCATTCATCACCTTCTGGGACTCTGAAGCATTTCAGAGTATAGAGGGTCCCCTGCTGAGATCCCCACTTAGGCAAAGGCAGCAACAAAGCTCGAGGGCTCCAAGCAGATGATCTGCTGCAGGGTCAGCCCGGCATTCTCTTCTGACAGCAGCCCCGGGAAGAGCAGGAAGTGCCCTCGGTCCTGCCAGTCTTGTACAGGGAGGCGGTGCCCTGACCCTGGCCTTCCTGTCTCCTAATAATTCATTGTGAATCCATCTCCAGGTTTACTGCCTGCTGGGCAAAGCATTTCCTTCACCTTAGTCTAAAATAGCCTAAGCTTCAGGGGGTGCCATCTAGTGCCTGTATTATTACAAGGCTTGGGAAGTAGAATATATGAAATAAAAGACTTCACAGTATCAGAATTGAAAAGGCGTGGTTGCTGGTGAAGACAGTCACAGAGAGCCCTTGGCTCATAACAAGCTGCTTCTTGGTCTCCACTTTGCTAACTGGTGGTGGGCATCATAGCCATAAGACTCTCAAAGTGGTGCGTCAATCCTCACTGTCCATGGGTGCTGTACATGACCAACTTTTTGCTTTAGTCTTCTACAGTTCTTCAGGTTACTAAAGGAAACTTGTTATAACAGAAGTTTGCAGCACGTCATAGTAATAGAAGTCTTAAAGTCTGTTAGGTAACTGAAGTTGCAAACCTCAGTAATTTGTCTTTATCTGCAAAGCAGGGGAGACTGGATTCTGTTACTTATGGATGTCCCCTGCCTTTGTTATATTTCAGGATTTACTGGAAACGGATTTTCTGGCCTGGCTCCTTTTGTGTTTCATTTGGGTCTCAATGGCTATTTATATGTAAGAAGAATGTCACTGTCTCTCTCAAGCTTTCTGGAAAGAATTCTAGAAATTCACCTGTAGTTTGTTCTTATGCCACATTGTGCCATCCTTTCACAACCCTGGTTCAGTTCGTTTTAAGATTTTCTGTCCAGTATCACAGTGGCTGAGATGTTAGTCCCCATAGTACTTCAGGTAGTAGAATAGGGGCTGGAGACCAGAGCCACCATCCCACCATCACCGTCTGTGAATATAACTCATGCTGTGAGCAGCACAGTAAAGTTTACTTCAAACAAAAGTATCATTTCCTGGGAAGAAGCGAGGTAAAAGTGCTGGAAAGCACTGCTATAATAGTTCCTTTGCTCTCTACCCTGAAGGGTGGATCTTCTGCACTGCACGGGTGTGTCGGGGTGAGCTTGGCAGTGGCCCCAATGGGCCAGAGTTCTGGAGGTGCAGGAGCCATGTGTGAGTCCAGGGAGTCAGCTGTGCCAGCAGGAGAATGGAGCCAACCCACACATAAAGGAGGGGATGCCAGGGGAGAGCCTGAGCCCAGATTTTACAACTCCCATGCTTCTTTGGCTGCCAGGTGCAGTTTTACTTAGTATCTCTTCCTCTAGCTTGATGCAAAGGAGGGCTGGTATCCCTGCTTTAGCAAAGCACAGAGCCTCTCTACCCCTCAAGTTCTCCCAGGTAGCTGACACCAGCCTATCCAGCCCTTGTTTTGTGTGTTGTCAAGTGGGAGTGTTCTCAGGTTTCTCCAAGCCTCCAGCTAGCCTGAAGGTGCAGTCTGGGAAAAGGAATGCTTTGATGAATCCCTCCTTATGAGCTGGAACGGGCTTCTGAACATGGGCCAGGCTCCATCAGTTTCAGAGGGGGAGGTGATGGAGTAGAGCTACTCAAAATTGCATGGGGAACAAGCTCTGTCCGGTGATTCTCAACATTTCCTTTAAGAAAGTAATGTTGGCGCTGATTCCAATAGACCTTTAAAAAGGCTCTTTATTCAAGTCTTAGAACTGATTAGACAAGAGTCATGCTGGGTCTGTCGGGCTCAATTTATATCCTCTCGACTTCTGGGCTCAATTTATATCCTCTCTGCTTCCCAACAAGGAGCTGAGCCAGGCAGGTAGGTTCCCAAGAATAGGTAGGGTCAATTCCAAGGTCACCTTCCCAGGGTGATCTGGAATGGGCTGTTTCTCTCTCTCTCTCCCTTTACCAGGTGCTCCTGCAGAGCAACCCTGTGACTCCCCCACCCCAAGCTGCAGGAGCTCTGTTCAATGCAGTATCCACTGGCCACATGTGGCTTTGAGCTTCTGAAACATGGCTGGTCTAAACTGAGATGTGCTATAAGTGTACAGTTCACATCAGATTTTGAAGACAGTATACCAAAAGGTAAAATACGATGTTAATTTTTTTTATATTGATTGCTTGTTGAAATAATACTTTGGATATATGAGGTTAAATATAGTATGAAAGATTAATTTCACCTGTTTTATTTTTAAAATACAGCCACTGGAAACTTTAAAAGTACCCTTGTGGCTTGCATTATATTTCTATTGGACAATGCTATCCTAGAAGCATTTTAGATTGGAGAGGTTTAGAGGTTTAGAGCAGGTTTGGGTGAAGAGAAGGAAAGAGAAAGATCAAGAAGGCGTAGATTTGCCATTTGTCTGCTCAGAATTTTCTAAAGGCTCCTCCTGATTCCTTCCTCAAGACCTCTAGGTCTCAAAGGCCTGGAGGCTTTGCACAGGCTGGCCCATGTCCTTCTGCCCTCCCATGTCTCCTGCAGCTCCAGTCAACCTGACCTTACTTTTCAACATAGCCAGCCATGCCCATTACAGGGCCTTTGTGCATGCTGTTCCTTCTGCCTAAAACACTCTTCCCTGGACAGCTGCATGCTTAGAAAGTCACCACCTCAAAGAAGCCACCCTGATTTACTTCCCTAATCTCAATCAGAACTAATCACTATCCCTTCACCCTGCTTTGTTTCTTTTTAAAATTCTTATTACTCCCTAACATGGAATTGCACATTTACTTTCTGTCTCCTCCAGACAGGGAGCCTGTGTCTCTTTTGTTCACCACAGTGCCTGGCACATACCAGACACCTAGAGAATGCTTGTTCAGTGAACACAAACATCAAGGCCAATGTGATCCAGCCACTTTTTGCTGCAAGGCCAATGTGATCTAGCCATTTTTCAAATGAATAAAGAAGCTCAGGCTTGGAAAGAGGTTAGTACAGGACAGAGCAGGAATTGGGTTCAGTGACTGCACCAAATTGTGAGGGATAGTGGCTGGGTGACCTGGGAAGTCACCTCTTCTAGGACCTCATGCACTAGGAATGTGCCCTAATCCAAGGGATGAGGACCAACTTAGCAGGGAAGAAAATACAGCAAAGAGAAAAAGGCCACTCTGACTTGCTCTGGAGATTTCCTGTGGGAAGTGGATGTCAGGATTAAAACAGGATTAAAACGAAAGAGCAGGCGTGAGGTCTCACTCATTCATACTCTGGCTTCACAGAATCCTTTGAGGAGGCATGTGGGGCCAACCTAGACAGGCTATCAATAATGAAGGTCCTTCCAGGTGCGTGAAACAGGCCTTATAGCCCTAGAGCTGCAGGAGGTTTTCACGCCTGCCCCTGGGGTACATCCCAAGATCAGGAGCTCACTCCTTCCAAGGCAGCCGAGCTGTGAGTTTTTCTGTTCTCTTTAATCAACAGAAAGTATTTGATTCTTTCGGGTCATCAGCGACTTTCTTGTAGTTGATGTTTTTCAGACACTTGTTCTAGTTTTGGACTTCTGGGGACTTATCAAACAGACTAATTCCTACTCCCCAGATCAGCCCTTCTGAGATAGAAGGTCATGGTGGCTGAGAAGCTGAACTTTCCAGGAAGTGTACTCTCAGCAGGGCTGCCCTGTGATCCGACTCACAGGGCGGCAATTCAGAAAACAAGTATGACGGCTCAGCAATTCGGAGGCTGGTTCTCCGAGGCCACACATTTTCCTCGCTCACCCAGAGTAATTCTGGTTCACACCCACTAGCCTGACTTCTCTTCTGACTTCCAAACTCAAACTTGCTTTTTCTTGTTACTTTAGCAACGTAGATTCAAGAGCTTGTGTGTGCCAGGTATGGTGCTACACGTTGAGCACAGAATAAGGAAGACACAGCCCCTGGTCTCGGGAAGCTCATAGTCTTAGTGGAAAGGCTGACAAGACCACAAGGTATTAAAACCCAGCAGGATCCGGGCTGGGATGAAGGCAATCGCCACAGGCAGGGGCCGTGGACACAAAGGGGGACCTGACCCACCTCATGGGATGCAGGGAGGACACCCTGGAGGAAGCAATGCTGCTGATTTCCCATTGCCTACTGGGGAGCTCAGTCTACAAGTCCCACAGATGCTTCCAGTGAAACCCATTTATCATCTTAACTAAGAAAGTTCAAAATCATCATCTCATGCTTTCTTTCCACCTTAGCCTATCTCACACACACTTGCATACACCTGCATGGGTGCCCATACATGCAAACAGAGTCACTTCTGTCTCCTTACCTAATCTTTCTCAAACCTGTCCCTTCCCCTCAAGTTTTCCAACTCCCATCCGTTCTCACAGGCCTGGAGCACCATACTCCTCATCGCTCCATCCCTTTGCCACCCTGTCCTCCACTGTGATGGAAAGGTCCTCATACATACTGACCTGCAAATGACCATGGATCCCTATTTCCAGCAGGCAAGACTCCCCAGAGGCCAGCTGCATAGGGAACCGGGCAGCCTGTCCAGCACCATCCCTGCGAGCCCTACCTGCAAGCCTCAAGCGCCAGCCACACTGGCCTGCTTGTCCTGCCCCAAAGCACCACGTCACACTCGTCTCTGTGCTCCTTTACACACGCTGCCCCTATATCTGGACCACCCTGCCCTTTCTCCTCGGCCCCTACATCTCCTAATCATCCTTTAAACCCACTCAAATGCCACCTCCTCTGGATAACCTCCCTTGGGTAATCAGCTGCTCTTACTGAGAAAATATGCTGTTCTGTCATAGCCATTGTCATCAGCGCACTAGCCAAGGGGCCTCTTCCCACTTCTGGGCTGGACCTCTCGGAGAGCAAAGACAGTGTGCAATTCATCTGTGAGCCCCAGAACACAGCAGAGAACTTAGCAATCACATTAACAAGCAGTGCTATTATTTATTAATAATGAATACAACCAGCAATAGCAATGAATAAAAATACTGATGAATAATAAGGAATAGTGATGAAAATAACCCGCATCACGATGATGATGTCACTATCCCTGGTGCCAAGCCCCTTGCTAAGCCCTCTACAAGCAAGATCTCATTTAATCTCTTGGCATCCTATAAAATCCTACTCCCACTTTGTGGATGAGGAAACTGCAGCTTAGAGGGTATAAATCCCTCTCCTGGGGTCATACTTTTTGTAAATAGCAGAGACGAGATTTGAAGCCATGTCCATCTGATCTCCAAGCTCATGCTGTGCTCTTTAGCCACTGTGCTGCTCTGGGACCCAAAAAGGGATAGTGCGTTAGTTAACCTGCAGGTGCAAGGGAGCCAGTTTTTCAGAACCCCTTATCTGTTGCACTTCCAGTGATCTTTCAGTGTCAACTCCAAGTTATTAACGAAGCCCTGTCTCTAGGGAGGTGAGATAGGGCTCTCACTCCATGAGACCTGGCTCTGCCAATCACAGGCTGTGTGATACTGGGCAGGTGACTCACCTCCTTGGACTTCAGGCTCCTTATCTATAAAATGGGGACATGGTAGTCAGTGTGGGGATGGAACAGGAGATAGCACGTGTAGAGCACAGGCTGAGCTCGGAGAGTACAGGAGTGTTTGATGGGACAGTCAGTGATTTACCAAGCCAAAGTGCAAGTCAAAAGTTTAGGATCCCAGGGGTCTGTGAAAGGCCTTAAAGAGCCCAATCTCAAGGGTCAGTGCCCACAAAGGTCTGGAATCCTGGACGTCAGGATAAAGAGAGTAGATAGGGAGACCGAGCTTCTTCCTCAACCTATGTGGGATGTTCTCCACCAACCCCTTTTAGCTTCCTTCTTGGGGCTGCATGTGGTCTCAGAAAGGGGCCTCCACAGCCCAGGCAAGGTGGTTCATGGGCATAGCCCCTGTAAGTACCCACCAGACAGGGTGTGAGGCAGCCAAGCTGAGGTCAGCACTGGAAGGGCCCAAGAGAAAGCTTGGAAGGTCCATAGTGGCCACTGAAGTCCAGAAAAAAAAGACAAGACTTAGGCAGACCAGAAGGGAAACTACTTCTCTGCAAGGAGCTGGGAGGAGAGACAGAGGAGGACCCTGGGGTGTCCTGTGAGAACCGAATTTCTGAAGAATTTCTTGGGGCTCTGGAGAGCCCCACAGAACTGCCTCAAGGCAGGAGCAGGAACTCAGAGGACTCTGAGTTCTTGCTGTGTGACTCTGAAAATGTTCTGCCCCTCTCTGGGTCTCATGTCCTTCACTGTATGATGAGGGAGTGAACTCAGAACATGTCTATATCGATTGCCATCATTCCACATGATCTGAGTAGACAAGCATGAACACATCCCTCTGAACCTCCATTTCCTCATCTGTACAATGGGGCTAGAAATGGCCAACTGTTAAGGCTACTGTGCATACAGTGCCTGGGAGGTACCCATCTAGGAGCTGGCATACAGTAGATGCTCAATTAATTCCCACCCTCCAACTCCACCAAACCTCAGAGGAGAGAGCTAGAGGCCCCCTGTCTGTCTCTCTCCCTTCCTCAGTGACTCTGCGAGGCTGAGATTTTCACCCACTATGCCAGCCTGGCAACTGGGAACTGGGCCATACCTGCTGGAAAATGTCTTTTTTTTTTTTTTTTTTTTTTTTTTGACATGGGGTCTTGTTCTGTCACCCAGGCTGTAGTGCAGTGACGTGATATAGGCTCACTGCAACCTTTACCTCCTGGGTTCAAGTGATTCTTCTGCCTCAGCCTCCCAAGTAGCTGGGATTATAGATGTATGCCACCATGCACTGCTAACTTTCGTATTTTTAGTACAGACAGGGTTTCCCCATGTTGGTCAGGCTGGTCTCAAACTCCTGACCTCAGGTGATCCGCCCATCTTGGCCTCCCAAAGTGCTGAAATTACAGGTGTGAGCTACCGCACTTGGCAGAAAATGCTTCTTTTTAATCAGAGCTTTCCCCCTCCATCAGAATGTAAGGTATACTTATTACAGAGAAATTGGAGCACACTGGAAAAAAGAAGAAAAATAAATCACCCGTGACTCTACTAACATTTCAGAGCACGCCTTCCCTTTTCTATGCAGCACACTCCTTAAGTGGGTGAGGTCATTCCCAACATCCAATGTCATTTCCTGCTTTCTTCTACTTTAGGTTATAGCAAACCTTCCCATGTTGGTATAAACATATTTTTAATGGCTGTCCTGAGATTCCCCTAGCCAGCCCTGTCCACATTGCCAGGTGTTCCTGAAGTTCCCAAATGTCCACTCTTCTAAAAGCAAGGAGCCGCCAATATTTAATTCATTGAGAACTTTTTTTTCTTTTTCTACTGCTTTTAGACATTTTTTTCCCCTCTCTCTTAGCACAAACTGCCAGAAGTAGGCTTTTGGTACAAAGCAGACGATGACTTTTAAGGCTGACAAATTCCTGTCCTTTTTGGGCAACATCACCATTAACTTACTGATGACTTGGGGTTTCTAGCATCTTGGATAAGGAAGAAAAGAGTTTCCTAGGGAACAAGCCCAAATCTCCTGGGAAGGATAAGTGAGAGTCTTTACATTTATTTTCTCCTTTTCTGGCCTACTTTGAATAGACCCCCAGGGCAGGAGGGTTTTTCTGAGCTACCTGAACTTTAAACACCCGCCTGGGGCTGCCTTTACAGAATCTTGTATTTTCCTCCTGTGTTATGCTAAAGTGAGGGAGTTGGGAGGGATGCCCTATGGGGCCAAGAAGTCTGAAGCTGGTGGCCCCACACACTGGGGGCTGCTGGGCCAGCTCTAGAGTCCCTGACTTCTTCAGCTGGGGGCTCCCTCCTTCTCCACCTTCAAGCTCACTGTCCCCGGCCACACCCAATGCCCCTGTTATCTCCTCCCGCCAACCTCAGAGGCTGTTTCCACCGTGGCTAGACCCTGGTGACAGCCCACTTAGCTGGTGAGGGCCCTGAACCCTTACCAGCTCCTACTACTAACACTCCCTATATTACACTCCCTATATTCCCAATAATAATATCTAAGTTTTATAAAGCAGTCCCTTGTCCTTAATAGGATGATAAACTTCCCTTGTATCATCTCCAGTCATCCTCATAACTTCCTCTAGATGGACTCTATTTGCCAAGGGAGAAACGGAAGACTTAGAAATGGAAAGTTATTTGCCCATGGCAAACAATTAGCACAGGGTGGAAGTGGGATTTGAATCCAGGAAGGCGACTGTGTATGCAGTACCTGGGAAGTATCCAGACTAAGAGCTGGCAATCAGTAGGTGCTCAGTTAATTCCCAACCTCGACCTACCTCAACCAAAGCTGAGAGGGAGAGTTAGAGGCCTCCAGTATGGCTTTCTCCCTGCCTCAGTGACCCTGGGAGGCAGGGATCTTCGCCCACTATGCCAGGTGGCAATCTGACCATTGGATCATCCCTGCTGGAAAATGCTTCTGTGCTCAGACTCTGGTCTCATTGACCAGGGTCAATAACCACACAGTACAGACCGTGCTTATTATAACTTCTGTGGGCGCTGCCTGGGGCCAGCCCTCCCACCCAGGCAGTTCTTGCTGACCTAGGTCCTCCTTTGAAGGGTATTCTTCACAGTTCCAGTCAGCCCATTGTAGGGGCCTAAGCCTTTATTGCCCAGACGTGGGATGGGACAGAACTTTCTGTTGTTCTCTGTAGTTACTGTCACAAGATGGTAGAACTACAAATTTCCTTAAATATCTCATGGACATCTCCCATTTGCCTCATATTCAATATAGAGTCATGCCATGATTATCGCATTAATTCCCCCAACTGCCCTGTGCAGTAGAGAAAAGGAATCAGAGAGGGCAAGTAACATTCACAAGGCAGTACAGCCCATTGGAAATTGAATCAGAACTAGAAAAAATATCTCTTGGCTGTAGGTCTGGTGATTTTTCATTTATTCAATCTCTCATTTTTCAGAAGAGAGCTAGCTGGGCGCAGTGGGTCATGCCTGTAATCCCAGCACTTTGGGAGGCTGAGGCAGGTGGACCACAAGGTCACGAGATTGAGACTATCCTGGCCAACATGGTGAAACCCTGTGTCTACTAAAAATACAAAAGTTAGAGGGGCATGGTGGCATGTGCCTGGAGTCCCAGCTACTCAGGAGGCTGAGACGGGAGAATTGCTTGGACAGGGAGGTGGAGGTTGCACTTCAGGCTGGGAGACACAGCTAGACTCCATCTCAAAAAAAAAAAAAAAAAAAAAAAAAAAAAAAAAAAACAAGAAGAGAGCTGAAGTTCAGAGAAGGGAAGAGGCTATCTAAGGTCACAATGCATGTCAGCTGAGAAAGCCTGTAACTAGACCCCTCTAATTCCCTGGATCCCTTGCATAAAAAGCAAACAGAGCATGAATGAATCAAGAAAATGCGCACTACAGAGTGTGGGCTCTTCCGGATCCTGGAGACAAATTGGCTCTACTGGATTTCTATAGTGGAGTGAATTCCACAGAGCTGTTGTGACCAATCCAGGGCTGGGATGAAGCACCACAGTATGGCAAGCAGGCAGCTGCAACCAGAACACTATGGCTCAATGAGGTGTCCACTCACTGCTGCCCATGGCAGGGGTGTGGTCAGCAATGCCTTCCTTTGAACCTGGCTCATGGAACACATGAGTTCTGCCCCCGCCACAGTAGCTCCCTTTAGAGATGTTCGTAAATAGGGCATTTGGGAGTGGCTGGTGCTGCTGGTCACCATTGAGGAGACCAGGGTTATTTGTCCAAAGGAAGGCCAGAGCATCAGTCATCTCATCAAGGTGACTCCTGAGGACTTTGATGTGAATAATGACAGGGATGAAAGAAAGAGGGGAAGTGGAAAGGGTCTACCCTACGTCCTCATGCATTCTCTCCCTTAATTTCTCACCTCGGCCTGGGATAGCAATCAGCTACTCTAGGTAAGCCATTATCCAAGGTCATGTGGCCAGCAAACAGCCCTAACTGGGCAGCATGCCCAACTCTGAGGACCATGAGGTTTCTATTTCGCTCCCTGTACCCACCTAACCAGTAAGTTGGCCCTTGGGTTTATAATGAGTGAGGACTTCAGACTGGTACACTCCATGATTTCCATGGTCATCTTGAAGATATCCTGGGGTCCCTGTAGAAGCCGGTTGGCCAGCCTGTGCCATCACTTGGCTGCAGTAGCAATTCCCAGAGGGATCGCCCTGAAGCATCTCTATCATCTAGTGCCCCTTCTCACTGAGCAAGGGCTAAATTTCAGGATTGAGGACCCCACATCAGGCCTAAAGGCAGAGCATGGATAAATTGCACTGTGGGTTCAGAGCTGAGTGAAACATAATCCCCTCCCTCCTTCCTTCACTCCACAACCTTCCCTCCCTCCCTCTCTCCCTCTCTCCCTTTCTCCTTCCTTCCTTCCTCTCTCTTTTCTTCTCTCCCTCCCTTCCACCCTCCCTTCCTTCCTTCTTTACTTCCTCATTAAACACAACAATGCACTGTAGTAGGTGCAATGCTAGAGATAAAACAGTTGAGAAAAATATGGTTCCTGTCTTCCCAGAGCTTGGATCCTAGCAGGGGACATAGTTAATCCCTCACATAATCGCAATACACAAATCTTTGCAAATTGAGCCAAGGCTGTTAAGCAAAACACAGAGTATTTTAAAGAACACAATGGAGAATCTGATCTAGTCTTGGGGTGTCAAGGGAAGCTTGGTGTTTGACCTGAGACATGAAGGATGGTGGTGGTGCACTATAGGGCATGTGACCGCCCTGTGGCCTGGTCCCTAGAAAACAGAAAGAAAGCCAGGGCAGCTATAGCCCAGAGGGAGAGGGCCTGAGGCCAAACACAGCCTCCAGGGCCAGGCTGAGGTGTTTGGATTCCATTCTAAGTGCAGTGAAGAGCTACTGAAGTGCTCAGGCAAAGGCTGGCAGTATCAGATGAGCAGCAGGAAAAGATTTCCCTGAATGTTGTGCAGAGTGGAGAATGTGGGGCCAAGAACTGATGTAGCATGACCGGTTAGGAGTGTAAGTGCAGGAGTCTAGGTGAACTCAACTGTGGTAGAACTTCACAAGGGGCCAGGCGAGCCTCCAGCCCTGCCAGGGAGTCCTAGTGAGTGGTTCAGGGATGAGCAGGAAGGACTCTTGAAGGCCATGCAGGCAGGAGTCTTTAGATCATCCCTCTTCTCTACCAGATGCTCTCGGAAGAAAAGCAGCAGATACGCCCCATCCCAGATGGGATCCTGCAGGATGATCCCAGAGTGGTGGCCAAATGGGTGCAGGTACTACAGGGAGGCAGCCCTACTGTACCACCAGGGGCTTCCCCAGGGCTGAAAAGGAATCCTGCCCTATCCATAGTGGCATCCCAGAGCCCAGGTGGCTCATCCCAAGTGGGCCCTCAAGAGAAAGGCCAATAGAGACCTCATCTGCTCTCAGCCCCAGACTTAGAGATACAGCTACATCCAATGGGAGTGGATAGCGGGAGCTGGGGGTCTCGGGCTCCACATCTTCTCCACTGGGGGCAAAGAAACTGGGACAGCAGCAGTGGTCCAGAGAGAGGCCAGCCCACATAGCAGTGGCTATTTCTATCTATGTTGTCTCAGAGTGGAGCAAAGGAAGAATAAAGGAATGAAAAGGAGGCCAAGGGGAGTTTGGGAGGGGAGCAGACCCTGTGCTTCTGCCTGGGTCATAGGAGAGAGGTTTGCCCATGGCTGGAGTCTGAAATCAGAAGGCACTTGACCGGGGCAGGGCAGGATGCTGCTGTGAGCCTGTGGCCTCTACCTTGAGCCAGAAAAAGGCTGCTTTGCTGCTGTTACTACCACAGCAGGGCAGCTCAGGCTAGGAAGGTGGGTGTTGCTGGGTAGATATATGGACACAGCATTCCCACAGAGCATTTTCAGGACTAGAATATATAGAATATACCAGGAATGAATAAATGAGGTATCTGGATAAGACTGGCAGAAAGCTGGGGGTTTTGAGTAGATGCAGGAGGAGACAACAGCCGGACCAAGTTTCCAAAGACAGGTGAGAGGTCACCTGCTGGGGAGGAAGGGATAAGGCAGAAAAGGTACCAAATTGGGGAGGAACAGCCTAAGCAATGCTTGAAAGCCCTTGGGAAGGTGGGGAACCCAAGTGTCACAGTCACAGCATGAGAGGCGGGTTCCGCCAACAGCAGCATCACTCTTCACCTCCTTCTCATGCTGAAGAGGGGAACTCAGCCCCTCCCATGCCCAAGCAGGGATGTGCCCTCTATCTGAGGATATCTCAGAACCTATGGAAGTCACCTAAGGATGGTGGCCTTATTTCACAGATGAAGAAATTGAGACCCACAGAAGTGTAGGGTCTAGCTCCAGTTCACACAAGAGCCGATGGAAGAGCCAGGGCCTGAACTCAGAGCCTCTGCCTTTCGGTTCCTTTCCTCCTTTACAGAACCTGCCCTTTTTCTGATTGGGTGACATGAGTGTGTGCGGGAGGCAGGAATTGGACGGGGGACACGAAGTCACTGGTTGGTGAGTGGCAGGTCTATGGAAACAAGTGGCAGACACAAATTGGGGCCCTGAAGTCAGGGGTCTAGTTTTTTCATTCCCAACTTCACGTTTAGCTAGAGGAAGATGGTGTGTGATGTTAAGACATGGTTCAAGTTGAACAGCTCTGGGGGCACAGGCTGTACTTTGCTGCATCAGCAGAGCAAGAAAGGCCAGCTATTGTTCCCGTTTCAGAAAACATGATCTGTGTCACAGGGCTGACCCCAAAGTCCCAAGGAGTTACTCGCCTTTATGGTTTTCAGACCTAGGTTCTCCCCAGTAATAGCTGGACATTGTCATTCCAGATGCATTTCTTCCTCCCAAAGTCTTAGGATGTTAACTTTGCAAAAGATCTTAGATGGTTTAAGCTCCAACCTTTTACCTTCCAAACAAAATCTCATTTAATTTCGTGCAGCTTTGAGGTAGGTACTATTGTACCTATTCAAAGCTAAGGTCCCCAAAAAAGGAATGATCTGAGGTCACACAATGAGGCAATGATAGAATGGAACTTCTGAATTCTGGACCATGCTTTTATTCTTTGATTGTCCAGTACAGTAAAAACACAAGGTATGAGTCTATCTGTCTTTGTCTCTGCAAGGGAGAAAGCAGAGAAGCCCAGGGAAGAAGGTTGATATTGTAATGGGGAAACCGTGGAATGAGAACCCACTTTCCCCACATGCCTGCGTGTCCCCACTTCATCTTTGAAAACTCCGTACATAGCGTGTTCCAGGAAAGAAACAAAATGGAAGATAATGGAAGAAATTGAGAGAATATGATCAGGCTACATTTGCACAGCACTTCATAGTTTGCACAGTGCTTCCACAGCCCTCCCTCCATTTCATCCTGAAAACACCCTTGCCCAGTAAGAGAAGGTGCCAGTACTTCTGCCCCAATTTACAGTCGAGGCTGCAGACCCCAGACTTGGATTCAAATTTAAAACTCCTGACGCCAAATCCTGCAGTTTTTCTATTTTCATTGACTTTCTTTTGCCTGTGCGTGAGTGAAAATATGGGAGAAAGAAACCAGCATTCATTGAATGATAATAGTAAAACAAAATGGAGAAAGTAAGCACAGCTGTGAGCTCTCATTGTGCATCCGCTGTACACACCAGGCCTTGTGCTAAATACATTACACACACCTGAGCTCTTAATCCACGCACCGCCTTGGTAGGTTCAGAGATTTGAGTCTTTACAGTTGATTCTTCTGATTCACCCTCAGAGTGTGTTTTGTTTCCTGGTAATTCAGTTATTTTTAACTATAAAAATTCTTAGAAGTTTATTTGTGGAAACCACTTGCGTCTATGGATGAAGGTGGATCCGAGATAGGATTTGTGTCAGCTTTTGACAACCTGAATTACTCCAAATGAAATTCTTGTCTTGAAGTTTTCGGATCACTCAGGTGGTATCACAAGCTCTGTCTGAAAACCTGTATAAGGACTTACTGATATTTCTGAATTTTCAGTGGCAATTTATCAACCACTTCCACTCAATACCTACACTTAAGATTGTTTATTTTCCTTGCATTTCCCATGGAGAGATACTATCTGATTCATCTGTCCTGAGGGTATAACCCTGTAGGGTCTGAGCTTTCTGGGGAGAACTCCTATACGACTGCCCAGCCCTGGCAGCAACAGCAGCAGAAACAGTGCCAGCTTAGCATGAACTTTCATATCTGTATCTCACTTCCCTCAAGGAGGAGCCTTGATGATTAGAAATGTACCAAAGCAACCATGGTGGTGCAGAGAGGGCATTGGTGCTCAAAGGGAGAGGCAGACAGATGAAAGTAGGAAGAAGCGGAGAAAGAAGGTGAGGACGAGGCAATAGGGTAGGGCTGGTTAGAGAGGAGAACCTATGGGGAGATGAAGGGGAGTCAGGGGAGCGCCAAGAGAATAGGGATCCAGGAGGGGGTGATGTGGGCTGTCCTCTGAGCTGTGTTTTCTTTCTGTGCCAAAGGGAAGCATTTCTGCCCTGCCGGCTCCTCAGGGTTGCCCTGTGGGAGAGATGTCCTGAGAGTGAGATGAGCTAATGTTGCTGAAAGCCCGTTGCACACTGCAAAGTTCCACCAGACTGAAGGCTGCGGTCGTTTTGGCCTTTGTCCCCCTTGGCCATGCTCTGTCCCTCCAGAGGAGCACGATGGAGGTAGATCTGATGGTAATCTCCCCCACTGCACAAAATGGACTGGTTGGGACACCATCCTTTCTGCTTCCCTCACCCCTCTCTGAGTCTCTCCTGAAGCTGAACAGTTCTGTCCTCTGGTAGAACAAGAGCATTGTGCTGCCAAGGGTTGCTGAGGATCCAATGGAACCTGTGTCCCAGCTCTTATGGGCTGAGCAGATGCCTAATTTAAGTATGATCTCATGTGATTGCTGCTGACTGCCACACAGCATCTCTGCAGAAGACAAAGGCTGACACCAGAGGCATCAGCTTGGCTTAAAAGCTCAAGGTGCTGCTTTTCCAATGTGAAGTCTTAATCTCCAGTTACTTAACATCGCAAACCTCAGTTTTCCCATCTTAAAAAGGGGGTCATAATGTTGATTTCATAGAATTACTAGAGGAGTGAAATGGATAACACATTCACAACCTCAAAGCTCAGCACAGGCATAGGGGCTTACCCTTTTTTTTTTTTTTTTTTTTTGGTGGTCTTGGGACTGGTGGGCTCACTGATACAGAGCAGCACTAGGGTCACGACCAGGAGGGCAGTTAACTCAGATGGAACAAGGAGACATAATTGGTTTAGCAGAAAATAGATTTGGAGCTGGAAAATTGTACTAGAGGACAAATACAAAGGACAAGAGAAATAAAAATGGGAGAATGGGCAGCAACATTGCTAACCAAAAAGGCCTCAATCAGCAGGCTCAGATGTGGCAACCAGATTAAGAGTTCAGAGCTAAGATCCAGAATGACTTCTGAACCTTGAGCCTCCAGATTCAGGCTGCATATGGCTTCCATGGCAGGGGACCCCATGGTGACCTAAATGAATCCCACAAAACTTCACCAGGTGTGTTTAGGTCTGCCTGAAAGTTTGGCAACAAGAAGCTCTGTGATCTGACTCAGCTCCCCACAAAAATACATCAATCCACTTTCCAACAATTTGCTTGCATGCAGAGGCAGCTTCTGGCCAGAGCAGCAGGCAGTCTCGGAAACAATAAAGCAGGCCCTTAGACGTGGAATTCATGCCCCACTGGCCACAAGTCTCAAAGTGGACAAGACAATGAGATTAAAGCATAAAGATCCATAATTAGATTCTGACAGGGAAATCCCATTCATGGTGCTTGGGAGGTATCCGCCAGCAGGGAAGATGAAAGTCAGAGACCATCAGACCTTAGCTTATGACATGCCACAGGGCAGGTGGATCATTAACTCTGATTAAGGCACTATGCACCTTCTAAGTGGTGAGTTGGAGGAGGAGACCAGATCTTATTACTGGTCGCTTTGGTCTCACATGTCACAGTCAAGGTGGCAACTGCAGCTCAAGCTCCTGCACATAGATCTGCATAAGTATATAAAATACCTTATTTGGAGATAGTCAGAAGGCTGGTGATGTTGCCATCTGTCCGTCCTTCAAGAATCCTTCCCCTGTCAAGATGATTGGGACAGGGTAGGGATCTGGGGGGGCCCAAGGCTGGAGGGAAGTCACAGTGCCCTCTGTCATAGCAGAAGTGCCACCATTTCTTTGAATTCTAAGAGGTGAAAACTTTTAGCCTGGCCTAGACCTCTTCTGAACAAATAAAGATCCAATAAATGCATGGTCATCGAGACTTAGTCATTTGTTCATTTGTGCATTCATTAATTCATTTAACAATCAGTGAATATCCTCTATATGCAGGCACAGTGTCCAATGCTGTGAGTTCATATAGAAATGAATAAGACATGTTCACTGCCCTCTACGACTCATAGGCTAGTGGGGCTCACTGCAACTGGTTGGGGAGGGAGCAAGGAGAGATAGAGAAGGCTGTCCTATTCAGACAGTCTCAACCCAGAGTTAAAATAAAGGCAAGCCACACTAGAAACAGGCAGTTCCATGCTGGGCCATTGGGAAAGCGGGGCCAGGGGACAAGGTTCATGGATAAAGCCGACACAGATTGGCTTATATACAGGAAAGAGTGGCAGAGAGAGGGCCAGGAAACCAGACTTGAACTAAGATTGGAAAGCATCCAGAAAGATACAGGAGAGTGTAAGTGTGATGGGGCGGCGATGGGGCATATATGTCCTTTCCTTCCATATCCCTGATCTCCCCTTCACTGTACCTGCACCCTCTGAGATGATTATTATAAAGTTCTGAGTTCTACTGGGTAAAAGAGGAGAAACAAAGTTTCGGAAATCTGATGGAACATGAAATAAGAGAGGACATGAAATCTGATGTGTAGATTGTAAAGCAATTCACAGTTCTATCTGCCCTGTAGCAGCATAAACATCACATATTTTTAATCAAGATGGAAAAGTAAAATCAAAGGAAAACTATTAGCACCATCTCATGGGGTGATCTTTCTTTGCCATTCCAGACTGTGCCTCCCTTCCCTCTAGCATGAGTAGTGAGAACGTTGCCTGTCTGTGGAGACACAGGCAGATTCTCCAGGAAAAGGAGCATAGCTCCACTGGGGTTTCACTTTAATTACTACTCTGAGTGGGGCCCCTACTCAGGTCTTAAAGATTCCAACATCAACAGTAAACTCAACCAAAATAGATTAAATGCTCTCCTAAGACTTATGTACAAAATGCTATGGGAACATAGAAGAATTGATGAGGGTACAAGGAAGTTACCATAGAATTAGTTATATTTGAGCTGGGTTTTGAAGGATAAATAGGAGTTCACAGAACAGAGAAATAGAGGACAGCTCAGGCAAAGGGACATTCATATGCAAAAGCCACAAAGAATGCATGTTAGATTTGGGGGTTGGATAGCCATCCAATAATTCAGGATCCATTGAGGATGAAGATGAATGAATTTCTATCCATGCTTCAAAGAGACAAATTCTGAAAATATCTAGAGGGCCAAAAACACAAAGATAAGTTGTGTTCAGTATTATTTTCTGGTTAAAGAGGACCGTCAAATTGTGACTATTTTTCTTTCTTTCTTTGGATGAGGTTGTTCTAAGTCATATATGTTTTTACCAGCGTTAAATATTTTTAGTTTCTTATTGCTTTAAATACAAATTAAGATTATAACAAATATTTACTGGATATGCTAGATACTTTAGATGATTTCTCCCTTCTTGATCATAAGAGTTAACTAAGCACCATATTGTTTCCATTTTACAGAATAAGATGCGGAGGTTGAAAGATTTTGGAGGTCCCTTGACTGAATCTTGAAGCCTGCAAGTGGCAGAATCAGGATTTAAATCTAGGTTCATCCAACTTCCACTGTACTGTGCTAGGTGGGTGCTAAGGGCTGGACTCTGATGGGGCAGGAGGCAACACTCCTGAGTGAGGGGAAGAACAGAGGTGGCTGATAATCTATTAGCTGAATTTGACCTCTGCTGTCTCCAGGCCACTTTACCTCATTCTGCAAAGACAAATCATCTAGAGACATGGATTCAATGCTCTGAGCCTCACTCAGCACCACACAGCTTCGGAGAGTCTGGCTGAAGCGTGGGAAACCAGGCTCCCGCAGGAGCCTGATTTTATCAGTAAAGCCTTTAGAGATGGCATGTGGCCTGGCCCTCTGCAGAACTGGCCAGAGATCACACAATTGTGGGCTCAGAGAGTTGAAAGGGACCTTAAGGTCACCTAATCCTCCAGATGGAAGGCTTCTGCCCTGGGATGCCCGCTCCTGCCAGGATCACAGGCTCATACCTCAAACGCCACCTGGCCTCTGACCGCATGGTGTCATGGCCTCAAACACTCCATCTGTACTGCACAGAGAAGGTGTAAGGACTGGCCCTGGCTTTAGAAAACCTGGAATCCAGGACCTGCCCCAGCTTCCCTGCTTAGTAGCTGTGGACTTCAGCAAATGACTTTTCCTTTTGGATCTGCAGTTTGGGCATCTGTAAGGAGAGATTGTCAATGCCTACCTTATACTGTGATTGGGAGGATTAGACAAAGCAAACGAAGGGAGTGCAGATTGCATGAAGATAAAAGCACTAAGGTAAAGGAGGATGAAGAAGAAGGCAATGACTTTTAGCAGAAGTTGTCAATCTTCTGTGTGAAGGGCCAGAGAGGAGATATTCTAGGTTTGCAGGCCAAAGGGTTTTTGTTGCAACTATTCACTCTTTCACTGGGCCATGAAAGCAGCCACAGATGATTTGTTATCAAGTGAGTGGGACCACGTTCTGGCATGTCTTTATAAATAGAAATCTACATTTGAGTTTCATACGATGTTCATGTGACACAAAACATTCTTCTGTTTTTTTTTTTTTCCAACTATCAAAAAATATAAAGACCAATGGGTCATGCAAAACCAACTGGTGGGTCAACATTTCACCAACTTGACTTGTGAGTGAGATTTCTTCAGCATAACAGGGATCCTCTGTGGACACAAAGTGGTTGTGTCTTATCTTTTGGGAAAATCTCTCTTGTGCCCTGTCACGAGAGGGACACTGGTCCCTTCTCTGTGGACCCTGCTCAGTGCACATTTCACCCCACACCCTAGCTGCTTGCTGGCCACAGACTAGGAGCTTATCCAGGCTGGACCATGGCTTGTCCAACTCAAATCATCAGAGCCTGGCACCATGCTGCACACAGGGGATGCTCAATAGATTCTTACACAATAAATGGCTGTGCTTTTGTAACGTTATAAGCTTTATTTTCAGAAAAATTAGATACTGTGCACCCTTTCTATGCTGCCTTGGATGTCTATGACTTTTTAATTTTATTCCAAGGACAAAAGAATTAATGAGGATTATTTAAAAATACACATTAAGTCCATTGTTACAAACCATGTATCATGTCCTCCCTCAAATTCCATAGGCCTGGTTGCCAGCCTAATTGGACAGGTATGCACAGCTCTTATCATATATGAACCTCAGTTTCCTCATCTATAAAATGAGGGGTCATGTTTGGTACCAGTCTTATTAGCTGGTTGTACAAAATGGAAGAGAGGGTCACAGAAAGCACTTACCACAGTGAGTGGCACCTAGCAAAGGCTTAGTGAGGATCAATTATTATTTTATTATCCTCCAAGACAGAAGTTACTGTCTACAATTACCAATGAGAAATAGAAACTCAGAGAGCCTAGAGATGTGCCTCAAAATGAGAGTGTCCATTTTTGAATCCTGGTGTGGCCAACCCCAGATCCTGACCCTTGGTGGGTGGCTAAATCAAGACTCAAGCCAAGTCTGACCATGCCTCCTGCAAGTAGCCTGGGTCTTGGAGAAGAGCAGTGCCGAGGCTGCCAGAGGCAGAGGGCTCAAAGAGGCTGAACCACAGTCAGAAGCAGCTCCCTCAGAGGGTGCATTAGGAAGACCCTTCAGGGCCATTGTCTCTAATCAGGCACTCTTGCTGTGTGGCCTTACTAGGAACTTCAATTTCCCTCTCCGCCCAAGCACCTCTAGAGTTGATTACCAGGGAGGGCCTGTCCACTCTCATTGCAGACCCAGAGGCTGCCGGGTAACTCGGCCCACTCCTCCAGCTGGAGCTGACCTACAGGAAGACCAGGCCTCCTCCCCCATACACAAAAAGAAGTAAAACTGAAATGAAATCAGATTCTGTAATAAATGCAGACCACGTTCCCTCAGCCAATATCAAGACAAAGTCTATTCTGCTGCTTGTCACTGGAAAAGTAATAAAGCAATAGTGAAGTGAGTCATAAAAAACCCAAACGACGAATCCCCCTTCTCAATATTGAAGGGAAGGTGGGGTTGGGAGCTGGGGCAGTGATGACTGGGGACCTGGAGTCCCAGCCTGCTGAAGCAGGCCAGGTCCACAGACAACACCTTTATTAGAACTCCCCATGCCCACTCCCTTGGCCATGTGGAAGCTGAAGCTCAGAGAAAGGAAGGGACCAACGACAGCCACCTGAAAGGTTATAAGGAAAGTCCTGATGAGACCCTGGGTCCCCTCATCTGGGTCCAGTGCTTTCTTGGGAATCTGCAAAAGTTTAAAGTGCAGGGTGGTCCCAAAGGCAGCTCCAGCCTTTTCAGCACCATCCCTGTTGCCTTTTGTACTTCCCTTTTTGGAAGAAGCAAGTGCTGGCCTGCTAGCATCAGCTCAATGGCTGCTTAGCAATTACATCTCTTATTATAAAACTGTCAGTTAACAAATTGATCTTCAGAGGTATGATTTAGTCTCCCATTTGTCCAGGCCTGATCTATTCATTGGGAGGTAACAAGTTTAGAGCCAGAGAAACCTGATTGTGAATCCTGGCTCTGTTGCTTATTAGTCAATTAATCTCTTCATCTCTCAGGCTATCCATTTTCTCCATTGAAAACAGGAACAGTCATGACATATATTTGGCAAGATTATTATGATTAGTAATGATAACAACAGGTATCATTTCTTGAGTACACACTATAAATCAGGTACCATAATAAATGATTTAAAAATACTAACTCCTTCCACCTTCACAGTGGCCCTAGGAGGTGGGCCCTGTTATTATTTCCATTATACAGATGAAGAAAATGAGGCTCTGTGAGGATAAGTATCTTGCTTAAAATCACAAAGCACATAGAAGGTAGAACTGAGATTTCAATCCAGGACTCTTTGACTCCAAAGCCTATGGTGACCTGGAAGCTGTGCCTTCCAGTGCTGTATTACCATGGTTCCAGTTCCTTTATGCTGTGTGGCCAATTTCCGTTTTCAGCTTAAGAAAGAAGGAGGGCCGGGCTTAGTGGCTCAAGCCTGTAATCCCAGCACTTTGGGAGGCTGAGGCGGGTGGATCATGAGGTCAAGAGATCGAGACCATCCTGGTCAACATGGTGAAACCCCGTCTCTACTAAAAATACAAAAAATTAGCTGGGCATGGTGGCATGTGCCTGTAATCCCAGCTACTCAGGAGGCTGAGGCAGGAAAATTACCTGAACCCAGGAGGCGGAGGTTGCAGTAAGCCGAGATCATGCCATTGCACTCCAGCCTGGGTAACAAGAGTGAAACACTGTCTCAAAAAAAAAAAAAAGAAAGAAAGAAAGAAAGAAGGACGGTCACTGAGATGCTGTAGCAGCAGACACTGTGGATGCCTATGCTACACCTACTCTTCCCTCTTTCCCTCTTTCTTTTTTTCTTTTTTTTTTTTTTTTTTTTTTTTTTAAGATGGACTCTCACTCTGTTGCCCAGGTGCAGTCTCGGCTCACTGCAACCTCCGCCTCCTGGGTTCAAGTGATTCTCCTGTCTCAGCCTCCCAAGTAGCTGGAACTAAAGGCATGTGCCACAATGCCCAGCTAATTTTTTTTTTTTTTTTTTTTTTTTTTTTTTTTTTTTAGTAGAAGGGTTTCACCTTGTTGGCCAGGCTGGTCTCGAACTTCTGACCTTAAGTGATCCATCTGTCTTGGTCTCCCAAAGTGTTGGGATTACAGGCCTGAGCTACGCCACCAGGCCTCTTCCCCCTTTCTTTCTTACCGAAAGAATTTTTTTTTTTTTTCAATATCACCCTTGATGTATTTCAGGGGAATGGAGCGCTAATTACACAGGCGTGATCAATCTGTGGAATTCTATTAAACTGCACACAATAAATGCATTTTGTGCAAGTATATTATATTTCAGTTTTAAAAGTTTGGAAAATAGACATAGACATTGTGATATCTTCAAATCACTTTCAATAGGGAGAGAAAGAGAATGAGAGAGGGGAGAGGAGGCAAACATGGAGAATGGTAAGCAGTGAGTAGAGAACGTAACACAGATGCTCATTCAAATATGCTTCCAAATTTTGTGTAGCTAAGAAATTTATCAAATCAAAAAGATGGGGAAGAGATAGAAGGAAGAGTTTGACCCTTCCCTCCATCTGGGTGATGGAGTGAGGATATGATGTCTGCAACCTCAGCAGCCCATCTCTTATAAGCTGTGCCATGGGATCCTAGGCAAGATACCTCACTGAAGCTGTTTCTTCATTCTTACCATGGGAATAACAATAGGACCCCACTTCTTAGGGCTGCTGTGAAGATGAAAGAAGCTAATATATGTACATCATTTATCACGATGTTTATTCACATCATGCACTAAAGAAAACAGGAGCAAAATGATAGAAGATGCCTGGGTCCTTGATGATATCATCAAGTCACTGAACTAACTCTTCCAAATGCAGCTTTATCTGCATTTTTAGTCATGTAAGACAATATATTTACTCTCATATATGTCATTACATTTCGAGCTTTTAAAAAATTGTTAATAAAATTGCACCCCTGGCCTGGCGTGGTGGCTCACGCTTGTAATCCCAGTACTTTGGGAGACTCAGGTGGGTGGATCACAAGGTCAGGAGTTCAAGGCCAACCTGGCCAACACAGTGAAATCTTGTCACTACTAAAAATACAAAAATTAGTTGGGCATGGTGGCAGGTACCTGTAATCCCAGCTATTCAGGAGGCTGAGGCAGGAGAATTGCTGGAACCCAGGAGGCAGAGGTTACAGTGAGCAGAGATCATGCCATTGCACTCCAGCGTGGGTGACAGAGCTAGACTCCATCTCAAAAAAATAATAATAATAATTGCACTTCCTATCCTAAGGAAAACATTTAAAATTCAGATGAAGATGTATTGAAAATGGGAAAAAAGTAAAAAACATCATAATTATGTAGAAATAAAGGTATGATTAAACAAATTATGTAGGGTTGGATATTACGTAGCCATCAAAAAAACGACATCAGAAAATTATTTTATGGCATAGAAAAATGCTCTTACTCTAATGATGATTTCTGAAATATGCAATGATGCAATTATAAAAGGTTGGGAGGAAATACACCCAAATGTTTACAGTAGGCTAGATTTGAGTATTTTAATTAAATGCTTTAATGTTTTTCATATTTAAAATGACTATCATATATTATTTCATAATAATAATTTAAACAGTGGGTTTCTAACCTGTATTTATGACATATATAAATATTAGAAACAAAACTAGATATTTGTATGAGATCATCTACATATAATGCATTTAACATTGAAAACAAAACATAATGTGTTAAGTGTAATTACCACTGAATTGTGAGATTAAGGGAGACATTTCTCCTACATTTTTATAACACATGCACATGTGTTATAAATTTTCTACAATGAGTACATGTTGCTTTAAAATCTGAAACAAATCCAATTCTTAAAAATGCCAATTTATGACTAGACACAGTGACTCACTCCTGTAATCCCAGCACTTTGGGAGGTCGAGGCAGGCAGATCCCGAGGTCAAGAGATTAATAATAATAATAGGACCCCACTTCTTAGGGCTGCTGTGAAGATGAAAGAAGCTAATATATGTACATCATTTATCACCATGTCTATTCACATCATGCACTAAAGAAAACAGGAACAAAATTATGAAAGATGCCTCGGCCAACATGGTGAAACCCTGTCTCTACTAAAAATACAAAAATTAGCTGAGTGTGGGGGTATGTGCCTTAGTCCCAGCTACTTGGGAGGCTGAGGCAGAAGAATTGCTTGAACCTGGGAGGCGGAGGTTGCAGTGAGCCAAGATCACACCATTGCACTCCAACCTGGGTGACAGAGCAAGACTCCATCTCAAAAAATAATAATAAAATAAAAAATATCAATTTATAACATTTAAGTCCAATACCATTGCTTCAAACGCTGTGTCAGGTCCTTTACTTCAATCAATCCAATAGATTTTCACTGAGTGTGTAATATGTACCTAATACAGTGTGATAATAATCACTACTCTTTATTAGACACTGTGATCATAATTTTATTGGTAATCTTTTCAGTAAAGTACTGAGTACACATATCACATTACTCTAGATTCAAATCCTGGTCTATTTTATCTACTTGGTTGCTTGCTCTCCTTCAGCTATTGTTAAAAAAAAAAAAATCATATAAATCAATGCAGTATATAAACCCTGTTAAAAACAATCAAAAATCTCAAAGAAGGATGAAGTGCTTTCAGGCTGGTAAGATCTGGGGAAATATCACAACAAGATGGCAATGTGCCGAACCTTCAGGCAGGGTCAGACAAGGGAGAGGTCAGCTTCCTTAATGAGGGGAGTGTTGTGGGCGGTGGCTTGGATGGGGGAATGTGTCATTCAGTGCTGGGGACTGCAAAGTAGTCCATGATGGCTGGGGTAAATAAGTGTATTAAAAGGAAGGAGCAAAATTAGATATTATAGATTAAGATGTTAGCGAGCTCTGAATGTGAAGTTTTGGAATTTAAATTTAATTTGCTGGGCAATTAAATGGGGTTCCATGATACATTCTTTAGCCCACATAGGATAGGGATGGGTTTTGGAGCACATTGCTTTGATGAGTATTTAGGCAGGGCTATGGGAGTAAAATAGGGAAGGGAACCCGAGACAAGGGTGGAGACATTTGGGAGGCACTGAGCTAAGCCTGCCCACATCCATGTCTTCTTTTGGGGAAACAAAGGGACAGAAGTTTAAAAAAACTGCCCAAAGTTGACAAGCAAGAATGAGCTGAGTCAGACTGGAACCCCAGGCTATCTGACACAGTTGCCTACCCAGTGTCTGTGAAGGTGGGCTGCAGCAGAGGGCAATGCAAGGCCAGGCAAAACTATGCCCTGGCCCTGAGATGGGGAGGAGGGTGCTGTGTGCAGCAGAATGTTGAAAGTCCTCAGGCATGTGATATCTGTGGCCCAGCCACCCATCAGCATGGGTGGGAGCAGTCAAAATGTGGACCACACGTGATTCTGTAGATTTAGAATCCTATCCGTTTTTGCTCTCGGCTCCATGGCAGCCAATACGCCTAAAGCTGGGAGCAAGCTCCCAATCCCACCCCGGGCATCCCAGGAGGCTTATTACCTTGAAGCAGCAAGCAGAGCTCCAAGGAGTAAAAATGTCTCTGTTAAAGCAAAACATCATTAAGATGAGAAGAGGCAACGTCTCCAACACCCACACAGTGCCACTGGAGCTGTAAAATGCGTCTCAAAATTAGACGTGGGAAACAGCTTCACCAGCGCTGACTGTTCATTCCCAAGGACAAGGGCAGCCTGATTCCCTCTGACTTCACCCCCAGCTCTGCTACGAAGCTGCAAGTGTTTTGTCTGAGTCTATTTGAGATGTCTTATGCAACAGAACCTCATTTCTGAGAAGAAATGGTTTGCTTTCTTTCATACCATGTTCATGTTCTCAGGAAAGTTTTCCTGACATGCAGCCTGGTTTGTGCCTTTCTTGCTTATGAGAAGAACCTTGAAGTCTCCAAGGGGATATGTTCTTTAAGAAGATGTTCAAAACCCTAAATAGACTGAAATTTTCTTCTGTGGGGAAGAGTATCATATTGAGTACTGATTCATTACATTGCATTTGAGAGGCAGGCATATAAGGTGTAAAGTTCTCATACTTGCTTTATTAGACTGATTTCTTGCTTGCATCAAAGGCAGGTAGGTAGGTACGTAGGTCAGGGGTTATTTTCACCATTTTACAGATGAGGAAATGGAGGCTCAGAGATATTGATGACTTAACCAATAAGTCACACTGAAATAAGCAATAGAAATGGACCCATTTACTCCAAATCCAAGGTCTTTCCCATACCACACTCTAGCCAGCACTGTTCTGGGCACCATGGAAGCAGGGCCAATGAAGCGTCACCCATCCCATACATGCTCATCATTAAGTTACTGTCTTTCTGTTTTAAACCCATGATTCTCTGTGCAGCCTTATCTTGCTGGTGATGCAAATCCTATTTTCTTGCCAGCTGGATTAATGTTAGATTCTGCTAATGGGGGTACTGGAGGAAGGTAGCAAGGCTGGAGAAAAAAGGACTTCCAGCTCCCTTCCTGGTGGCTTCCTGCCTGCTTCTGTTCCTGGAAGCTTCACCCCAGTGGTGCTGCTTCATCTTGGCAGAGGTAGTTCCTTCCTAAAACAGCAGCTGAACTCAGTATGGTTTTTCCAACACTTGCAGCATTCCATTGCCCACCACCAAAATATCAGCACCAGCTGGCAGGTACCTTCTTCTCAGTGGTCTGAAGCCAGCCCCATGAGATCCCTCCTATGCTGAGCTCAGAGACTCCAGCACTAGCCGATCAGCATCCCCATCTCAGAGGTCTGAGCTCCAGCCCAACGGGGCCCCTCCTCCATCTTTCCGCATTCTAATATTTTCTTTCTGCAGCCCAATGGGCAGTGGATGATTTCTGTAGTAGCTACTACCTCTGTAACACTTTAAAGTCCTCTTTTACTTTTTCAGATACCTGGTTAATGAATTTACACTAGTTAAGAAATTTTATATTACATTCTCTCCATTCAAATGCCTGGTATAGTTACTATCTCCTGAGTGGCCATCGACCGATAGACAAGCTAAGGGCCTGTCCTTGACTATTATAATTAATGTAAAATGATGAGTGATAGATTCATGAAACAACATAGAGATAAGCCAGAGGTAGAATACCCGACACATAGTAGGGCCTCAAGAAATAGCTAATGAATAATAATTTTAAAAAAACCATGAATCGCTGAATAAAGGAAAGTCTTAGTGTTGAAAGAATGCTTGGGCAGTGATCCAAACAGGAGAATCGACAGAAGAGGGAGCCCTGGGAAACAGTTCCTGAAAAACAGTTTCCACCATTCGGAGAATGAGGATTCAAAGTCTGAAGTGTGTTGTATCTCAGGAATTGACCTTAGAAAGGCTGTAGCAAGCCCAAGCCAGGGTCGCGGCACAAGTCTTAGTCCTTTCATATTTGCAAGGGAGTGACAAACTCAACCAAAGGGAGCCGAGTAGCCCTGGGTGCCCCTTCGGGCAGGAAGGAGTCATGGAAGCTCTGAGCCCAACGTTTCTCTCCACATCTGCTTTCCAAACTTCATCTCCACTTTCCAAACTGCACCCCTGGGAAGGAATAAGAACCAGCTGGGGCAAAACCAACTCAGGAGCCCACCTAACTCTTACTCATCCTTCAATATCAGCTTAAAACTTACACCACCAGGGAGGCATTTCTCAGTCCCAGAGGAGGCTGCCCCCCCACTGTCAGGACCCCATAGCAGTTTCTCCTTCTAACACTCAGCACACTTGAAGTCATGTGTTCGACGCCTGCTCCTACCCCAGAATGCAAGCCTATGAACAAGTCCAGTTCCATGGGCCTGCCAAACACCATCTGAGATTCTCAAGTACTGGCATCACGGCAGATCTTGACCTGGTCCCCAGCTAGGTGAGCCTGCTCCTCTTGGTCCTGATGGTATACACCTCACCCATCCTACAGCTCCTGAGAGGAGGCTACCCTGGGACAGTTCCCTAACTCTGCAAGTAGCAAAGCTTCTGTAGTGAGGCAGGGGATAGCTGCTCTGTGGCCACCTGGCCATGGGCCTGACAGCTGCTGCCCTGACTGCTTACCTGGGTCTGGCAATCAGAATAATGGGAATTTATTGTCCCTTCTCTCTACTAATCCCAGAGATGAGGAATGAGCATCTAGAAAAACTCGCTCAGGGTTGGTAATGACCTCCAGGAGGGAATTGTCGCACAACCTCTACCATGCCCCCACTCATGCATCTACCTGTCCCTACGTACCTGAAGCTCTGAATTAAACTGACCCAGATGCTAAAACTATCTTCTTTGATCCAGGTGCTTTTCTGGCCAGGCAACCTCAAGCACAAAGGCTTAGAAGAGAAGAGAAGCAAGATGTCCTTGGGATCCTTAGAATAGGAATCTAGCCTAACTGGAATTGAAGCTCTCTTGAGGATTTGTGTAGTAGACACTTGCTGTATTAGTCTGTTCTCACACTGTTATAAGGACATACATTAGACTGAGTAATTTATAAAAATAAGAGGTTTAATGAACTCACAGTTCCACATGGCTGGGGAGGTCTCACAATCATGATGGAGGGAGAAGGAAGAGCAAAGGCACATCATACATGGTGACAGGCAAGAGAGTGTGTGCAGGGGAACTGCCCTTTATAAAACCATCAGATCTCATGAGACTTATTCTCTATCATGAGAACAGCATGGGAAAACCTACCCCCATGATTCAATTACCTCCCACCAAGTTCCTCCCATGACACATGGGGATTATGGGAGCTATAATTCAAGATGAGATTTGGGCGGGGACACACCAAACATATTATTCCATACCTGGCCCCTCCCAAATCTCATGTTCTCACATTTCAAAACTGATCATGCCTTCCCAACATTCCCCCAAAGTCTTAAATAATTTCAGCATTAATTCAGAGGTCCACAGTCCAAAGTCTCATCTGAGACAAAGCAAGTCTCTTCTGCTTATGAGCCTGTAAGATCAAAAGCAAGTTAGTTACTTCCTAGATGCAATAAGGGTATAGGCTTTGGGTAAATACACTCATTCCAAAAGGGAGAAATTGTCTAAAACAAAGGGGCTACAGGCCTCATGCAAGTCCAAAATCTAATAGGGCAGTCATTAAACCTTAAAGTTCCAAAATGACCTCCTTTGACTTCATATCTCACATGCAAGTTATCTCGTGCAAGAGGTGGGTTCCCACAGCCTTGGGCAGCTCCACCACTGTGGCTTTGCAGGTACAGCTCTCCTCCTGGCTGCTTTAATGGCTGGTGTTGAGTATCTATGGCTTTCCCAGGCACACAGTGTAAGCTGTCAGTGGATCTACCATTCTGGGGTCTGCAGGATGGTGGTCCTTTTCTTAGGGCTACACTAGGCAGTACCCCAGTGGGGACTCTGTGTGGGGGCTCTAACCCCACACTTCCCTTCTGTACTGCCCTAGCAGAGGTTCTCTACAAGGGCTCTACCCCTGTAGCACACCTCTGCCTGGACATCCAGGCATTTCCATATATCTAGGAGGAGTTTCCCAAATCTCAATTCTTGTTTTCTGTGTACCCATAGGACCAACACTACGTGGAAGCTGTCAGGGCTTGGGATTTGTACCCTTTGAAGCAATGGCCTGAGCTGAAACATCTTGGCCCCTTTTATCTATGGCTGGAGCTGAAACAGCTGGGCACTATGTTTGGAGGCTGCATACTGAAGAGGGGAGGGTCTCAGATCCAGCCCATGAAAGCATTTTTCCTTCTAGGCCTCCTGGCTTGTGATGGGAGGGTCTACTGTGTAGGTCTCTGATGTGCCCTGGAGACATTTTCCCCACTGTCTTGGTGATTAACAGTTGGCTCCTCATTACTTATGCAAAGTTCTATAGCTGGCTTCAATTTCTCCCAAGAAAACGGGTTTTTCTTTTCTACTGCATAGTCAGACTGCAAATTTTCCAAATTTTTACACTCTGTCACCTCTCCAATGCTCTGCTACTTAAAAGTTTCTTCCACCAGATACCCTAGGTCATCTCTCTCAAGTTCAACATTCCACAGATCTCTAGGGCAGGGACAAAATGCTGCCAGTCTCTTTGTTAAAGCATAGCAAGAATCACCTTGGCTCCAGTTCCCAAGTTCCTCATCTCCATCTGAGACCACCTCCGCCTGGACTTTATTGTCCATATCACTATCAGCATTTTGGTCAAAGCCATTCAATGAGACTCTAGGAAGGTCCAAATCTTCCCACATTTTCATGTCTTCTGAGCCCTCCAAGTCTCTAGGAATCTCAGAATTTTCCCACACTTTCCTTCTTCTTTTGAGCCCTTCAAACTGTTTCAACCTCTGCCTGTTACCCAGTTCCAAAGTTGCTTCCACATTTTTGGGTATCTTTATAGCAGCAACCTACTCCTGGTACCAATTTACTGTATTAATCAGGGTTCCCTAGAGGGACAGAACTAATAGGATAAATGTATATATGAAGGAGAGTTTATTACAGAGTATTGACTCACACAATCACAAGGTGAAGTCCTACAATAGTCTGTCTGCAAGCTGATGAGCAAGGAAGCCAGTCAGAGTCCCAAAACCTCAAAAGTAGGGAAGCTAAAGGTACAGCCTTCAGTCTGTGTCCAAAGGCCTGAGAGCCACTGGCTAACCACTGGTGTAAGTCTAAAGTCCAAAAGCTGAATAACTTGGAATCTGATATTCAAGGGCAGGAAGCATCAAGCATGGGAGAAAGATAAAGGCTGGAAGACTCAGCAAGTCAAGTCCTTCCAAGTTCTTTCTGCCTTATTCTAGCCATGCTGGCAGCTGATCAGACAGTGCCCACCCAGATTGGGGTGGGTCTGCCTCTTCCAGTCCACTGACTCAAACGTTAATCACCTTTGGCAACACCTTCACGGACATGCCCAGGAACAATACTTTGCATCCTTCAATCCGATCAAGTTGACACTCAGTGTTAACCATCACACATTGCTATTCTTGCATATGGTGTTTCAGTACTCACTCCTCAGTTTTCCAGTGAGAGAGCCCAATGTCTCCTTTTCATGACCCACTGCTCTTGGTCTACGGCTTTGCCTGTGCTAATCACACTTCCCAGATCCAGGGATGCGTGTGTGATCCAGCCTGACCCATCAGCATATTTCACCCTAGCCCCAGTTTTTGGTTTAGGCATGAGCATCTGACACAAGCTGGATGAATTCAGAGTCAATGCTAAGGTTCTTAATGATACAATCAGGGAAGTGTCACACTGTCTTTCTGCTGTGGAAACTGCTGCAGTGAAGTGTGAGCCCACAGCTGCCAGCAGCCACCTCTGCCTTCTTAGGAGCAGAGCCTGAGAATGAAGCCAATACAGAGGATACAAGACCCAAGAGATGGAGAAGGACATTTTAGCCCCTAAATCTAGATCTGCTTGGATACTTTAATCCTTGCACCAATACATTTCTTTTCTCTCAAACCATTTTGAGTTTTCATTGCCAGAGACAGGAAGAGTCCTGACTGATGTACATACAGAGGTAAATGGGTTGCATGCCTAAGTGCTTGACTGGAGATTGATCCTGGACCATGACAAACATGGAGACCTGTGACCTCTGCTAAAACCCTTGAAAAGCTTCCTGCAGCACTCAGGATAAAACCTCAACTCCTTCCCCATGGTTTTAGAGCCTTCGATTGTCAGGACCTTGAAGATCTCTGGCCTCATCATGAACCTCTTTTCCTCCCAATATATATTCTGGACACACTGGAAGTTAAGTTTCTAGAATGTACCATTGTCTTCTGCTCCAGGCAGTTGTCCTCTTCCTTGAGCATGCTTCACCTACTTAACTCCTATTAAGCCTTCAATATCAGCTTAAAACTCATCCCATCACTGCCAGGGCTCCACAGCAGTTCCAACTTCTAATACTCAGCACACTTGCAGGCAGGTGTTCCATGCCTGCCCCTACCCTGGAATGTAAGCCCCCATGAGAGCCAGATCCTTGTGGCTCTAATCTCCACTCTATCATCAGAACGTGAATAAAGACACAACAAATAAATATTTGTCAAATACCTGAATGAGATAAATAATGCAGGTGGCCCTAAGTAGGTGGAAGTGGAGGAAATCTAAATTAGGGCTGAGACCTATGGATCAGCCAGCTAGGCATGAGGTGAGCAAAGCCCAGGCCAAGGTGGTAGCCCTAGTAAGAAAAAGAAATAGGGAAGGGAAAAGAAGGAAAATCTATGTGGAAACTGAGAATGGAAGAACCAAAATAATTTGACCAGCTTTGATGACAGCTAGAGAAAAGAATTTTTAAAGAGACACCTAAGCCCATAAACCAAATGTGTAAGAGGAATGTGCAGCTATTGGCAGGGGCAGGGGTATTGCTTCAGGACACAGTCATGCTGCTTATGTAGGACAAAGCCCCAGCATTTTGCAGGACCCAGCAGAAATGGCAGGGACAGAGGACATGCTCTGAACAGGTGGACACTGAAGAGGTCCATCACAGTCAGTGGTGGAGGCTAGAACAGATCAGAGGGCTCATCCTGATCTTGTGTCCCTGGGAATTGAAAGAGTATCATGGGAAATTCAGCCCTCCAACTCCACCTAGCTGAAGCTGATCTGCATAGTAATGGGTGCTCCTCAAACAAGGTGCCCGCGTGGTCCTCACAGGGGCAGCCAAAGAAGTGTTTACTATTTGGATTTCTTCTCCAGAGCAGGCTTGCTGTTCTGGGAAGATCATGGAGTGGTTTGCATAATTTCCTGCTCAGGTGATGATTTCTCAGACCAAGGAAGAATTTTAAAAAAGCTCACCTGCTTGCTTTGCTGGGTAGCGTAAGGAATATATTTGGGAAGGAGGAAAAAACGTCAACCAAAGGGAGTCTGGTGGCCCTGGCTGCCCCTTCAGGCAGGAAGATGTTATGGAAGCTCAGAACCCAACATTTCTCTCCACAGTCGCTGTCTAACCTCCCTCTCCACTTTCCAAACCGCAGCCTGAGAAGGAGTAAGAATCAGCTGGGGAGAAGCCAACTCAGGAAGCTACCTAACACCTACAAATCCTTCAATATCAGCTTAAAACTGACATCATCAAGGAGGAATTCCTCGGCTCCAGAGGAGGCTGGCCTTTCGGTGTCAGGACCCCAGAGCAGTTCCTTCTCCTGACACTCAGCACACTTGCAATCATGTGTTCAATGCCTGCTCCCACCCCAGAATGCAAGCCCATTAACAAGTCCAGTTCTGTAGGCCTGCCAAACACCAACTGAGATTCTACTGTTTGCTAATGAAAGAGATCAAGGAGCCCACAGTCAAAGGAGGAAGGAGACACAGAAATAAAACATGGGAAGATACGTAATAGACACAGGGTTCTTTGGAACATGAAGGAGGAGCTTTGAGCCCAACTAAGTTAGGGATGTGTATCAAAGAAGGCCTCCTGGGGGAAGTGACATCTGAATAGAGTCTTGAAAGAGTACAGTATCTGGTACATAGTAGATACTCAAATACCCAAGGATGTCCAACCAGTGGTAGGATGGATGGGGAGGTAGATGATCCAGGGAGAGAAAAAGCTGGCTCAGTCCATTCTTCACCCCAGACCCACAGTGAATTCTGAACCTTTCCTAATGCCCTGTAAACTGTGCAACATATTACATGATGTGTAGAATGTGGGGTGTCTCTTCTGTTATCGTCTCGGGTCAGGGATAAAGTGCTATGTCAGCTTGTACTGGGGGCTACTGAGGCAGAATAACCACGGCTCAGCTGACTCCCCCTCAGATCAACAGGATGCTCTTTAAATATGTAAGAGATTCACTGGGCCACTGCCTGCAGTGTCTAGTTTTCTTCAAAGTGTATGAAAAATGTGCTTAATATTCATGCTCCATTCCAAAGAGGCACAGATGGGGGCCAAAGAGGAGAAAACCATTTTTAGTAAAAAATGACTAGCATCAGGTCTCCCAACCTGAACTAATATATTCTTTGAGGCTGACCTTAAGCTACCTCCTACAAGAAGCCTTCCTCAACAACTACAGATTCTGCATCCCCCTCCCTTTCTAACTTCTTTTCACTTTACTCCTTGCCATATCTCTGCTTGGGGTGTCAGCTATTTTGTTGTTCACTGAATGTGCGCACATCTTGTGGTCTCTCCACCTCCCAGGTTCCCAGAGACATATGTAAGAGGAGCTCTGTTTTAAGGATAAGAACACTGAGACCTAGAGAGGCATACAGCACCCACCTGCCCAAGGTTGCACAGCTCATAACTGCAGGAGTCAGGCTTCCAGCCTGGACTGGTGCCCAGACTCTGCTCCCAACCACACTTCTACGAGGCTCCTTCCCGTCTCACGGCCTCCCCATCTCATTTCTGGTCCATTACTCTCTATGTTGCATCACTGTTTTCTGGGTGCACTGGGTCCTATTGTCTTGTCTCCTGAAGAAGAGGGTGAGTGGCTTAGGAGCACAAAGCCAAGTATTCACATTTTCATTTCTTTCCCATGCTGTTTCCCCATTTCTGGACGCAGAGTAGGTGCTGATAACATGAAGCACACAGAGAAAAATGTCAGCACAAAAAGGAAGCATCTGTTCTTGGGCTTTCATTATTCAGATGAGAAAACTGAAGCTCAGAGAGGGGAAGTGACTTAAATATGCATTGGACAGAACTGAGCAGAAAGCAGGCTAGCTCCTGCCACCATACTCCACACATAAGAGGTGCTTACATTACATTATTGTTATATTATATATTACATATTTTTAATATAATATACAATAGTATATATAATACATATCGCCATCATTGTCATAATTTTATTGTTGTCTGAAGGAGATCATTAAACTCAGCATGTCTTGTTAGTGGGGAATTCTGAGGATTTTCACAAACATGGGTCTTTAGTTCATGGAACCAATCAGGAGGACTGAGGTGACTGACTTTCAGGAAGACAAAGGCCAACAGAGAAAGCCAATAAGACATTCTTTCATTTGTAAAGTATTTTACAGCTGACAACTTTCTTAAAAGAAAGATTGCTGAATTTGGCATTAGGAAATCTGGGACTGAGACCCTTTCTGCCTCTGGATGACCTTGACGGAGTCATTTGTTTTCTTTGAGCTTCAGTCTCCTTTGTAAGATGAAACTGTGAGATGAACTCGGGAAAGAAAATTATGGAGCATGCAGGCCCCAACTCCCCACTGCTCTGCTCATGGCAGCCATCACTAATTGATCACTGCCTTCTTTGTGCTATGCCCAGGTGAGGCTTCAGAATCTGTCCCTGGAAGCCACTACCCATTGGTACACATGAAAGTGTTAGATGAAACCAATTTGTCACTTTCAGTAGCATACAGCCAACTCCAACTCGACTTTCTGACTCCACAAGTGTATCACACATCCAGCAACCCAACAAAGTTGGCAGAGCAGGGCTCACCCCTCTCCCCAAGAGGAACAATCTGAGCTCAGACCAACTCAGGCTTAGTTAGTTGGTGAATGGTGGTGGGATCAGACACCAGACCTCTCTGAATTGGCCTGGCAAGAACATTCAATAGTCTTGCATATTCCCTGGCTACAAAGGACTCCCAGTCCCTCAGAGTCAAGGATCAGGGAAAAATGAGAAAATAACCGAAAGCTTTGTTCTCCCTTTCACCCCACAAGGTGGTCAAGTGAGAACTTCCCTTCCGGACAGGTGATACCATGCAGCAAAAACAGGAATTAGGTGAAGTTGCTGATGTCTTTCACTTTCATCTTTGTGTCATTAGAAGCCCAGTTCCTCTTGACAGTATCTCCCAAGCACCACCCTCTTTCCTGCTACACCCCATCTAGCCACATACCCCTCAAATTGGTTCCAGAACTTTCTTCTTTCATTTGAAAGGGAAGTTTGTTGATAATAGCTTAGAGTGAGACCTTATTCCATTCAAGGCAGCTGCGTGCGGTGGTATAAAGAGAACTGAGGCTGGAGTCAGAACACACGGCTTCTTGTCCTACTGCTGTGGCCTTGGGAAAAGTTGCTGTTCTTCTCTTTACCTCAGTTTCACTTCCAGCTTATGATTTCCAAGACAGAGTGTTGAATTCTTGGCTAACGGGACAAAGTGCTCACAGACTTCATCCCTACACTGGTGGCTGGGTGAGAATTAGGGGAACAGGGAGTTCTAAGAGCCTCTGAATCCCACTTTCCATACTCCTTTTTAAAGGCTTTTAGTGAACAACGTTCTATGGGGTGGTGAAAAATGAGAACGAGGAAAGGAATGGCTTTGATTGAATGCCCATGATGTGTCAAACTTGTCCATGTACTAGTTCATGGGGAAAGCGCTGGTATACCACTTTATAGATGAGAGAATCAAGGTTTAGAGGAGTTAAGCGACTTGCCTCAGATCAAATAGCTGGGAAATGGCAGAGCTAGGATTTATATTGAATACTGCTCCCTCTAAAACTCCTGCCCTTTATAGTCCATTGTGGATTTTTTTTTTCTTTTCTATTTTTTTTAATTACATAGTACGAAGCATGGAGAATAAACATGATGCCACACCTCGCAGGGTTCCCAGCCTATCGAAAAGGTAAGCCAGCCTCCTGAATAATTGTAATACAAGGCCAAGCACAAGAGGATGGGTGTAATCCAAGAGTCACAGATGAGAATAGACTTCATGAGGAAGCGGCATCTTTTCAAGTTGCTCCGGCCTCCCATACAACAATGACAACAAAAAACCACAATACTAATGATGAACACTGACCTGTGCTAGCCCTCTTCCCAGTAAAATGGGTACTCTTTTTATTCCCATTTTAAAGAGGAGGAAAGCAAAACACCGAGAGGCTAAGTAACATATCATAGATCACACAGCTTGGAAGTGACAGAGCCTGGGTCAATTCCCAGGCAGATCGGCTCCAGCGTGTGCAATCCTGAGGAACCTCACTCTGCTGCTGCTTATAGCATTTCCTCACCATGTCTACCACCTGGGGAAATAGCAGGAGACCTGGGAAATCCTGTGAGAGCATTTAGGCCACCTTCCTTTCACGCCAGGGAAGAGACTAGCCCAAGGGAGCAGTTACTTGGAGAAATTGAGCTGGACTCCCCTCCTCTCAGCTCAGGCCACTTGCCTGTGCTCTCCTCCTCTGCAACACTGGGAACGTGCCAGCCTGCCAAGGCTCTCACTACGCAAGCTCTGGATAGAGAAGAAGAACCCAAGCCCCATACGTCGGCTATTGTTCAAGGCATTTTGGTAATGTGAAGATAGCAAATTACTCACAGTGAACTTTTCTGTAGAACAAGGTGTTCTCTAGCCTCCATCAGAGTACGTGTGCAGATGGTATTGTTAGCAGGTAGACAGGAGAGGAGCCACGCCTTGTGAGGGGGAATACTTTCAGGTGATTTGCCCTGCCTGTCTTGCTTTTGCTAAATAATGAGGGTAGCATGGGCTTTGGGAGGAGACAGGCCTGAGTTCGAATTCTGCCATATCATTCTGTAGCTGTGTGACCTTGGGTAAATTACCTAACCTCTCTGAGCATCCCATCCATAAAATGGAAATATCAATATTCCATGCAGAATCATATGAGAATTAAAAGGAGATAATGTATGTAATGTAGCTTGTATAATACCGCATTCATTCTGAAAACAAACATCTGAACTGCCATAAAAACTGGCAACATCATGGAATGTAACTCACTAAAAAGATCCAAGAATCAGGAATTAAAGGAAGAAGAGGATTACACTGTGTTGTTCACTAATTACATACCTCATATTATGAGAAGTAATTTACATACATGTTCTCACTTTACCCTTTCATCAACACTGTGGGTTGAATGACACTGTACCCATTTTACAGAAGAGATTAAGAATCATAGAGGGTCAAGATCTTCTGCAGGAATACTGTTTCTTTGACATCTCCCTCTGTTCTCAGATCAGTTCAAAGCTCTCGGTTTCACTTGCTAATTTTATACAGAGTTGATTTCCGGCTCTATTTTATCCCTAGCTTCCGCAATCTGGAAATGTGCTTTGCACTGATAATTTTATCTATTCTGGTACATCAGTCATTGACACGCAGGTCTCCATGACCCTCCGCAGCCTCCACAGTCTTCCTCCTAGCCCAAATGTGGGCTCTGCTCCCCTGTTTCCTAACGTTCTGCTTTGTATCCAACCACAGTGGTCCTACTGATACCTCATACTCCATGTTAACAAAAGCACCTCTCTCCACCCCAGCTCCCCTTTTTCTGGTCCCCTGTGTTTATGCATAGCACCTCTCTTCAGTGTCCCAGGAGGATGTCTTTGGTGTCTCTATTTATTTCTTTACTTTCTCACAATATCCATATTCAGACAGTACCATCACTTCAGCACCCGCTCCCTATTCCCTATTACCCACACAATGTTGTGATTAGAATTCTCTTTTTTTGAGAGAGATAGAGAGGGAGAGGGGGTCTTGCTCTGTAGTCTAGGCTGGAGTGCAGTGTTGCGATCTCAGCTCACTGCAGCCTGAACCTCCTGGGCTCAAGCAATTCTTTCACCTCAGCCTCCCAACTAGCTGGGACTACAGGCATGCACCACCATGCGTAGCTAACCTCTGTATTTTTCATAAAGACTGTGTTTTGCCGTATAGCCTAGGCTGGTCTTGAACACCCAAGCTCAAGCAATCTACTACCCTCAGCCTCCCAAAATGCCAGGATTACAGATGTAAGCCATCATGTTTAGCCTGATTTGAATTCTTAAACACCACTCTGAAGGTGGCTCAAAAGTCTTCGGTTATACCCCACTGTTACCTTATGTCCTAACTGTAGCTTTCCATCAGACACCATAAAATTGTGTCTCAATCTATTTCTCTAATATATGCCATAGCAAAATGGGTAACATTGCTCCCAACAGTATATCTGATGCTTAATTAGTAGCAGTAATAAAGGCTGCCAGTGTCAGAAGCACTTGACATGCAGTGTCTCATTAATTCCTCACCACACCTCTGTGGGTAGACAAGATTCACAAAGAGTTCACAAAACCTGTGTAGTTGCACAGGGCCCTGTGCTCAGAAGGCTGTGCTCCCATCCCTGGTTTAATGCTCTGCTTTCACAGTGTGGAAATTTTTAATGCTTTTTCAACGAGGGGCCTCACATTTTCATTTTGCCCTGGACCCTGCAAACTATGTAGCCGGTCCTGGAAGCAGCTGCTATTATCACCCCCATTTTACAGATGTGAAAACCAAGGCCACAAAGCTAATGAGCCCAAGACTCTTGTCCATACCCGTATTGTGCCAAGGGTTGCAGACTCACACTCTGGGCTTTCTGTGTGCCATCTACTATGCTCTGCCCTTTCCTCCTCATCCGCATGTTGACGGAGTGAGTGGCATTTCCTGTCCTTGAGGTTAAATTACTTTCTCACAAGTTTGCCTGACTTCAAGCCCAGTGCCCTTCCTGCTACACTGATCCAAATAAAATGGTTCCTACCCACCAACCCCCCAATTCCAAAGCCAGGCCTGGTGTCTGGTGAGTCCTGAACAGGGGGCAGAAACTCTGTGGAGACCTCTAAAAATAAAGCCTGCCTGCAACTGTGTTCTGAGACCTGAAGCTTCCTTCTTCCTCTTAAAAGCTGTTCCCATCTCTGAAAGCAGCTTCTCACCATGGGCTGTGGCTGCTGCTTTTCCCTCACTGCAAGGGAGAAACAGAACAGATTGCAGGAGCAATTAAACCATCACATGGAAAACCCAGAGAGATTGGGGAGTGGGGAGGAGATGCTGTTTCTTAATGGCCTGCCTCTATATTTAGCCTGAAATATCTCAATCTCTGACCCTTCCAGGGAGCAGGTAGAGTTGAGAGTGAAGTTGGGGGCTTCAGCTCCGCTGGGCTTCTGGGTCAGGAAGCGCCCATCTGCCAGTGTGTGGCCCCATTACCACCATGCCTTACAGGGACTCAACATATGGCAGTAAAGGAAACCCCAACCATAAAACAAGCAGTGAAACCACAGCACAGCCTGACTAGGTGGAATTTGGCAAGATGACTCAGCAAGGATGTTAAGTCAACAGTGGGGAGCTGGCCTGCCCCTCAGGATGCCAACTTCACCCAGGGGATAGGGGGCTTGTGACAGGTGGCAAAGTGTGGTCAGCCTTTCGTTTCAGCTCCAGTTACAGAAGAGCCTCCAGTCCTCTCACTTGCTGCATCCAGAGTCAGAAAATGTGTGTGGGGGATGGCAGTGAGCTTTAAAAGGGGCTCTAAAAAAACACAGAGGCCAGGGCCCCACTCTTAGAGATAGCAATTGATTCTGGAGTGGGGTTCAGACATCTGTATTTACATAAAACTCTCCAGGTAGTTCCAAGTGCGGCATGTTGAGAAACAACCAGTAGTAAGAATAGGCATAAAATGCATTTGACTTTATATTCTAGTTTTGGTCCTTTGCTTTCGGGGGGCCTTTGAAGAAGTGTATGTTTACTTCAGAGCCCCAGTTTCCCCTTCTCTATATGAGTATAAAATTCTCAATTTCTGGTACATAGTCCATGCTCAGTAAACGTTGTGAGGGGACCAAATGGATGAATGAATGGATGTTGTAAGCAACTGAATAAAGACAGAACATAGCACAGACGATGTTAGTTCCTGCAGGCACAGGGATATGGCTGCTTGTCTTGGGCTGGGCCACCCCACAAGCAGACTCAGACACAAGAAATGAAGTAGTTATCTGTGAGGTGGTCCCAAGGAACACCGGCAGAGGATTTGGGGAGTGAGAAAGGGGAGGGCAGGAAGCAGGGCAGGGTGCATTAATGAGCCCGTTACTATTATGGACAACTGAGGCTCCATCCCACTGGGGTCTCTGGGTGACAACGTGAAGATGCTACAGAGTTGTCTCACCAGAGGGCCGGGAGAACCTATCCTCCATCTCCCATCATTCATGACTGAGGGCCATTCCTGGGGACAGGAACTCCAGGGCACTTCTGTTCTGTCCTGCTTGTGGGCTGAGACAAAGCCCCAGGGCAGAGAAGTGGAAAGTCCCCGGTGTTTGCTGTAGAATGCCATCACCAGTTACTGTCATGGTAAGTGCCAAGGGGATACAGGTGAGGCACCAATAGCACCTGCCTCACTAGGCCTCTGATATGTAACTTTCTACACTGGGCCGGGAGTCTGGGCAAAGAGAGAAGGGAAAGACCCATTGGTAACTCATGGTCCAAGCTCCCTTACACCACACAGCTGCCAGTACCATGAGGACTTAGCAATGCAAAGTCTTGTTTATCTCAATGTGCCTGTTTCCTCAGCAGTTCTGAGGCTACCAGTGTTTCTCAGTCTCTGAACTATTGACATTTTGTGCTCATTAATTCTTTGTTGTAGGGAGCTGTTCCATGGATTATAGGATGTTTAGCAGCATCCTGGCCTCTACTCACTAGATGTCGGTAGCACCTTTCATTATGACAAC
Organism: Saimiri boliviensis; assembly: GCF_048565385.1. Taxonomy (NCBI): domain Eukaryota; kingdom Metazoa; phylum Chordata; class Mammalia; order Primates; family Cebidae; genus Saimiri; species Saimiri boliviensis. The sequence continues at coordinate 25,747,677 of NC_133465.1, read as the reverse complement.
AAAACTTGTTTCCAGACATTATCAAGCATCCCCTGGGTGGCAAAGCTGCCCCCAGGTGAGAACCAGTAGGGTAGTTGGATATCTTTCTTCATCCTCGAAGCCCAGGCAGTGCCTCACTTAGATTTCCCGAACTGTGGACGCATCTTGACCAGGCCATGCTCTTCTTAGTCTCTGCCTAGTCGGATGCTGTGCTTGGAACACATCCCGGAGACAGGCAGTACCCACACCCAGCTGTGAAACATGCTGCTCCCCTGCTGAGCCAAGCCCTGAGCTATGGGCAGAGGAAGTTAAGCAGCAGCCGTGGCTTCACAGTTGGACTATGGGGACCACACAAGACAGGCAAGTTAGGCAGCTTCTGCTCCAGTGGCCTCCACTCCAACCTGGGGCCCAGAGGCCAAGGAGGAGGATTTATCAGACCAACCCCTAACACAGACTCAGGGAGATTTAAGGCTGACTCAACGAGGAATTTTTTGAAGCATTGTAAGCGTTCAGTGAGGCTATGCAATTATCCTGAGGGATGCCGTGAGCACATGCAGAGCCAGCAGGGAAAGGCACCCAGACTGACTGACTCCAAACTGCTTGCTTTTATCATTACCCCAGTGGCATCTGGTGAAAGGTGGGGGTGTAGTGGGGGCTGAGAAATCTTCCCCCAACAGGCCAGGGGAGATGCTCAGAACAAACCCAGGTGTCCTGAGTCACTCGTGCTGACAGCAGACTCATCGCCCTTCAGTTCTGCAAAAGAGGTAGCCAGTCTCTCTTTGCTATACGTATTATCCATCAAATCTGAAAAGGCAAACTCAGGTGTGCAGGGTTGTGTTTCTCCTCTGGACTGCCCTCTCCACTCCCATTTCTTTATGCTTCCCCCTAGGATACCTGTGCAATGCCCACACCACTCAAAGGGCACACAGTGGCATGCAGCCCTCCAGCAGAAATGATTCACAGCCAAACACAGAAGCCGGCTGAGCACAGAATCCAAAGATGGGCAGTGGGGTTCCAAGCTGGCTGTGCTGGCATCACATTGCCTCTCCTGCTTTTGTTTTCTGGGTTGTCAGTACAGTAGTCTACCTGGTCAAAACATAGTAAAGCACCAAGTAGAAGCAGAGAAACCTCTGTTCCCTGGCCTGGCCCCTGCTGCAACCTCTAGAAGGCTTGAAAGAACATTTGGCACCTGGAGAAGAGCAATGGCAAGTCTAAAGGCAGCAAGGAGAACGTTTCATACATATGTACACATACAAATGCATACACACATACACACTCACACACCGGCTCCTGAAAGTGACAGTTTGTGAGCTCTGTTCCCTGCCCTGCCATTCACATGCGTAATTAAAATTTCTCTGAAGATAAGAGAGGTGAAGAAGAAGCAAGGGATGACTTCTGCTGGAATGAACTCTCTGGAAATGCAAGATTGTGTCAGGAAATGCGCATATACATGTAAGGACACACAAACACAGAATTAGAACATTTCCTGCCTAAGAATCTACCAATCTCATCTGTATTTGTGGGAAAAAAATTTACAAGCCAAAGAGATTAAGAGACTTTGATAGGATTATGCAGAGCCGAGACTCAAACTTGGATCTTCAAACCCAGACCTTGCGATGGATTTAGCGCAATCTGCATCCATGACTTAATTGGGAGAGGGAGAAGGGATTGAAATTCTTGGGCTGTCTTCGTGTAAATGGGAGCTGTTTCTGTTGACATTAGTAATAATTCTTTCCCCCCCCCCCCAGACTGAGAAAAACAACGAGTAATAATAATAACCACCAACCTCGGGGTTCTTAGAGTTTCCAACTGCTTTCCCATTTGTAACCTCAGGTGATTTTCCCAGCAATGTGGGGTGGGGGATTAATGGTATCACCACCTCCTCCTTACAGATAAAGAAACCACGTCTTTGAAGGTTGAATAATATTGGGAACTACTATAAACTATCGACCAACAAATGTTAAGCTAATATTATCAATGTCATCAACATTTTACACCTTACCTACCAAGCATGTCACACAATGTCTTAAGGATGGAGAGGCATGCCTTGGAGAGGCATGCCCTGTCCATGTGTGAATCCCCCAAAAGTCCCCCAAAAGAACTTGACTTACAGTAGATGACCGATGTACATTTGATGATTGATTCATTTACTGAATGCATGATAGGGAGGATGATAGAAAAATATTCACACCAGGTTTCTCTGTGGGCTCTAAACTCTAAAAGAATAGTTTCTCTTTGTTTAAAAACAAAACAAACAAAAGAGTATTGTCCAGAGATCCAGTGATATCTAGGCTTAGATTAATGGTCCCCTAGATTCTCTGTGTAGAACTGGTTCAGCTACGTGGTTTCTGACTATACAGCATGCTTTAAGGAGCATCAGGAAACATTTCCTGTTTGGAAAAACAAAAAACAAAACAAAAAAACTCCTTTATTGCTTGAAATTTGCACCTTCCACTCCCTCAAGCTAAGGCGTGAAAAGCTCAATTAGATGTCTGTGATCAGACATTACGCCTTCCTAAGGATGAGTTTATAGGACTAGCTCCTGACACACGGCTAATCCTCAAGAAGAGAACAGAGAACAGGTCACTTTTGATAAAGAATAAGCGTGTTAACAGAAGCTTGAGGTCTCATCACATGCTGTGGGGACTTGGGCCCCATCGTAGACAGTGAAAGAGTCCCAGTCAGCCAGCACTGGAGAAAAGGAGACTACAGATGTAGACAAACCTTGCCAAGCTTCCTCCCTCTCTGGGTCACAGTTTCCTTCTGTGTAGATTCGAGACTGAGACAGAAAGAGGGATGCACTGACAGAACTTACCCAGGTCAGGTGGTCAGCATCAGAGTGATGCCTGGGGCCAGCCCTGAATGTGGCACACCCACAGTGAGGGACTCTACCTGAAGAAGGGATGATCTGAATCTCTGCATCATCACCTGGGCTTGGCTGCTAGAGTTTCTGGGCTGGAAGCAGGAGCAGAGACGTTCTCTTCAGAGAGTGACCTAGAACACGCAGAGCTCAGCATGGAATTGTAGTCCAAATCCCAGAAGGTACAGGAGGGCCAAGGGTTATTCAATTGAAGGGATTGGAAGCAGACGCTAGGAGCCAAGGATTTAGGATCTAGGGAGAGCAGCCAGCACAACCCAGTGGAGACATCAACAGAGGGGCTGTGGTTCCCAGTTTTCCATTCAGCTGCAGGTGGAGGCGAGCTGCCATGGTTGGAGGTGGGTGGAGAGGATGGAAGCTGTGCTTAAAGAGCCCTGGCAGAATGGCCAAACCATGCTTCCCCCTGTAGTGACAGGTCCAGACTTGGGCAACTGAGTGCTTTTCTCACTGCCCAGCAGGGCAGGGATGCAAATTCCAGAGTGAAGACTGGGTAGGCAGGAGCACTCTAATTTTCAATTACAGTGTTCACACCCAATGGAGCTCTGCAGCTCTCCCTGTACTCTGGGGTGTATTTGACTTTGAATCAAGCTACCTACTGAACATATAGACACAGAGAGGAGTGGCTTGGTCCTGCTCACTCACCCCACCAGGCTGCTACGGGGCTTCATGAGCCGCAGCCCATCGTTTACACACGGGCTTATTAAAGCAAATAGGATTTGGCCTAGATTGCAAACAGTCTCTCCTCTGGATAGGCATATTTGCTGTGATCCTTGGGGTGTTTCCTATGGCACACAGGACACCCAACAGGGTCTGCTTGGTTGCACTGACTGGGCCTCAGGGATACCTTGCCAGTCTCATTCACCTTATCCCAGGAGAGCTCTAAATATTTGCTTAAGACATCTCCATGCATCATCCTCCCCCCAGGGGAAGGAAAGTTCTGATTTTCCATCTTCTACTCTGTCCTGCAAAATCCTACCTTTTACTGTCCACTACTCCCCACTCACTTGGTCTTCTTCCTAGCTTTGATTTCTTCAGCTGGAAAACAGGAAGATTCTTGGGATGCTTTCTTAGGATTCTTTCTCCTCAGACCTCCTGTGCTCCCTGGTAGCTCTGGGAAGTGGAAAGCACTCTGGCTTGGAAGTCAGGAGCCCTGCAGTCTATTACCACACTTCCCCGTTCCTGAATAGGTGACCATGAGCAATTCCCTCCCAATTCCCAAGTCTCAGTGTTTCCAGCTACAAAGTTAAGGAAGCAGACTTAAAGATCTCTGAGCTTGCTTCTCTTTGGTGCCTTACTCCAACAGCCGTGTGTGTGTGTGTGTGTGTGTGTGTGTGTGTGTGTGTAAGTCTGTGTATGTATGTGTGTGTGTATGTGTGTGCAACTTCAGCTGGCTTTGCCTGCCTGGCACCCCAGCCCTAAACCTGAATTTTACCTTGGGCAGTTACCCTACATCCAGGGGCATGCAGTCTCAATGGTAGTATCCATCAAAATGTGCTGACCGACAGGCAGGCAAGAGGTTAGGCAAGTCCAACCAGCTTCTCTTTTCCTAGACACTGACTTGAATTGAGTGCTGCTAGGACAGAGGTGATAGGAACCCATCCATCCATCCATCCATCCATCCATCCATCCATCCATCCATCAACCCACCCACCCACCCATCCATCGAGACCTTCCACAAAGAGAGTGCTCATGAATTCCTCCATCCTAGATACTTAGAGGTTCCTGATTCCTCTCCTTTGTGGTGCCACACCTATTTTAGCCTTAGTTCTGATTTTGTGGATTGCCTGGTATCCACTTACTCATGTCTGTGTCTAAGTCCTACAAGTCTGTTCGAATGTCACCTTTTAAATGAAGCCTTCCCTGGTCTCCCTGTATAAACCTGCAGCCCCACCCTCATCTCTCAGCTTTTCTTGTCTTCTTCTCCTGCTTCATTTTCTCCATAGTACTTTATCATGTTTCAACAATTGGTATCATCTAATTTGCTTATTCATGTGGTGTGTTGGCCAGTTCTCCCCACTAGAATGTACGCTCCATGAGGCATTTGTGTCTGCTTTATTCATTGTTATATTGTCAATGCTCAGAACAGTGTCTGGCACATAGCAGGCACTCACTAAATACTTGAATGAATTAATATATGAAATCATGCTTGGAAGTTGACCTCAGTTGGTTTTGGCCATTAACCCTAATTGAGACTGCCTCCTGTTCTTTCCTGTGGATCCTTTCTCCTCCCCAGGATGGAAGCCCCTTTGCTGATATGGGATTGCAAAGCCTGAACAGAAGCAGGGACCAGAGCCCAAATAAAGGGTGTGGCCTCCTGGGGTAGGGGGCCCACTCTAATCCTCTTCCAGGGAAGGGTGGCTCAGTCTTCTCCCCCTATCTTCCTCTCTCCTCCTTTCAATCCCTTGTCCTGGACCCACCTCTGGAATCTGAACCGCTTTCATCTAAGAAAACCCAAAGTCATGATCCATTTTCTAGGAAAGTCAGAGCCAAAGAAATGAACAGAAAAGAAAAAAAAATGCTGACAAGTCTCAGTGGGCCAGGGTCTGAAAATCAATTTGACACATCAATTTTTTTTGGATTTAATAACTCATGCTCCCATGGAATCAAGGTCATAAATAGTAAAGAGAGTTCCAGGAAAGCCTACCAAAATCTGTTTGGCTCAGCTGGAGACCTTGATCCCATCTCTCTGCTCAGGTCCCATCAATAATTTCCTCTTGTGGATGTTTCCTCTCTTTGGTTTGGCTCCCACATCATTGCCCTGCCAATTATTTTGCCTACATTTCTGTCTCTTCCTTCTCTTCATCTCTCTTCTTCTTCTCCTGCTCATTGAATGAAGTCATCCCACAAGGCTCTGTTCTTTGCCCTCTGAACTTCTCAGCCTACATTTAATCCTCAGGAATGTAGGTCTCTCCTTTGATGGTACCGTGTTGAAGATTTCCCCAAATTCTTCTCATTACCCCCAAAATCTCTAACCATTAGATGGCCTCCTCTACTAGAAATCTGGCTGGTACTCTGCCTATCTTCAGACCTCCCTTTTTTTTTTTAACTTCTCTGTTCCCCAAATTGGATGAACACTCTTGGATCATCTACTCAGGTCACTCTTGGATCCAAGATCATCTGTAAATGGGGTATGAATCCCTCTCTCAAATAACTGTTGAGTGAGTTTAACAACATGATTCATCTAAAGGTGCCTTGAAATGGTACAAGTGTTACTTGGTCTAATTCAGTCTCAGACTTCTGCTTGTGAAAATGCCTGTCCTTTTTTTTTTTTTTTTCCCTAGTCTCATATAGTGAGTCCAGCTACACATTCAGGGACTTGTGTCCCTAAACCCACAATAACCTGCCCAGGCCTGACCCCATGTTCCAACTCTGGATTTTCATTGTGCATGGACTCCTGGTATGAGCCCAACCTGCTTTTCCACCTCACCTATGCTTCATCCTCCCAGTGCTCTCTTCAAACTGGAGAGCCCACGTGGGCCCAAGGAAGGCAGGGAGGAAAGTGACATTGTTGAGCCCTGTGCCGGATGAGGTACGTAGGTGAGCTCATCCAATCCTCAGCTACTCCAGAAAGAGGTCATCATTATCCTCAATGCACAGATGAGAAAACAGAGGCTTATGGAGGGTCAGCAACATGTTCAAGGTCACTGACTCATCAGAAGGCTGTTTTGTTCTCACTTCATCAGGCAGCTCAAGGAGAAGGGTAAGACAGAAACAGGAAGCCACTAGGACAAACTTGCTCTTGCCGTGATACCCTTAAAAACCAAATCATGAGACTAGGTGGTCCTGGGGATGGGTGTGTGCAGGGGAGGGAAAAGTGATTGAGCTGAAGCAAGGATGGAGGGAGGAGGGTGCCTGTGCTCAGCCATGCTAATTTTGACATTTTCCCGTGCCTCTGCTTGTCATCATCAACTTATAATTTAACCTCGTTGTGGTGATGCCTCTGGAATGTCAACAAGCCTTGCTGGAATTTCATTACAGCCCGGCAGCTGGCCCCTGGTATTTCTGATACAAATGATGTGCAGCTGCATGCTGGCCCTGCTGTCTTTATACCCCATCTAGCAAACGGCAGCATTACGCACACTTAATCCGGAGAGATATTCCCCGTGCTGAGAAGAGGGCTTGTCAATTCCACCGGGGGCATTTCCTATGGACTGCTCTGCCTGAGCCAATTAACCTAGAGTAATTGCTGAAAAGCATCATATATTGATGATGGATACAGGGGGCTGACCCCAGGGGTGGCTGGAGAGAAAGTGCTGAATAATGAAACCTCCCCATATCTGCACAGCGTTTGCCACTTCCAGGGCACCTCTGCCTGCATCGTGGCAGTGGTCCAGTGAGCTGTTCTGGGAAGCTGTGGCATTCCCATTTTGCAAGAGTGAACATCAAAGCTCAGAGGGAAAAGTGATTTCGAGTCAACCAGAATAAGGAAATAGAAATCTGGGTAAATAAACTCCATGTCTAGATTTCACATTTATCCAACAAATATTTATTGAGCACCTACTCTGAGCCAGACGTTGTGCTTAGTTGAAGGATATGGTTTCTCTATCCTTGATAGCCATGGCATTTTTCTGTAGGATTTTCCTGTCAGGGCCCTCTCCTAAGAGAGATCCTTTTTCAACCTCCTACATCCTAAACCTTTAACTACCCTCTTTCCTCTGGCCCCATAGAGAAGGTTCTGGTGTCTTCCAGTTCTGCCTGAGTGATGTGGGTTTCCTTGTCTGTCCCTCCCAACAGGAGACTCATGACACTGATTGTTCCCAGGGACGGAGAAGGCCAGCCCCGTTACAGGGCTCCTGTACCCTGTGAGCAGGCTGGAGAGGGATTTGGGGCCAGTGGTTTTTGTTGATCCTGAAAGCATAATGTCTGCAGCTGCCTGCCTGGCACATGGGTTCAAGCAGCCTACCTAGCTCAAGGTGTCATAGTGTAGTAGGGAGTAGATGGGCCATGGTGTGTGTGCTGTCTATGACTCATGGGCTGTGGAGTCCTGGTGTCAGCCCCTGAAAGTGGAGAAGGAAAGTGAGGCACACAAGTGAATTCATAGCTGAGACCACACTGGACCTGGATCTTTCCCAGGTTTGAAGGTGAAATGTGCCTGTGCTGGTCAGGGCTTAGTGAACTTCTCCACTGGATGTGTTCATCCCACTCAACACGTGCCCCATTATCACACTCAGGCCTGAGCTGCTAGAAGCCTCATTTGCCTAACTTTTTTGCCCCAGTGTTTCCATGAAGGCAGAGAGAAGAGCTATTTGCATGGAGTCAGAGAGACAGGAACCCAAGGCTATGCAGAAAAGATGGCAGGGAGCCTCTCACACCACAGTCAAGTCAAGGCAGTCCAAGGTGGCTGCTGGGGCCAGACTGTCCCGTCAGGATCCAGCCTGCTTCTCACTGAATGTGTGATTAGGATGTCCTGCCCTATCTCTGGCCTTTAGTTTCTTCAACTTCAAAATGAGGACAAGATAACCTGCAAGGCCCAGGTTACTTTCCCATAAGGAGCCTGGAACTGTGCCTGCCATATAGTATGCACTCACAGGTGTGCCTGGGGTGGGTCTGCAGGGCAAGTCCTACTTCACAGTTTAACATTTCTGACACCACCTGTGTCAAATTCCTATGCTTACATTATGCTGGTGGAGTCAAGTCAAGGCCAGACTGAGGGTGACTCTGGCCCTCTCCGCTGGCCTGCTCCCTGCGGGTGCCTCCAACCCTACCTTGGACAGCAGAAAGAGTAGGGAATGTTAGAAGGGCCTGGGGCATGGAAGAGCTTCTAACCCCATCAGTGAGTCTTGGTGCATATGGAAGGAGGGGCGAGGAGGGCTTCTAAACATGGGTCATAGATAAAATCAAAACAGAATAAACATGCTTGGGGGATTTTAGGAGAAACCTTATCATAAAAGAGCTGAGGATAAGTACAGAACTGGGGAGGATAGCCCTATTGGGTCTTCTTGGTGACAGCTTCAATTGGAGTCAGTTTACAGACTACATGTAGGGTCTCAGGGAAGTCAACCTCCAGCTGGCACAGGGGACTTGGTCTCTCCCAGCAGCTGTTTTCCCCAAGTCTATGGCTCATGACCCGGAGAGAGGAAGGTAGGAAGTGACTTGCATGAAGGCAAGACACCCTCTAAAGCCTGGACCCAGGCCATGACACCACTCCATCAGAGCCAGGACCCTGGCCCGGCATGGTCTTAGGGGCATAAGAGTGACCATTCATGCTGCCTGCCTCTATCCTTCCTTCCCTCCTGAAAGAGACCTGGCGTAATGGCTGTTCCGTGCCTACCAGTGGGTCATAGAGACTCAGGGTCTCCCTGGGGCAGCTGCCAGGGAATGAGGCCATCAGAAACCTTGACTTCTCCCCTCCACCCAGCCAAGCTCCACCATGCTCAGGAGTGGCTCTCCCTTGAGCCTGGTGTCCCCTCCATGCAGAGTACTTTAAGAAATCCAGAAAAGTTATCATCCCCAGGAATCCACACTGAATGTGAGCCAGCATCAGCCCTCCCTGCACTTGATCTCCTCAGGTACCAAGATGCACAGAAAGGCCTTACGTGTCAGGAAAATGTTACAAAATCCCACCCCTCATACAAGAACTCCCTCACTTTTTCCTCTTCTCAGCATTCTGCAGAGCTAGAGTGAACCACGTTTGCCATTGTGAAAGTGCAAATTCAGGAATACTGGGGTTATTACTCAAGGTGACATCACTTATAAGTGGCCAACGCTTGACCTTCAAGGTCTAAATCACACATCACTTCACACTTAGACGCCTCCATTTCAGCTTACGTGCCTTCAATAACAAAGAACTGGGGAACTCAGTCTCTCTCTAATGGACTTCCACACAGAAGAGCCACAAGTGGTCCAAAGTACCTACCCTTCTCTCTGTATCTCTTGGGCCTCCTCTCTTCTTTCTGTACTGGACACAGCAATAGCATGTGTCTGAGTCACTTAGGATTCCTGGTATTCTGAGCTGGGCTCCAGCTGCAGTGAGCTTTGTGGATTCTCAGACAGCAGTATCTAGGGATGTGGGCTTCAAGCCAAGTCAGATAATAGGAAAATAATAATCATAATAAAGACAGACACACAAACACAAGGACACTGGGACAAGCATAAGAGGTTAGATTCACAAACAGACAAATCGGTGCCACTGGGAGCATGGTGGAAGGACACACCTCCACTGTCAGCCACATATTTTCAGGACACGAGACCCCAAGGACAGACAGAGCACAAGCAGAGCTCTGAGTGAGGAAGGTGAGAAGCTGGATGAGGACTGGCCTGTGTGTCTCCACCTCTGCCACTTGACCAGGATCAAAGAACTTTCCTAGGTGAGCTTAGACATCTAGAAATGACTATGGACAAGAAGAAAGGGAGACTGAGAAGTGAAAGAATGAAGTGAAAGGAGTGAAAAAATGGGCCATAACACGTACGGAGATGGGATGGCAGGGGACAGGACGAGGATCTTGGGAATGGGAGGAAGTTTTCTGAGAACTTGGGTAGGTTGAGGCAACAGGTTGTGGTAGATGCTGTGATGTGCTTCCCAGGTCCCTCTTCAAGAAGGAAGGACTTATCCTGCTATCTACTGGGGATGCTGCCTGCAGAAAGTTCTCAGCTGCCAGCTCCCCAGGAGGTTTGCCCTAACCCTGACCGCAGAGAGCTGCCTTGCTCCAGATCATGCCTTCTTTACAGGGCAGTTCACATCCAGTGACTGATCCATGGAAAGATATTGAGGCCTGAACCCCTTTTTCCAGTCTGGAACAACTCTGAATGCTCATTCCATATTCATGCCTTCCATGGCATGGGCTCATTGAGACTGCATCACAGCTCAACTTCTCCCTCTGCTTAATCCTGCTTTCTCCCCATCCCTTCCTCAAGTGTAATCTTTTTTTTTTTTTTCTTTTTCTTTTCTTTTTTTTTTTTTTTTTTTTTTTTTTTTTTTTTTTTTTGAGGCAGAGTCTTGCTCTGTCACCAGGCTGGAGCACAGTGGTGCAGTCTCGGCTCACTGCAACCTCCACCTCCCAGGTTCGAGTGATCCTTCTGCCTCAGCCTCTTGAGTACCTGGGACTACAGGCATGTACCACCATGCCCAGCTAATTTTTGTATTTTTAGTAGAGATGGGGTTTCACCATGCTGACCAGGATGGTCTCAATCTCTTGACCTCGTGATCCACCCGCCTCAGCCTCCCAAAGCGCTGGAATTACAGGCGTGAGCCACCGTGCCCAGCCTCCTCAAGCGTAATCTTAAGAGTTCTTCCTAATAAACCACTGCAAGTAAATATCCATTTCCGAGTCACCTTTCTGGGAAACCAATCTGTGACACAAGGCTAAACTCTGAACAGGAAGTTTTCATTTTGCCTGCACCACAGTTTACAAAGAACACTGATGGCCGCGATCTCACTTGATCTTCACAATAACTTGGTGAAGTGGGTGGTACTGCTCTTACTTAACAGATGAGAAAACTGAGGCTCAGAGAAGTTAAATAACTGTTCAAAGACCAAAATAGCGAGGAATTGGCACAGCCAGGACTTAAACGGTGGTCTATTGGGCTCTCAAATGTATGTTCTTTCCTCTCTCGCACAGTTTCTGAAGAAAAGAAAGAAGGAAGGGAGAGAGAAGGGGAGGAAGGAAGGAAAAGGGGAAAGAGAAGAAGAAAGAAGGAAGGAAGGAAAGAAGGGAGGGAGGGAAGGTTAGCTAATATCTAGCACTTATTCTAAGCTAGGCACCATGCTCAGCATTCTACACGCATTATCTTATTTAATCCTCACAATTTTATGACATATGTATTATTTTTATTCCTATGTTACAGATGAGGAATTTGGGGCTCTGCTAAGTGCAACATTATCTAAGGTCACACAGCCTTGTATGAGGCAGTGGCTTGATACAAACCCAATTCTGTCTGATTCCAAGCCAGGCATCCTAACCACTACTAAGAGGGAGAATTGGCACCAACCAGAAGGCTGAGGAGCCCCAAGAAGCAGTTGTGGGCTAGAGCACTGGGGAATCCAGAGCAGCTAACCAAGATGCTAAGCACTTGAGCAAATGGGAAGTTTGGGGAGTTCTGCATCCTGGTTCTCCTGGGAGCAGACAGGGCCTGCTTGAGGGCTGATCCAGTTCATGCCTTGAGCCATGGCTTAGAAATTGCACCCAGCCAATCCCCAGCCGCAATTACCACTAGGCTTGCAGTGCTGGGCTGAGAGCTGGAAATAGCTCTGTATTTATTTACCCTGCAATTACATGCTACATTAAATGCTTCACAAGAACATGGCGATCACCCTGCAATTAACTGGTCCCTGCTTCCTGGGCAAGAGAAGGCTGGAAACAGTTACTGGATGAAATCAAGTGCTGCCTGGTTTCTTAATGGGCATGGGGTCACCTTGTAACTTATGTTGGTGGGCCTGGCCAGAGGCTGCAGCTCCAAGTGGGAGCTTCTTTAGCTCCTTAAACAAAGAGATTAACATCTGGGTCAAATCTCAGTCCAATTTTTCTATGGATCCTGTAACAAGATAGTCCATTCATGGGTTCTTGCCCATATTGTCTTCTCTAGCTCCTCCCAAGGCATCTAGTGTCTCTCTGTACTTCATTTTTGGAGTTCCTGAACTCTACCAGACTTTGTATTAGTCATTTCCTATCCTGTGGACCTAGTAAATTCCTATCTACCTTTCAAGATTTAGTACAGCTATCATCTCCTCTGGGAATTATGCTTTGAAAGGAGATTGTATAGGAAAGTGAAAAGCAGACAGACTTGTGACAAAATACCAGTTTCATTACTTAATAGCTATGTGCTTTGAGCAAGACACTTGGCTTCCCTGAACCTCAATATATGTGTGTGTGTACATGGGTGTATAGGACTCCCTGATATCACATGCATATATGCATTGTGTGTATACATATACAAGAACTCAAAATCTTCTAGTTAGAGACAGATTTTAGCAAGGTAGAAACAACATGGTGCTTCACACACAGTAGGTGTGTACCAAATATTTGCTGAATCAATGAGTTGGTGAATCAATCAACCAATCAATGAAAAACCAATTAGGAGCTGTGAATGTGTGTGTACCCATGTTTATCTTTGTGGCTGTCCGCTTAACTTGCTACATATAAACAAGTATACCAGTTATTCAAAAACATAATATGTGCGCATGATGGTAATTGGTCTCTAGTTGCCTGGAGATTCCAGAGAACTGGTTCCCAGGCTATGTAGATAGACTAAGAACGCCAGGAAAAGACATTAAGAAAAGAGTTAATTATATATTTACTACCTCTGTCATTTTCTTCTAATTATGTCTTGGCAAGCAGTGTCTCCTGGATGAGTCTTAAATTTCAGTGTCTTTAAAAATACAACAATAAATCAATGTGAAATGAAATGCTCCCAGCAGCCAAAATGCCCAGGACAGTTTTCAATCAGTGAATGCCCCAGTGAGCCATTCTGGCCCCAGTTATGATGATGTTTGGATCATAGAAACCAGCTATGGAGCTAGAAAAACAATAAGAGAGCAGAGCAGTGTCTAGGCCCTGCCACCGAGGCCTCTTCTCAGTCTTCTGGGGGTCACCTGGAATCCCTATGGCTGCTGCCTGCTGCTAATGTACTATGAGGTGACAGAGGAGGAAGTTAGGCGTGCAAATTCATGAGCCACCCTGGTGCATTTTGCTTGGTTTCTGGACTGAGAAGACAGGGACCACTTACTCAGCCCTCTCTATGTCAGTGGCTCTCAATTGGGGCCAATTCTGTCCTCCTAGCAGACATTTGTAAAGGTCTGGAGTTATTTTTGGTGGTTGCTACTTAGGGATTTTGCTACTGGCATCTAATGGGTAGAAGCTGGGGATGCTGCTAAATAGTCCTCAATGCATAGGACACTCCCACCCACAACAAAGACTTATCTGGCTTCAAATATCAATTATGCCAAGGTGGAGAAGCCCTCTGTTTGCACTGGCAAGCCTGGGCCCTGGCAGCATGTGGCCGTGCTGTCTTTTCCTGTTGTCACTCATTCTGGTTCTCAGACCTCTTCATGTTCTTTTCTATTTTGGTTTCTAATAAGGGACACAGGCACACACATGCTCAGAGCAAATGCACAGCCTTCCTGCCCCGTAACCCCTTTCTGGCTGCAATCATATTCACTGAGAACTAGTGGACACTCACCTTGACAGCCTGTGGGCACCTGCAGACACTGGCTCTTTTTCTCCTCCCAGGGATAAGACCACACTTCTCTCACTGGTCCCAGTGGGCACAGCAAAGGCAACAAAGCTGTGAAGCTTGTTGGTCCTTCACTGAGCAGGCCTAGGCAGGAGGCCCAGTGCAGCTCCGTTTATAAGATGTATTTCTTATAATCTGTGTGTCTTATCAAGTGTCAAAACACATGCTCAGCAATTTCACTCTGTTCCATCCCAAGCAATCAAACACTCCTACATTGTGTAAGCAATTTTTAGGTCTCCTAGTTTCTATTATTAGAACTTCTTACCTAGGATTCAAAGGTCCATGGCACGTAAAAGGACCAAGAGTAAATTTTCCAGAATTTTCTCAAGGCATGGATCATCTCTTTAACCCTGACTTTCTTCCAGCTCATAAGCACATCCCTGTCCTTTAACATCTGGGTATCTTCCTAGAGGACACCAGAAACTTGGGACACTGAAAGGAAAGACAATCTAAAAGGTTGGAGAAAAGTGGCATTTGGGGATTGCTATAGGCAGTCTGAATATAGATGTGGGTGATAAACAGATGGGGCTCGTTACTCCAAGAGTCCCAGGCTTCTTCTAAACAGGTGTCAGGAGAATTTTAATCGAGGCCTCAAGCTATGATGACTTATTAAAGGCATGGAGGGAGATGAGGAGGACATTTCAGCTCAGTCAGCTCCAGGAACATCTGGATAGACCACATACAGATGGGCACTTGGGAAATGATCTATATAAAGTACCATAAACTTCTCTGCAAATTATCCACACCCCAACCTGTACCCCCACACACACTACTTCTTTCAACTCCGGCATTTCTCAACATGTGTCTCATAGAGCAGTACCTCGTAACTTTAGTGTACATAGAAACTTTAGTGTGTCCTTGGGGTGTCCAGTGTGGGCCTGACATTCTGTATCTCAAGCTCTCAAGAAATGCTGATGCAACTGGTCTACAGGCTACACTTGAACAGAAAGGTTTTAGAATACTGGCTAAGCAAGATGTTAATGGTCTTCAAGAGAAAAGAAAAGATTCCAGAGGTAAAATGTTTGGGAAATACAACATTATGTTTAACAAGTATCTGAACCGCCAAGGGAAGGGGGCAGAGTGTAATATGTTTAAAGCTGTTAAGAGGCTTTACAGAAAACAAAAGGAGTTCCATGGTCAAATGCTTTCGGGAGGACTTGGGGTAAGTTAAAGGAATATGCAGACATTCTCAGTGCCTTTACACTGAGTCAGATCTTGCCACTCCTCTGTCTAAGGCTGGTCATGTAGAAGTCTTCACAGTGGCTGATAAGGCCTGTAGGACTTCACTCCTTCCTTCTCCCTATGTCCGGGCATAAAGGCCATCCCTAAGAAGACAAAATAGTCATCCCCTAGCTTCAGGGTCTTTGCCCTGGGTCTTTCCTCTGCCTGAAACATTCTCTCACTGGCAGCTAGTTCTCCAACTCCATTGCCTCCTTCTTTGCTCAAATGCCACCTTTTAGATGAGACTGCTCTAATCACCCTATGGAATTCCACAACCTGCCCCTCTTGTCCTCGGCATTTGCAATCTCCCTTATTTGAACTTTTTTTTTTCTTCCAATGCATTTTCACCTTCGAACACACCATAGAATTTCATAATGTATTATATTTATTGCTTATTGTTTGTCTTTCCCATTAGGCTGTAAGCTCCATGAGAACGGGAATCTGTGTTTTCATTGCAGTGTCATGAGTACCTAGAACAGTACCTGTGCTATAGGAGGTGCTCTAAATATTTGCTGAATCAGCAA
Organism: Saimiri boliviensis; assembly: GCF_048565385.1. Classification (NCBI taxonomy): domain Eukaryota; kingdom Metazoa; phylum Chordata; class Mammalia; order Primates; family Cebidae; genus Saimiri; species Saimiri boliviensis. Next base: position 25,731,906 of record NC_133465.1, on the reverse strand, counting down.
TTGGGCAGATGTCCACAGTGAAGTTGTTAGTAGGAGTGGAATATAGTAAGCATCATTCCCCAAAGGTTTTCCACTGCAGAACCTGTTTCTTTCTTATTTCTTTTCCTACAGAGCATCTCAGCATGACCACTATTCCTAAGTGCACATTTTCTAAGAAAATGCTACTGTAGTAACTCATTGAGAATCCAGCCTGCATCCATTTTCCTAAATCCTTTTGGGCCTATTTACATTCATCCCCTGACAATCCCAGAGTGATGAGTTCCATAAGTTTATTACACACAGTATAAATTTATCTTCAATTCTGCAAGAACAATGTCATGGGAGGGACACTTGCTTCCCATTCTCCTGCAAAGGGCCCCTCAATGCTGCTATGGAGAAGAGGCACAGGGTTTCACACCATGCTTTGTAAGCAATAGGTGCTCCATAAATTCATATTTAACCCTCAAAGTAATCCTTTGAGGTGAGTCTTAATCCCCCATTATACAAATGAGAGTCTGGGTCTCAAGGAGATTAAGTAGCTTACAGAGCCAGGATTTGGATAAAGGTCTGCCATGCCTTAAAGCTCATATATTCTCTACAACACCAATTTGGCAAAGCTCACAAAATGGCATTTTGCAAATTCCAAGGTACAGAATCAGACTTGGGAGCTGGGTGTCTGTCCAGAGTGCCTTCTTCATTAGCAGCAGGCATAGCATAGCAATAATAGCTAGGGCTTATTGAGTTTTTACTATACATCAATCATTATTCTAAGCATTTACCATACATAAGTTTCTTAATTCCTAGAACCCTATGGACCTCACTTTACAGATGAGGAAGCTAAGGCAATCAAAAGTTACATAGCATATTAACTTGCCCAAGATCACATGGCTATAAAACAGCAGAATTACTTATGCCAGAATCAGGTGGGGGGAAAGGCAATCCAGGTACTTTTTGTGAACCAACTCAGCTGCTCCTGCGATCGCCTCACTGTGCTCTTGTGCTCAATGCCAACTTCAGCTCCTCCTTCCCTCTTAGGTCCATCCAGGGCTCTACAGCAGTCTCGCCCCAACCTTTGCATCTGTCTCCCAGCACTCTGATATACGAGGACCGTTTTATGGGTGGGAGTGCAATTTACAGCCTTCTGTCTGCAATCCCTAGCAATCCTTTCCCACACAGTCTCCCCAGATGATCCATGCTGGGCAGCTAGGGACTGGCACCAAGAAGTTCCTTATCAGATTCAGTCTCTTCATTTGACATCTGGGAAACCTGAGATTCAGAGGAGATGCTGTCTCGCTAAACACACACAATCAGAAACAAACCTGGACTAAAACACAGGCCTAGAAATCCCATTCCGGTATCATTTAACTCATTAGCCAACCAACCAACCAAAAAGCATTTACTGAGGCATTGTTAGGTGAAAGTACCAAGGAGTGACCAGGGTTCTGCTCTAATGCCCACTGACTTATCATTTGTGTTCACTCATGGTTTTATTTACTCATTTCTTTATTCAATAAATTCTTAGGCTCTAGAAACAACATGACAAAAAAGACAATCTCTTCTAATGCAGATGAGACATATTTTAATAAAAATAACACAAGTATATTCAGAATAATAAACAGTAATAAAGGCTTAAAGAAAAAATTTTAAAAAATATTTAAGGTCTTTTGACAGCATACAATTTGTGAGGGAGTCAGGAAGGAATGTGAGCTAGCCTGGAAATCAAAGAAACTTCCTGGAAGAAGTGGCATTTTGAGTGAGATTTAAAGGATGGTAAAAGTGCATTAGGCTAGAAGGGATTGGGAGGAAGCGCATACATGAGAGACCTGAGACAGAATGAATGTAACACATTTAGAAATATTATAGTATAACTGCGGATGGTATAAGATAGTATGGTGTAGTAATAGACACATGCACACACAAAATATAAGGCACTTTCCAGGGAAAGCAACAAACATTTACTGAATGATTGCTATGTGCCAGTCCCTTTATTATCTCCTTATTCTGTGACAGGTGACTAATTCATGGGAGCAAGTCTTTCCCATGCTGTTCTCATGATAGCAAATAAGTCTCATGAGATCTGCTGGTTTTAAAGAGAGGAGTTTCCCTGCACAAGCTCTCTCTTTGCCTGCTGCCATCCGTGTAAGACGTGACTTGCTCCTCCTTGCCTTCTGCCATGATTGTGAGGACTCCCCAGCCATGTGCAACTATAAGTCCATTAAACCTCTTTCTTTTGTAGGTTGCCCAGTCTCAGGTATGTCTTTATCAGCAGCATGAAAATGGCTAATACATTCACTCTCAGCAGACGCTGCTGATGTTCCCCTGAGTTGCTCCCATTCCTCTTTACCATTTCTGTGTGCCTTTCCTCCAGGTGCTGTGTTGTTTGCCTTGTTGTTGTTTTGGTAGAGCTTTTGCCTTTTATCTAATGACCTGTTTCTACTATTCCCCTCACCGGCCTGCCCTGAAGCTCCTAGATCCACTTTGCCATTGCTCCCAGAGAGCTACCAGAACCTGGGAACTAAGTTATCCTCTGACCCCCAGCGACCCTTAGACAGTGACTGGTTAGGAGCAGAAAAGCACAGCAAACTTGCCTGGAGCAGGAACAAAAGCAGAGATATAATTTATACTCTAGAGCTCTGAGTCATGCTGAGCCAGGATTTTGCCCCAAATTTTCCCCTTGCCTGGCATCTTCCACTTCTCTGCCCCCCTCCGCGCCCACCTCCCACAACTTCCTTACTGGTTTTCCTGGGATTTCTTCTTAATAATTCACTTAGACAAGAATTCTCACTGTTCAGAGACTGCTTCTGGAGAACCTAAAACAGAACCCACATCTGTCTGAACTAGAAGCCCTTTTTCTTGTTAGTGAGACATGATGTTAAACAGAGCCACATCAGTGAAGGGTAACGGAGTAGGAATGACGGTAAGGTCAAGAGTGAGGGGAGGTTTCTCTGAGCTTAGAGACGAAGAAGAAAGCCCTTGGGGACAAGAAATATCAATTAATCATCCAAAGACATGCAGGGTATAATTTCAGTGGAGAAAGCAGGCCTTCAGGGTCAGTACGTATGATATCACATTAGAATGACACAGAAAAGGTGACTGAGGTGCTTATACAACAGAGGTGCTTACACAACGGAGGTGCTTACACATCTGGAAATGGACTAATTTTTAGGAAATTGGAAAGGATTGCAAGAAAGGAGATTGGGGCCAGGCTGCCTGCCAAGGGTTTCTTCGGTATCAAGCCAAAGAGGCATACCAGGGCTGGAGAGAATAAACCCTTTTGTAGTAGCCTTGCCTCAGTCCCAGTGCTGCACCCACCACTGCCTGGCTATGACCTTTAACAGGTAATTCAGTTGACTCAGCAGTGAAATCAAAAGACCTACTTTTGAGGATTAGATAAGAATAGCACAATTAAAATCCCTAGCCCAATACCAGAGACTCAAATGACACTGTTGTTTTTTTTTTTCTCATTCTTGAAGTTTGGGCTTAATTCTGTATGAGGTGTCACCGCAGAGACTTTGATCAAGAAAATGAAACATTCAAATATAGAAAACTCGTATTAACAGGGGAGAAGAAGACAACTTAAAGAGGCAGAAGGGAGATCTGGAGACCAATGAGTTCTCACAGGAAACTAAGCAAAGGGGACGTGAGCCCAATCTAGGGTTGCGGCAGTGGGAAGAAGGGAAAAGAGGCACTGCTGGTGATATTGACAAGAGGGCAGCTGGTAATTAGTATGCAGGAATGAAAGAGAAGTAGAAGCCCAACCTGTCTTTGAGGTTTTGAGAGAAGAAGGGCCAGCTTAAGGGTGAAGGTGGGGAATTTGATCTGATGTATGTTGAGCTTGACTTTACATCTGGCCATCCAGAGAAGCAGCAGTATATAGTCCAAAGAGCCAGACAGGTCTGGGTTCAAATCCCAAGTCTGACATTTACTAGCTGTGTGACTGGATAAGTTTCAGGACCTCTGTGTGCCTCCATTTCCTTGCCTGCTAAAGGGGAAAATGGATACGGGGTTGCTTTAAAGATGGAGGCATACAAAATTGTCTGGCAACAGATAGATGCCCAACAAATGCTAACTTTAAAAAAAAAATTTAATTTTCATCAGGCAATTGGGATCGAGTCTTGGAGTTGGCCTCAGAGCTAATATTGTAGATTTTGAAAGTAATGGACTAGAGGAAATGGCTGAAACATAAGCACAGTTGAGATCAATTACCTTTTAAAGGAAAATGTCCTGTCAAAGACCAACAGGCATTGAAGATAAATGTTAAGTTAGATGGCTTCTTCTGTTTTCCCACAAGAAGCACAACTCAATTTAGTTGTACAAACATTTATGAGCCGGACACAGTGGAAATGGGGACCCTGAGATGAATTAGATGTAGTTCTTGCCCTGAAAGGCTTACAGTTTCTTGGAGGGATGGACACATAGAAAAACAAAGCAAAGTGCAATGTGAGAAGAATTATACAAGAGGCATAAAGGGTGCAACAAGAAGGGAGTGATGAATTTTGCCTATAGGATTCTGAGAGGAAATAACTGAAACACTAACATCTTTCCCACAGCATTAAACACAAATATTTTCAAATAAATGAACGATGAATAATCACATACACTTAATGTTTAGTTCAAAGATGATCATTCAAAGACAAGAAACTCTAACAAAAATTCTAACTCCAAATGTTTAGGTAATTCTGGTAAAGAGAGTAGGGGATAAAGAATTGCAGCTCCGGGAGCATCAAATATTCTGGCTTCCAACTCGAACAGCTTCTAAACCACAGGGGTGGCAGATGATGTATATAGTTAACTAGGGTTGACCACTGTAACAAAAACATCAATCTGGATTATTATGAGTTCACGGATGTGAAACTTGGTGTTGACATGTGAGAAGAAAAATATCTTTTTCCTATTAACTGAGTCTTGAGTAGCCTCTGAAAAGGTGAGGATGATGGAGCTAGAAAAAAGATTCATAGATTCAGCAAAGTCAAACCCTTCTTTTGCTTTACTGACAAAGAGAAGATATCAGAGAGGGAAAGTGACTCACGCAAAGTCACACAGGTCGGGAGAGCCAGGATGAAGTCCCAGGGTTCCTGACTACCAGTCAAGTTCTGTTTCTACACCACCACGGTGTCTTTTAAATGAACCCTTAACTCCACATTGCCCCAAATCCATCCTGCCACCAGCTACATGTACACATACAAATACTCCTATATTGACCCCCAAGTGGCCCACCACCTCCTCTGTATGGAGTAAAGTGTCTGCTATGTCCTTTGTCATAGCACATAAGCAGCATGCTCAGAGCGAGCCACATGGTCTGGCCATCGGGGGACCATCCACCAGCAGGAAGAACTCCCCAAGGCAATGCACTGCTGACTTTCTCAATGTCACACAAAATAACTGTACCTGATATCACCACCAACCAAGGCAGGAGGCTCTGCTAATTTCATTAATAACTTAATCAGATTATTAGTCACTGCCCCAGTGGGGGCAGATTTGGTTTTTCTTTAGTTATAGGAATGCATCCATTTTTCACACAATTACAGTCTGAGAGGATCATCACTGGGGCTGCCAACTGTGGGCTTATTAGGAGCAATTTAGACACAAGATTGGATTTCCTTTCTGCCCACAACCTTTTCTTTAAAGCAAATGAACTGGTGTTCCTCAAATTAGTATATTAATAAATGTTGTCCAGGAGGTGTTTGATCTTTAAGACTGGCCTGGTAGCAGAGTAGTAAGAATACTGTCCTGGGAGGCAGGGTGCCAGGCTTCTCACTGCCCACTTCAAGCAGCCAGTACAAGTCACTTGGCATCGTTGAGCCTCAGTTTCTCACTACCTACTGTGGCAGAACTGGACCAGGTCAGCGGTTTCAACTACAGACCCACAAGTTATCCACTATACTTTAAGATATCTGATGGAATCATCTGTATTACTGATCCAACGCTGCACAGACTAAGTAAAATTCTGACTTCTCTCCTCTTGGGCAGAATTATATCTTCTCGGTGCATAATACCAGTTAGCTCAGCCTGGTCAGATGCTGACTGGCTGTTGATGACATCATGGGTATTTGAAAGCCATTAGGAAAAAAACAAAAGGGAACAACTGAGAAAATTGATGTCTAAGGTCTGTCTCTGGTCAGCTATTCATTCATCGAAACTCAGCTTCCTTGACCCTGCCAGGCTGAATTTACTTTTTTCCTTCCCACATCCTTCATTTGGGATTTGAGTTCACTATGCACACGTGGTCTTCTCCCAACTAGGCTCTGCCTACCTTAAGGGCGTGGGTTGAATTTACTCTATCCACGAGAATGTTCGAGTTAATTCACACTGGCTTGCAAAAGCCAGTTACCTGCATTTCTTCCAAACTCTGAGTTCAGTGGACTTTATCTTGGCGGCTTGAGATCAGTCATGGTGGGGATATTTATAACAGAGAAATTGGCAAACACTACAAATCAGGGATTTGTTTCTTCTGAGAGAGCTGGTTGTTAAATATTTACCAGCACATCACTGACTATATCCCCAGTGCCTAGCATTTAGGATATAATAAGCATGTCGTCGCGATTGGATGAATGAATGATCAGAGTCAGCAAACCCGGTTACTGACAGGTTTCAGGCAGGCTGAGTGCTACATATATAAGAGTTAGAAAGCTGCATGAGAGGTATATGACTAGAGCAGTGGCTTGAAACCTTAACTGTAGGTTAAAATCCCCTGGTACCCAGGTCACAGTCCAGTCCTGAAATTCTGGAGTGGGTACTGGATATCAGTATTTTCTATGCCCACATGATTTCATGTTTGAGAATCACTGATCTAGAAAAAATTCCTGGACTAACCATGGCCATCAGGACACCCAGTCTCAGTGCCCCAGTGCCCCAGTGTCCATGACTGCCTGCTACTTTAATTCAGAAAACTTGAAAGTCAAGCAAAGAGACATAATTTCAGTGGTTGACTGGTAGCTTCTCTATAATTAAGCAGTAAGGTTACAAGGAGGTTTTCCTCCCTGAATTGGTATGGTTTCCATCTTTTGGCACTTGTCCAGAATGCTGATTTAGTTAGGCGGCCATTTAAGAGACAGCATCTTGACTTGTCCAAAAGAGAACAGCACCCTCAAGCTATAAGTCACTGGTACATGCCCATGTCCCCACTCTCCCTTACTGCCACTGCCATGCACCTCCCTGCACAGCTACGTGGCTGTTATTTTTCTCTTTTTAAAGGACCAGTACAAATACTGCCTCTTGTTTGAAGCACTCCTTGATCTCTCCAGCCATCAGCGAGACACATTGCCTTTTGTGTGTGTATATATATTACAACATATATATATATATATATATATGTTGTAATATATATACATTGCCTTTTGTGTGTGTATATATATATTTACAACATATATATGTTATATATATATATGTTATATATATATGTTTTTTATATATATGTTGTATACACACACACACACACACACACACACACACACACACACACTGGCTTTTGCCAGTATATCTGGCTGACAGCTGGAGGGATCAAGGAGAAACAGACTTTGAGTTGAAGCTCCAGCTCTGGAATTCATAGCTGGGAATATTTGGCAAGCCACTTAGCTTCTCCAAGCTACATGTTCTGCCTATAGAAAACTAAGTGGATAGCACATAAATGGGTACATCTGGATGTGTCTGGCATCATGTGCTAGAGGTGGGAGAGAACTGAACTGTGATATTTCAGTCTAGTGTCTCTTCTACCCCTTCAGCAGACATTCATTTTGGTCAAGTCACACTTCTCTCTGATCCTCGGTTTCCTCCTCAGAAAATGATAGAGCCTGGTTAGATGCTATAGACAGGCCTTTTCAGTTCAAAGGGAACTTATTGTCTCTGCCTTTCACTTGGCATTTATCTGCCTTCCACAGTGACTGATCTTTTTCTATATATAACCTGCCTTTCCAACCAGATTAGAGAACCCCAAAGAGTAGTGAATGCATCTTATTTGCCTGTGTATCTCTAGGGCCCAGAACAGTGCCCTAAACATAGACATGTATCAATTAAGCTCCTATCACCTTAACTTTCCCGTGCTTTGCAAATGTTTCATCAAATTAAGGGGCCAGATCAAGCCTGTTACAGAGCTGTCTGATACTGTATATCAGGGCTCTGTGCCCTAGAAGATCTAAAGCTGCTATAGCTACTTGTAAATTGCTCAATATGTGTCAGCTGCCAGCAAGGACCTGTGCATACATTTTCCAAATCATAGGAAGAGCCATGTAGTAAATCACCAATGGATTAGGCATAGTATTCAAAGAATGTTCTTTCAAATGTCACCCATCTGGAATGATGCATGGTGCCATGAGAAACATTGCATGGTGTCACTTGGATATGACCGAAGTAGACCATCAGAAGTCACATCATGTTGCAGAGCCAGAGGGATTTCCTGACCACTCTTCTGTGGGTCCCTAAGTCATGAGGTACACTAACCAGTATCTACTCAGTAATTGCCTCTTTCCTTAAGTGAAGCCAAAGCCTGTGTGTTTTTTATTTCTCCTTAAATGAGAATTTGCTAGTGGGCCTATATTTTTCTTGCCTAATAGCAAGTGACAGTGAAGTGCGAAATTAGCTGTAACAGATGCTAAGGACTAAATGCTGCAAACTCCCAAAGAAGCTAAGAAATCAGTAGCTGACCCTCAAGATCCAGTAGTATCTAGTGGTCTTCTTGACCCTGAATGCACTAGAAAGGATTAGGGAAGCTCTTGGTACCAGACACTTACAGATTTTGTAGTTGGGAAAGTGATGATTCTACAACTACTAACAAGTTTTCCTGATCCCACATTGGCCTATTTGATCCAAGTATTCTGAAGGGCTGGGGACAATGCTGAAAAAAATAGGGCTTCTCGAGATGAGATTTCAAATATTGGTCTCCCGAGGAGGTGATCTATATGTGTGATTTCAACTTTTAATACATGGACTCTTTCTAGCATTGAAGACATGAAAGAAATCTTGAGTTGTGTTAGAGGACTCCACACTCCTCAACTAGCTTGCTTACTAGCTGCATGACCTCCATCTAGGGCTGTACCTATGGCCATGAAGATCAAATCCCACACAACACCAGGCTGTGCCATTCCTGTAGACAGCAACACCAACAGCTCCCACTGGAGCTGTGAAGCATGGCAGGGAGATTTTATCTCTCTGATAAATTCCCTCATTTGTAGAGACAATGTCTCATTCACGGGACATTGGGAAGATAAAATTGGACAAGAGGGTGAATTAGGCCATTTTCCTGTCCTCAACACAAAATCCAATCCTGACCTCTTAACCTTCAAGGCTTGAGACTCAGGACCTTGTAGAAGGAGAGTCTCCCCTCCCCTCCCCTTACCCACTTCTTCTACCTCATCTTCTCCTCACTCTCTGGCATGTACCCTGGCTCTTGCCATCATGAACTACTCTCTCTTTTCTCCATGTATGTATATGTATGTGTCTTTTTCTAAAGATTGTTTTTATTTTATACTACTCAAGCTTTATGGAAGAATAACTAATGAAGAAAAATTATATATATTCACAGCATACAATGTGATATACATATGTGTGTATGTATATGTGTGTATACACACATATATATAAACCACACTGTGTGTATATATATATGTGTGTGTGTATATATATATACACAAATGCACATACATATGTGTGTATACATATGTATACATATATATACCACATAGTTTATATAAATGTATATAAACAAAATACCACATTTTCTTTCTTTATTCAACCATTGATGGACACTTAGGTTGGTTTCATATCTCGGGTATTGTGAATAATGCACAATGAATACAGGGGTACAGATATCTCTTCAACATACAGATATTATTTACCTATTTTTGGATACATATCCAAAAGTAGGATTGCTAGATCAAAAGAGTTAATTTTTTTTAAGAAATATCATAGCATTTTCTACAATGGCTGTAGCAATCTACATTCCCATCAACAGTGTACAAGGGCTCCCTTTTTTCCCATATCTTTGACAATATCTATTGTCTTGCCTCTTTTTGATAATGTCCATTTTAACAGGTATGAAGTAATATTTTATTGTGGTTTTCATTTGCATTTCATGGATGATTAGTGATGGGTTTTTTTCATATACCTATAGGCCATTTATACATATTCTTTTGAAAAATGTCATATTTAGTTCCTACGCCCATTTTCAATCAGGTTATTTGTTTTCTTGCTATTGAGTTGTTTGAGTCCTTTATACAGTTTGGATATTAACCCCTTACCAGAAGTATGGTTTGCAAATATGTTATCCCATTCTGTAGGTTGTCTTTTCATTCTTTGATTTCCTTTGCTATGCAGAAGCTTTTAAGTTTAATGCAATCTCACCTGTCTAGTTTTGCTTTTGTTGCCTTTTTTGTGGGATCAAGCTAAAAAAATCATTGCCTAGACCAACATCGAGAAGCTTTTTTCCAATGTTTTATTCTAGCAGTTTTACAGTTTCTACTACTGTGTTTAAGTCTTTAATCCATTTCAAGTTAATTTTTTACATAGTATGAGCTAAGTGTCCAATTTCATTCTGAATGTGGATATCAAGTTTTCCCAAGACAATTTGGGAAAAAACAAAGATTGCCCTTTTCTCACTGTGTTCTTGGTGCTTCTGTCAAAAATTAATTGATCAAAAATGCAAGGATTTATTACCGTGCTTTCTATTCCATTCCATTGGTTTAGATATTTGTTTTAATTTCAATACTGTGCTGTTTTGTTACGATAGCTTTGTAACATATTTTGAAATCAAAAAGTCTGATGCCTCCAGCTTTGTATTTCTTGCTCAAGATTGTTTTGGCCATTCAGGGTCTTTTGTGATTCCATGTAAATTTTAGGGTTGTTTTTTCTATTTCTGTGAAAAATACCATTAGAACATGGATAGGGATTGCACTGAATTTGGATAGCATGGACATTTTTACAGTAGTAATTCTTCCAACCTATGAACGTGAGATCTTTTCATTTATTTATGTCTTCAGTTTCTTTATCGATGTTTTCTAGTTTTCAGTGCAAAAATCTTTCATCTCCTTCATTAAATTGATTCCTAAGTATATTTAATGCTATTGTAAATGATATTGTTTTCTAAATTTATTTATTTATTTTATTTCTTTTCGAGATAGAATCTTGTTTTGCCACCTAGGCTGGAGTGCAGTGGTGCAGTCTTAGCTCACTGCAGCCTTGAACTCCTGTATCCCATAAGTTTTGATATGTTGTGTTTTCATTTTCATTTTTCTCAATATATGTTTTTGTTTCCCATTCAATTTCTTCTTTAATCCTTGGTTATTAAAGATGTGTTGTTTAATTTCCAAATATTTGTGAATTTTTCAATTTTCCTGCTAGTTTTGATTTTTTATTTCATAGCATTGTGGTTGAAAGATACTGGATATAATTTAAATCTTTTTAAATTTGTTAATACCTGTTTTACAGTATAATTTGATTTATCCTAGAGAATGTTCCATGTACACTTAAAAAGGATATGTATTCTGCTACTGTTGGATGGAATGTTCTGTGTGTTCGTTAGGTCCATTTGGTCTACAGTGTTGTTCAAGTCTGTTGTTTCCACACTGATTTTCTGTCTTCATGATCTATCCATTTTTGAAAATGGAATATTGAAGCCTCCTACTAATGTTGTTGTCTGGTTTTCTCTTTAGTTTTGCTAATATTTGCTTTATACATTTAGGTGTTCCAATGTTGGATGTGTATATTTTTAATTGCTATATACTCTTGATTAATTATCAGTATATAATGACCTTCTTCATCTCTTGCACCCATTTTTCACTTAAAGTCTATTTTGTCTGATATAAACAGAGCTACTCCTGCTCTCTTTTGGTTACCATTGTCATGGAATATCTTTTTCCATCCCTTCACTTTCATCCTATGTGTGATCATAAAGCTAAAATAAGTCTTTTGTAGGCAGCATATAGTTAGGTCTTTTTTTAAAAATCCATGTAGCCGCTCTATGCTTTTTGATTGGGGCATTTCATCCATTTACACTTAAAGTAATTATTGATAGGTGAGGACTTACAATTGCCATTTTGTTAATTGATTTCTTAAGGTTTTGTAGTTTTTTTGTTCCTTTCTTGCTCTCTAGCTGTCTTATTTCATGATTTAATAATTTTTCATAGTTGGATGCTAGAATTTTTTTCTCCATGTCTTATCTGTATGTACTACAGGTAGTTTATTTTTGTGGTTACCATAAGTCTTACACAAAATAACTTAAAGTAATAACAGTCTATTTTAAGCTGATAACAACTTAACTTCAATCATTCCTATCATCGCTTTCCCTTTCCCTACATTTTATGTTACTGATGTCACAATTTCTTTTATATGTTGTATATCCATTAATAAATTCTTGTAGCTATAGTTATTTTAACAACTTTTCCTTTAACTTTTATACTAGTGTTAAAAGTGGTTTATATGCCACCGTTACAGTATTAAAACATTCTGAATTTGACTATATTTTTACTTTTACAGTGAGTTTTAAACTTTTATGTTTTTATGCTGTTAGTGTCCTTTTATTTCAAATTGAAAAACTTTCTTTAACAGTTCTTGTAAAGTGGTCTAGTAGTGATGAACTCCCACAGATTTTGTTTGTCTGTGGGTCTTTATCTTCCCTTTATTTCTCAAGGACAGCTTTGCTGAGTATGGTACTCTAGGTAGAAAGTATTTGTTTTTCTTTTTTTCTTTCAGCCCTTTGAAAATATCTTCCGACTCTCTCCTGGCCTCAAGTTTTCTGCTAGGAAGTCAACTGACAGACTTCTGGAAGTTCTCTTGTATGTGACATCACTTTTCTCTTGAGGTTGTTAAAATTCTCTTTTTCTCTGAATTTGAGAATTTGATTATAATGTATGTCAGTGATGATCACTTTATATTTAATCTATTTAGAGTTCTTTGGGCTTCAGAGATATAAGGGTTCATTACTCTCTCCAGATTTGGAAAGTTCTATGTCACCATTTATTAAATAAGCTTTCTGCCCATTACTCTTTCTTTGCTCCTTCTGGAACTCCTACAATGCAAATATTGATTTCCTTGATGGTATCCCCCAAGTCCTGTAGGCTTTCTTCACTCTATTTCATTCATTTTTCTTTTTATTCCTTTGATAACGTCAAATTACCTGTCTTTGAACTCACTAATTCTGCTTGATTGAGTCTGCTGTTGAAACTCTTTATGAACATTTTTAGTTTAGTATTTCTCAGCTCCAGAATTCATCTTTGGTTCTGTTTTGTGTTGTCTATGTCTTTGTTGAACGTCTTTTTTTTTTATGTATTTTTTTTCTGATTTTGTTTATTTTTATACTTGTATTCTCTTATACTTCACTAAGCTTCTTTAAGAGGATTATTTTAAATTCTTTGTTCGGCAGTACATATAGCTTTACTTCTTTAGTATTGGTTACTGGTGCTTTATTTTCTTCATTTGGTGAAATAATGTTTCTATGAGTATATATAATCCTTGTTGCATTGTGTTGGTGTTTGTATTTGAAGATACAGGCACCTCTTCTAGTCTTTACAGACTAGCTTCAGCAAGTTAAACCCTTCACCAGCCTACCTTCTCAACGGTTGTGGGTGGCCATCTGGTGGGAATCCATGAGTGGGTTTGCTGCTGGAGTTTTCATGTGGGAGGTCCTAAAGGCTGGTCAAGTGGTGTGGGCCTGGAGTTTGGGTATCTGTGGACAGGCCTGGTGTGTGGGTCCATGGAGGCAAACCTGAAAACTAGATCTATGTGTGGTGTAGGCCTGGACCCTGGGTCCTTTGGGGCTGGCCTGGCATCTGCATCCACTGAGGTGGTCCTGGAAACTGGGTCCATATGGAGATGCTCCTGGAGTCTGGATCTTCAAGAGCACTGGGGTGGGCCTGAAGCCTGGGTCCCTAAGAGTCATGTAGTAGCCTGGCCGGGGCTGTCAGATCTGGCCTGGAGCCTGGGTTAGGCCTAATGCTGTGGTCCATGGCAAATATGGATGATTGCTTCACTCTTCTTCTCCCACGTAGAGAGTATCTCCATGATGTATTGCCTGAACTTAGGGGAGGGGAGATACAGATAATGTGAAAGTGTCCTTTCTACCCTCTTTAGTGCATCTTTTCATATTTCTCTGCTCCACTCAAGTGCGGTACTCTCTCTTCTGGATTCCTTCAGCTCTTGTGAAGGTATTTTTGCACAGGGATTGTTGTTCAAACTGATGTTTCTGCAAGGATATGAGTTCTGGAAACTCCTATCCCTTCATTTTGTTGACATTACTCCTATGTGTGTCTTTTTATGGGTTTTACTTTCATTTCTTAAGATGACTCATGTCACCATTAACATTTCATCCTCTAACTTCATTCTACTCACATCCTTCAAGATTCAAACTCTCCTCTGAAAGTAATGTCATGCCTTCCAGGCAGCCTTCTCTAACTCATTCAGTATTTTGAGTCTCTATTCTCCACAATTGTCTATCAACTTCTGACCCACCCTTCTATACACTGTTTTGTGATAGGACCCTACAAATCACATTTCTGCTATTCTAGCTAAATTCCTGCTGAACATTGCCAATAGAGGGAACTATAGGGAGGCTGCAAGGTAGGAGAAAGAAGAAGAAATTCCTGTCTTTCCATTTTCTTCCTGTAAACATTCTGTCTGCGTCTTTTTCTTAGCAGCATCATGCCAGTCTTATTGTTCCATCCCAGAAGTAGCAATCTAGTCTTGAAGCATCAGTTGGATCCAGGCTTCAGATTTTTTCCAACAATTTCAGAACACATTTTATTGTATTTCCTGAGAAACATCAGCAGCAACTGGTTGGTAGTCCCTTCTCAGAAGTTTGAATTAAACAGTCTCTCTCCTCCATATTCAGAACCACTAGCACCAGCAGGAAAAGTGCTCTCCTTAAAGAGCTTAATTTTAGCTCTGCAGGGTCTGATTTCCAAGATTCTACATTTTAATAATTCCAACATCTTCATTTTGTTTCCCCAGTCCAAGGGGTAGCTTTGCTATATCTAGAATAACTTATTGTTTTCTCTTTGCCCTTTGAGTTACCTAGTTAACAATTCATCATTCCTAGTTAGTAATTCTTTTGATTGAATTCTCTTTGTTTAAAAAAGCTGGTATGATTTCTTTCTCCTGACTGGACACTGATTGATACCTCCACATATAATGTATGATTTACATCTATCAAAAGGCACATCAAACAAATACATTGCTGTTATCTATCATTAATCTCAATGGAGTCTTTAGTCTTTTTATTCCTAGGGCCAAAAGTAGTGTCTGACTCAATAAACACTGCTGGATTTTTGAATAAAAACAGAATAAAAAGGAATGAATGATGCCTATGGGAGTCAACACAGTTCGAGGTATAATTGTTGGGACTTCTGCTCAGGTCTCCTTGCTGGGATGGTTGTGGGCCAGAGTTTATCCAGAAATGTTCCAATACAACAAAAAGCCTCACAGTTGAGAAGCGATGGAATCCTGTCTCAAGTAGTTCATGAGAAGTCCAGCCAATAAAAGAGAGAGCCCTGTGGTCTTGGTATCAAATTCTGGCTCTGTGGCTTAATTACCATGAGACTTTGAGAAAATAACTTAGCTTCTTTGACCTCAGTTTCCTCATCCATAAGATAGGGATGATAAAACACATTGTGTGTTTCTGTATCACTGACACTTGGCCTGACTTGCAACCCTCCCTGGCTTCCTTTTTCTGCCCATGTCCATGGCAACAGCATCTTAAAGCAGCCAGCATACAATTGCCCATCTCATGCCTGACCTTGAGGTCTACTAAAGAATGCTGGCGCCTATGGTTTGAGTGCCTTCCTGAAAGACCTCTATCATGCATTCCTTCCTACTCTGGTTACCAGTTATGGTAGGACCATCTGAATGAGACTTTGTTGAGTACTTTGTCTCTTATCCTCAGCCCTCATGACAAGTTGATAAAAGGAGAAAGAGTAAAGTATGGGAGATGAGAGCAGGAAGAGGAAAAGGAAGGCTGCCAGTCTGCCAGTCATTTTGATTACCACCTTTGGAGCCACCTCCTTAGGAAGATCATAAGCTGTCTTGGAGTGGGAAACCAGGCTTTAATGGTTCTGCATCCACCATCCCCTCCTGCGGCATCACTCAGTGAAAAGCCAAACACATAACAGACAAACTAGAAACATTACAAGAAGTATTGATACACAGTGGGAATTAAGTGATCTGTCTTGTTCATGTTTTGCCAACAATTTGCTTCAGGCAAGCCACTCTTCACCTCCCTGGTTCCCTCCTCCAAAGGAGGAATAGTGTGCTGCTATAGAATAGACATGAGCTGTAGTCAGAGAGACCTGACTTTGAATCCACCCATGGCCCTGTCTGTGACCTTACATGAGATACTTAATCTCTCTTAGGCTCAGTTTCCTCTTCTGTTAAGTGGAAATGAGAACAATACCTGCCACATATGAAGACTAAATCACTGCAGAGTAAATATGAGCTTCTTGCCCCTTTGATGATGAGGGATTGAACTAGATTATTTTTGAGGTCCCTTGCAGGCCTGCTTTTCTGATCTCCCAGGTGGCACATAATGCACTTCTGCACACAAGAAAGACCCCTCAGTTTATAGCTGACTCTAAACAAGGCAGCATGAGGGGTGGATGAGGGTAGGGAGGCAGAGTTCCCAGGGTCACTGCATTTTACCTTCTTGCCATGAATGATGCTCTTATGATGTGCTAGGGGACCACAGGAGGTTTCTGGAGGAGGCCATCAAACATTCATGCCTATGCATGATGGCAGACTAGCGCTAATGCTATGCATTAGGTGTTCAACTCTCTTTCAGGGGAGGGTGAGCACAGTCCCCTTTCACATATTCCATAGTCCACTGCTTGTCCTTGCCTAAGAGATTCATCATCATAAAAGCTTCCAAAATCCTTTCCATAACCTCCCATCCAGGCTCAGGCCCTCCTCATCTCTCCCTCGTTACTCCTATAAAGCTCATAAAGGGCTCTTCTGCCTCCAGTCCCAGCCTGCTTCAACCCCTTTCCCAGCCTGGGGCTGGACACACTGCCAGTGTCACTCCCCTACACGCCGGCCACAGATCATTGGTTTCTTGATATGTTTCTATTATTTTCAGACTTTTCTACAGTGAGTATGTATTATGTTTATAATTTTAAGAAGCTTTTAAAAGCTGAGCTCAAATATGATCATTTCTCTACTGAACGCCTTTTGCTTTCCCCTTGTTACCTTTAGGATAGTGCTGAGTCTCCTGAGCTTGGTACAGCTGGCCACTTCTAGTTTCCCCTCAAAAGCTCCTCTCTACATACCAAAGACACGTACTTTCCTCCAAATGCCTCAATCTCACTTAGTCTCCACACCTCTGGGCCACCATTCATATAGATCCACCTTTCTGGAATGCTTTCACCTGGAGCTGTCACAGATAAATTTCTCGTCTTCAACATGTAAACCAAAACATCATCTCTTCTGCAAAGTCTTACCTGACTATCCACTGTGACCCTTGCCTGCAGAGTTAACAATTGTGTACCCTGATGCTGTGGTGTCACTTACTTACATCTATTGGAAAAAAGATGACACTTGACTGTGGCCATCTCTTTGTGCCCCTTCCTGATTTGATCATGAAATCTTTGAAAGCAAAGACCTTCATCTGAGTCATGTTTGCATTGCTGGGGCCCTCCAAACATGTCTGCTTTCCACATGTGCATGTGCCATGCACTGTGTTAGGCAGCAGGTCCATTCAGGTGAATAAACAATCATGGCTTCTGCCTTCCCGGAACTTACAGTCAAATGGGAAAGACAGCCCAAAAAATAAATAAGCCAGCAACTCAGTAAGAAATTAAAATTGTGAAACACATTGTGAAGGATGCAGTTGGTGCCCTGATAAAGACTAATTGCTAGAAGGGGATTACTTAGAATTCTTCTAAGAGGCTTCTCTGAGGTGATGGCATTTAAAGCTGAAGTCTTGAGAATTTGAAGCAGCCCTCCAGCTGAAGAGCTGGGAGAGCTATCTAGAAGGAGGAATCAGCATGTGCAAAGTTTCACAGGGTGGAAAGAGTCTGGCATGCATGCATGAGACTCGGCAAAGGCCAGGGTGGCTGCAGCCCAGAGTGCGGCCTAGTGCAGAATGAAATGGGAAGTGGGAGAGGGGCAGGAGACTGTGGATTCATTTCCAGGTACAATAGGAAGTGGTTAACTTGTTTTAAGCTGGGAAGTGATATGACTGAATTTGAGTTTTAAATGACTGCTCTGACCTTCAGGTTCCTCACCTGAGCATGAGGCTCATATCATCTACTTTTTAGGTTTTTCTTATGTGAGAACCATTCTTGTCTTATTTTTCTTAAGGTATTTTTACTTATTTTAAAAAATATTTATTTTTTATTTATGATTGATATTGAATCATTATATATATTTATGGGGAATAACATATTTGATATGTGTATAAATGTGGTAATGAATAGACCTCTAAGACAAACCCGAAATATAGAAAGGGGCTGACTCATGGAGAGGGCCAACTTACACTACTCAGCATGTAATAGGAACTCGATAACTAGGTTTTTGTTGTTATTGTTATTGTTGGATTGTTTTTCTTTAGTTGCTTGTTTGCAAACTGATATCCAAGGGGCTTGAGGTTTGGTCAAGGTCTACTCTGTCAGAACTGATCTCTATTTCTAGGCAGCTAAAACACTTGACCATCCACTGGTGATGTTTTACAGAGACACACGGGCTGCCTAGAGGAGTGAGAAACCAGCCAGATACCCCCATCTTGGTTTGACCTTGCCTCACTGAAGGGATATGGCATGGAGGGCTACAATGTGAAGGACTCTGAAACAATCAAATGGCAACATTTCACAGAAGGTAACAGCAGCCTAGAGAGCAGATGGAAGAGTCTGAAGTGACAGAAGAGTCAGCATCAAAATTGATTTTAGAGCTCAAGTCTCTTAACCTGAGTCTGGAGTTCATTCCCCTACACCTACTTGTCAAAAGGGTAACTCCCAGATTGGAGGATGTGCCCCGGCAGAGAGCCTTTGAACTCATCTTCTGCCAAACATCTTCACTGTTGCTAAACTACTTGCCCTGGGGAGGTGAATGTGCTTGTGAAGTGAATGGAAATTCACTCTCCTTGACTGCCAACCCAGCACACAGAACAACTTGCTCTGGCAGAATAAGGAGGTAGCTGTGTTCTAGACAGGCAGTGCTGGGATGAGCTCCTTCCACTTAACTCAAAGTAGTGCTCAAAGGGCCAGAAGACATTATCTGGCATTCAACATCAACCTTAAGAGAGAAGAAACCAAAGCCCAGAGGGCAAATGACTTGCCTGATACCACATGGAATGCATGGCAGAGCTAGATTGAAGTCCCAGGTCTCCTAACTCCTGGTTCAATGCTTTTTCCAGTATTCTGGGCCACCTCTCCTCTTTAACACTGCTTTGAAACTGTATCCTGCCTCCTTCTAGACCATGCATTTCCAAAAGTTGACATCTAACCTTCTTTCGTCCCATCCCTTTGCAGAGGGTTCCCAAAAACACTCCCAAAAGAGCTTACTGCTTTGAAAAGCAGAAATGCTTTACAGTTGCCTAACAGTAATTCCTAGGTAAGATGCACTGAAGTTCCCTGATGAAAATGTATTTAGTATGTCTTGCACAGGAATACCTCCTGCTGTCCAACACACAAATACACTCCTTGGTTCATTTTTCAATTACTCTGTTTCTTTAAGTTTCTAAATAGGTAATCCATGAGTTCTTCCTTTAGCATGGCTGGGGCTCGGAAGGTGGCTCATGTGCGTGTGTATGGTACATTTCCTCATTTGACTCAGAACACTCAACTAAAAATTAGGTACTGTTATTCATCCCATTTTACAGATGCATACATTTAATCATTCTCCAAATGCAGTACTTATATTACTACACTATGCCAGACACTGTGCTAAACAGAGTTCCTATTCTCATGGAGATGGCACCCTGTCAGAATGGAGAAACCAAAGGCCAGAAAGTTGAAATTGACCTGCCCAAACTTGTTCTACAGTAAGCCAAGCCATGAATCAGTCTCTTTGTTAAATCTCACACTGTATCCTTGGCACTGAGTTGCAGCTTGTTAAGATTGAGGCTGGGACAAGATGACACCCAGGGGAAAGACTTATGCATCTTCTTTGTCCTTTCAGAATCTTAGAGTGATTCTAGGGCAAGACAGTCATCTCTTCTTGCAAATGACTGGCATGCAGTAGCTCTCTACAAACCATGCCATGATTAGGCAGAAAGGAGAGAAAATCAGTAAGCTGAACCTGTGTATGTCTGTCTGAGAGAGAAAAAGAGAAGGAGGGACCAGTGCTGGGGGAATGGGCCTAAGGAACCACAAATGTCTAGGAATTTGTTATTGTGACAAGGGAAGGGCCTTTCCTCCCTGTACTCACACACTTGGCCCCTGTGTGAAGGACCTTCCTTCCCATTCCTCCATGCTTTGAGAGTTCCAGAAACCCCTCTCCAGCACGTTGGTTCTTCCTTGCCCAAAGTGAAGGCTGCCGCTCCCTACCCATCCCAAGCATGTACACAGTTTGCAAAGAACATTTGCATTTGTTTTTCAAATGTGAAAAGTCTATCAGAGTGGAGATTATAGAAGTGGAAAGAGCTGACAGGAAGGACATTTGGGCATGAAAGATATTTGCTCGGGGGCCTCACATTTGGATTTAGCCTCAAATTTAGACTTTTGATTTCTAAATGAGGTTATATAAACAGATGTGACCATTTGGGGATATTTGAGACACAGATTTGTTCAATGCAAATATTTAACACAGTTCACCTTTTTTTTTCCAGCCCATTATTGTGTAATCCTGTTTTATCATTTCTCAGAACAGCAGCCCAGAAAATGGGAGTGCCATTTGACTTTGAGAGACCCTGAAACGACCTCTGGGAAGTCAAATGAACAGAGAATATCACCCTCACTCCACAGCTGGAGACACTGA
Source organism: Saimiri boliviensis (assembly GCF_048565385.1). Classification (NCBI taxonomy): domain Eukaryota; kingdom Metazoa; phylum Chordata; class Mammalia; order Primates; family Cebidae; genus Saimiri; species Saimiri boliviensis. Next base: position 25,711,041 of record NC_133465.1, on the reverse strand, counting down.
GATTCAGAGCCCTTGGCTCAGCATCACCTAAAAGAAAAATCATGTTCCTTGTGTCTAGCAAGAACCTAGAGATGCCCCAATTCTGCATCATCTAATAAGGATGCCAACAGCCACACTAGGCTATGGGGCACCTAGAGTGTGGCAAGTCTGAAAGGAGAATGGCTGTCGATGTAAAATACACATCAGAGTCCCAAGACTTAGTGCAAAAAAAAAAATGTAAAATATCTCTTTATAATTTTTTATATTTAGTACATGTTGAAATGACATTACTTTGGATATATTGGGTTAAATAAAAGACATTATGAAAACTAATTCCACCCCTTGCTTTTAACTTTTTAAAATGTGGCTATTAGAAAATTTTGAATCACGTATGAGGCTCATATTACATTTCTATTAGACTGCGCTGCTCTGAGGGAAGTAAGTACCATTTAGCCCAAGCACATGCTGGTTTATATTGCAGCAGGGGGCATTTCTGTTAAATGTTTAAAAACAGGCCTTGAGGAGTTTAGATTAGCTCTTGCCCATCTCAATGGCAATGACCTGAATTTGGGTATTGGAACGGGTTAGAGCTTTCAGACCCCCAGCCTTATTTCTCTATTTCTGAATGCACAGATATCCATCGAGTGAGGTCAGGGCAGTAATGTGAGGGGTGCATGAGAAGCTAACATTTTGGATGATAACATCACACTAAATACAGGCTTGCTCCCTATAAATCACCTTGATTTGTCACCAAATGAGATGACAAAATGAGAAATCCCGGTGGAAATGAAATTCCCGCTGTAACGGCAGCATCGACCCACCCTGACTTGCAGTGAGCAGAGGGTTGTCACACATGAGTTTAAGCACCAGAGTATCAGGGGAGGCTTCACATATCTGGTTTTGCTCCTGGACTGGTGGACAGGAGTGAGTCAGCCCTTAACTGTCGGGCAGTGGGGATATGAATCACCTGATCTTTCCTTAAGATGGGCTTTTCCCAGGGTCCAGGGAAAAAGATCCCAGGTGACTTTGGTCTATCTGGGGCTGGACCTTTCAGTTCAGACTGGGGAACAATTTTTATATAACCCAAGTGAGTTCTGGGAAAGAAGAACACCAGTCCGTGTGGTGCCAGCAAACTACAAAGCCTCTATTGGCCTCCCCTTCTGAAAAGAACTCCACCATGGGGCTGTATCCTGGGTATTCTAGCTTTGCACAGTCCATCTGGAGACCAAGGTGCAGCTGATTTTGTCCTTTGTTCTCTAGGACCTTGAGTTGACCCTCCATGTCTCTGGGACTGGTTCCTTCTTTTGATCAACTGGGTTGACGTTAGCCTAGATGATGGCTCAGGTTTTTTTCAGTCTGACACATCCCCTATGATCTGATTCCAACACACACAGACACACACCAACATACAAAAACCCAGAGAAGTACACAGAAACAGACACCCACCCATACAACAGAAATAAACACAGAGATATACGCTGACATAACCACACAGAAACACACAGACACATACAGACAAACACCCATACAGACACACACAGAGATCCATAGATAAACACACAGACACAACTCACTATATTCAAGTGGTTACAAAAACCTGAACAACTTACCAATAAAACACTCCAGTCTCCTTCAATCCACTGCAATCCCTGCTCAGAGTGTTGTCTTAATGCCTCTAGTCAGATACATGCACACACACACACACACACACACACACACATACACACACAGATGCCTCCAGTCAGACATATGCACAGAAACACACATACACACACAGATGCCTCTAACTGGAGATGACTACAGTTAGACACATGCAAAGACATACACACACACACACACACACACACACACACACACAGATGCCTCTAGTCAGATACATGTACACACACACACACACACACACACACACACGCCTCCAGTCAGACACATGCACAGATACACACACAGACACATACAGATGTCTCTAACTGGAGATGACTACAGTTAGACACATGCACAGACATACACACACACACACACACACACACACAGATGACTCTAGTCAGACATGCAAACACACACAGATGCCTGCAGTCAGACACACGCACACACACACACATAGACACACACAGATGCCTCCAGACACACACACACACACAAATACCTCCAGTTAGACACATGCACACACACACACACACCTGTAGTCAGACACACGCACACACACACACACACACACACACAGATGCCTTCAGACACATATATACACACACACACAGAGATGCCTCCAGTTAGACACATGCACGGACATACACACACAGAGACACACATAGATGCCTCTAGTCAGACACATGCACAGACACACACAGACACACACAGATGCCTCCAGACACACACACATACACGCACACACACACAAATACCTCCAGTTAGACACATGCACACACACACAGATACACACAGATACTTGCAGTCAGACACATGCACACACACACACAGATGCCTTCAGTCAGACACATATACACACACACACACAGATGCCTCCAGTTAGACACATGAACAGACATACACACAGAGACACACATAGATGCCTCTAGTCAGACACATGCACAGACACACACAGAGACACACACAGATGCCTCCAGTTAGACACATGCAGACACACACACACACACAGATACACACAGATGCCTCCAGTCAGACACATGCACACAGAGACACACACACATGCCTCCAGTCAGACACATACACACACACAGACATCTCCAGACACATGCACACACACACATACACACACAGATGTCTCCAGACACATACACACATACACACAGATGCCTCCAGTCAGACACATGCACACACACACAGACACACACAGATGTCTCCAGACACATGCACACACACAGACACACACAGATGTCTCCAGACACACACACAGACACACACAGATGCCTCCAGTCAGACATACATGCACACATACACACGCAGATGTGGCCAGTCAGACACATGGACAGACACACATACATAGACATACACAAATACCTGCAGTCAGACACATGCACAGATACACACATGCATATACAGACATACACCCACAGACACACAGAAACAGAAATGCAGCCACACACATAGATGTACACACTATGGCCCTTTCAGTTTTCATGCCTATCACCTCCTCCTACCTGCCCTCAGTCTTCCTTCCCACTTAAGGTCTATTTTTTTATGCTCAGGACACTCACTGAGGTAAGGACTACACTCTGTTGCAGGTAACTCCCAGCAGCATATCCAGTTCACAGGCAACACCAGCTACTTCTCCACCTCCCATCCATAGCCGTGTTTCAACTTCCCCCTCCCATGGCTTCTTCTCAATAACCCACAATGTGTTCAAGTTCCTCACATGCTAGAAATCCTCCATCCCCTGCCCTCCTCCCTAACCCATCTCTCCTTCCATTCGCCACTGAGCTCCTTGAAAGGGAGGTTAATAGGCATGGCCTCCGCCTCCACTCCTCCCAGCACTCCTCAGCCCTCTGCCTACACTGCTCCATGGAAACCTCTCCAGCAAAGTCACCAAGGGGCTCTCTAATTGCCAAATCAAATGCACTCCTTTTACTTCTCATATTACCAGCCTTTTCAGTAGCATCTGACCCCATGGCTCACTCACTTTTGGCTCCTATGACACCACTCACCCCATTCCCCGCCCCTTCTCTGAGTGCTCCTTCTCAGTCTTCAGCCATTTACCCTTCAAACACTCCTGTGTCCCAAGGTCCTGGCTTTAGCTCTCATGGACACCTGTGCCTTGCCCCTGACATCTCAGGTCAATAGCTGTCTGCTGGGCATTTTCACCAATGCTTCCTGTGGGTACCTCCAGGAGGCCAGAGTGAACTTATCACCCTTTCTCTGCTCAGCCACCACCTCCTTCCTTTCTCTCCCCCTATTTTGGTTATTTGTACCACCATTCCTGCCTAACACCAAGCCAGGAGGACTCTAGGAGTCAATCCAGATTTCCTTCCCATTCCTTTTAATCCATTGCATTCAAGTGACCACTGAAGCCCGAACACCCTCCTGATGAGAAACTCCAGGCCCCCGATCCACAATGACCCACTCCACAGAAGTATCTTGATGCCTCCAATTGTAACACGTCATCCCAAGGCACATTTCCTCAGCTGCTTCCTGTCTGAAGGATGCAGTCCCAGCATATTTGTAGCCAATCAATCTCCACTAAACCTTCTCTGATACCACTCCCTTGTACTTAGGCAATACCATGGATTTTCTGGACTATTTTTACTCCAACATTTTCATGCCGTTGCCTGTCCTATAACTGGCCTAGGTACTGCTATGGGCTGCACGGCCTCCCCAGGATTCCTGGTCCAATTTAAACATTTAAATATTCAGCACCACTGTTGCCCCCTTTACGGAGCTTCTCCTGATGATGAGCTTCTCAGAAAGGGTTAAATGTTTCTTTCTGGTCTCAGAGTACTGTGTTTAGATTTTCAGTGTAGCCCTTACGCAGTCCAATATCACCTTAGATTTGCATTTTTTCCTCTCTTACTATATTGAGCTCCTTATAGACAGAGACTGATTTTTTTAAAAATAAATTCCCAGAGACCACAGCAGTCCCAGCACATAGCAGATGTTAGGCAATGTTTACTGAATAAATGATTGAATGAATGAATGAATGAGGTAAACTAACTCAGCCCAGGGAAAGAGTTCAGGTCTCACTCAGAGCCCTGCTTTTTGACTGGGAAGGTCAAGCTTTAGTGTGGGTCCCTGGTGACACCTAGCAACAGTTGTCATGACAACCAAAAGCACCATTTTCTCAGGGCAATGTCCCCCACTTCCCCACCTGGCTCTGGAGGAGGGAGCCCCCCTGCTTTGAGTCAGGAAACAGTGAAGGAGAAAGCCTCACTGAAATAGCTGATCATGTGCCCTGGCTCAACCCCCCTGGGGCGGGGATCCTGATGGAAAAAGAGAAAATTGGATTTGATGGAATCAGATGTGCCTGGGAGCTCCAGGCAAAGAAAGGAAGGACAGATGGGGGCCAACTGGCAGTGGAATCCTGGGGTAACCAGAGGGGTAGCTTGTCAGAGGAGTCTCCATGTCAACAGGGAGCTGAGCCGAGACGCTGTCACTGGGGTTGGGTAGAGCATAGCATCAGAAGGGTGGGAAAGAGTGGGCCTGAGAGATCCAACTGGAACACAGACTGTAGAACTAGAATGTTCTACCTCCCAGGTCCACCTCCTCCCAGGTCCTCTGCAAGGGCCTCTTTCTGGGGCAGCTCCTACAGCTCCTAACAGTCCTCTTGGCAATTTGCCATTCATACAATGGGGTCAGTAAGACCCTTGAGGAGAGAGACTGTGTCTGCTTTAATCATCCCTGCATTCCCAGTGCCTGGCACAGTGCCTGGCATATAGAAGATGCAGAATAAGGAGTTTATGAACAAATAAAAGGCTTGCTGAGACAAGATGAGGGGCTTCAGGGAAGAGAAGCCACCGAAGGCCTATTCTTTGCCAGTCACACTACATGGATGCTGTTATGGAAGACAAGGAAACTGGGGCTCTGAGAGAGTATGTTGCTTCTCCAGGCCACACTGCTAAATGGTAGAGTCAGGATTTGAAGAGGCTTCTGACTAGAGGGCGTTGGACTTCCCTTTACCTGGTTTCCTTGTCCTACCTTTACCCTCAGAGGTGCTCGTACACTTTCCAGGCAGGGGGCACCTGCATAATAGGTCAGAGGGCCTCTGCTCTCTTTAACCCATGGCCCTCAGTGCCTGGCCCTGATAGATAAGAGGTGTGTATACATTGTGGACAGAGGAACCCCATTCAGGTTCAAAGCAGGAATTCTGCCAGTCTTTCCAACTAAGAGACTAGGATAGCCAGCACCCCCAGAGGGGAGAGTCGACTTGGTAAATGAAGTCTCCCCTTCCTGTTCTCCTCTCTCAGAGTTGCTCTTGGTTCATTCCTGGGACATGGTGACCGTTTGGAGGATTAATAAAAGAAATTCCCATTTATTGGGTACTTACTTTGTGCCAGACACCATTCTTAGCTCTTTATGTGAATTAACTTATTTCATGCTTTCAGTATCTTAAATAAGGTAAGTAATGCTTTTAATCTGCTTTTTATAGAAGAGGAAACCGAGGTGCTGAGAGGTTAACTTGATGGTCACACATAGCTACCACGTGACAAGGCCCCAGATGTGAACCCAGGTGGTCTGGCCAGAGCCTGTGCTCTAACCATTATGCCACTCTGCCTCCCTCATCTGGAAGTAAGTTTCTGGGCTTTGCATTCAGTCTGGGGCTCCACCAGCAGGAGTTTGAGACATTGGCTATGCTGTGTAACCTCCCTGAGCAGAATGCAGGGCAGTGGGTAAAGAAAGAAAGGGTGCCCTAAATATGAGCTCCTTTTCTCATCCTTTGGCTAGCTTCCAGGCTCAGTCGTGCTCTGCTCTCAAACACCAAACGTGGCCACAGGCAGGCAGGAACCAAGCAGCTTCAGCACAGAGGTGCAGAACACCCTAGCTGCCAATCTGGTTCAGACCTTGAGGCACACTTCTGAAAACTGAGCCCTTGAACCTCTGCTTCCTTATCTCTGAGATGGGGATATTGATAGCTCCCCATGCACGTTGTAAGGCTTAGAGGGAATCATGCATATAGAATGCTTGGCACGTGTGAGGTACTTACTCACAATTAGTAGTTTCCTTCATCCCAGATCCCTCCACCTCAATTCTCCTGGAAATAATGCCATTGCTGCCTTTTTTTTTTTTTTTTTTTTTTTTTTTTTTTGAGACAGAGTGGGTGATGCCTCTGGCACCCAGGCCGTGATATGCAGTGGCACAATCATGGCTCACTGAAGGCTCAACCTCACGGGCTCAAGCGATTCTCCCACTTCAACCTTCTAAGTAGCTGGGACTACAGGGGTGCACCACCATACTTGGCTAATTTTTCATTTTTTTTTTCATAGATACAGGGCTTTGTTATGTTCCTCAGGCTGGCCTCAAACTCCTGGGCTCAAGCAATCCAACTGTCTCAGGCTCCTCAAGTGCTGGGATTACAGGGATGAGCCACTGTGCCCAGCCTACCCCCACTCTTAATCTAGTTAAATCTGGGGTTAGAATTTGAGGTGACAGAAAGGCTTTTACCACTAAGGTATAAGGGTAGAGGCTCCAGCTTGAACCTCATCACAGTTCAGTTTCCCTGTAATGGTCCTAGGCTGCCCTGCCAAGGTTTGAGTTCACAGCTGAATTCCATAGGAAGGGCAAGGCTCCCATGGCAGAGAGCCTGCCGGGATTCCAAGCCAAAGAATGTTGAGTGTGATCCTGTTAGGGTGCCAACCTACCAGGCCATGCCTGGCTCATCTCATCTTCATGAGGCCCAGGGACAAGGCTCTGCTACAGAGCATCCGCTCTCCCATCTCAGAGCCTGCTGCCTCCTCCCTCCTCGCAGGGGTGTTATGGAATTTTCTACAATAAGACTTCCTCTTCATCATTTCACATTCTCATGTTCTAGAGAAATCAGCTACCCTATGATGGCCACAGAGGAGTAAATGAATGAGACAACTATAATTCTGTATTATTTTTGTAATAAGATTTTCTTAGCATGTTTTAGATTTAGACTTTTCCAACCTCTTTGGTCTCTGTGAAATAGTAAGACTTTTAGGTTAAACAAAAATAAAAAAAATTAAAAAAAATAATCCTATTTTACTGGCTGTGTGACCTTGGGCAAATACTCAACCTCCTAAGATTCAGTTTCTCTTTTTATGAAATGGGAAGATGACCAACTCACAGGCTATCATGAGCCACATATGGGATAATATATTTGTAAGCACACAGAGGCAGATGCTACAATGGGCACTAAACTCTTTTTATATTGAACTGTCAAAATAAATATACCTCTCAAAACAGAAAATGAAAATGTCCTTTCATCCATAGCATGCAAGCAATATCCATGGATATGTAAGCAAGAGTACACCAAGATGTGTTTGTGTGTATATTCAGGATTAGAAACAATGCACCTGACCATCATGAATTCATCTTTACAGCGAAACATTATGAAATAGGTCCTCATGTGATGGGAATGTGTTTGAGATAAACCAATTAGTGAAAATAAAATCCCACCCCAATGCAAAAGAGTATATTTAATATAGTTGCTGTTTATTAAAACAGAGGCCAGGCACGGTGGCTCACACCTGTAATCCCAGTACTTTGAGAGGCCAAGGCAGGTGGATCACCTGAGGTCAGGAGTTTGAGACCAGCCTGGCCAACATGGAGAAACCCCTGTCTCTACTAAAACTGCAAAAAAAAAAAAAAAAAAAAAATAGCTAGGCGTGGTGGCAGGTGCCTGTAATCCCAGCTACTTGGGAGGATGAGGCAGGCAGGAGAATCTCTTGAACCTGGGAGGCAGAGGTTGCAGTGAGCCGAGATCACGCCATTACACTCCAGCCTGGGCAACAAGAGCAAAACTCCATCTCAAAAAAAAAAAAAGAAAGAAAGAAAGAAAGAAATGATTATAGATATTGGCATAGCTATAGATGTGCAAGCGTGTTTATAACCTATCTTTACTGGAAGGATCCAGAAGAAATTGCTAATAGTGTTTAACTTTGAAGAAATGGACTGGGGATCCAGGTGTGGAAGATGACTCTGACTTGTTTTCTACCCTCCCGCAGTGTTTGGATATTTGTACGATGTTTATATGTTACCTTTAAACAATTGGGAGGATAGATCACAGATTATCAAAAATTGCAAGTGCCTTTAAAAATTCACAAAGCCTAAGATTTTCATCAGGAAGCTTAACATTTCAGTTTATCAAAATAAAAGGAAAACCTGAAATGTGGCTCATTATTTTGGTTATCTATTGCAGTGTTACAAACTACTTTAAAACACAGTGGCTTAAACAGCAATAGTTTTATTACAGGTATACCTCATTTTATTGCACTGTGATTTAATGCACTTCACAGATACTGTGTTTTTTTACAAGTTAAAGGTTGTGCATTGAGCAAGTACATTAGTAAAATTTGTCAAACAACATGTGCTCACTTTATGTTTCTGTCTCACATTTTGGTAATTCTCACAATATTTCAAACTTTTTCATTATCATTATATCTGTTGTGGTGATCTGTGATTGGTAACTCTTGATGTTGCTGTTGTAATTGTTTGGGGGCATCATGAATCTCTCCTGTGTAAGATGGTAAACTTAATCAATGAATGGTGTATGTGTTCTGACAGCTTAACCAAACAGTCATTCTCCTATCTCTCTCCCTCTTCTCCAGCCTCACTATTCCCTGAGACACACAATATTGAAATTAGGCTAATTGAGAATGCTACAATGCTCTCTAAATGTTCAAATGAAAAGAAGAGCAACACATCTCTGACTTTAAATCAAAAGCTAGAAATGATTAAGCTTAGTGAGGAATGCATGCTTAAAGCCAAGATAGGCCAAAAGCTAGGCCTCTTGCACCAAAAAGTTGGCCAAGTTGTGAATGCAAAGAAGAAGTTCTTAAAGGAAATTAAACATGCTATTCCAGTGAATACATGAATGATAAGAAAGGAAAACAGCCTTATTGCTGATAGGCAGAAAGTTTTAGTGGTCTGGATAGAAAATCAAACCAGTAACAACATTTCCTTAAGCCAAACCCTAATCCAGAGCAAGGACCCAATTCTCTTCAGTTCTATGAAGTTTGAAAGAGGTGAGAAAGCTGCAGAGGTAAAGTTTGAAGCTAGCAAAAGTTGGTTCATGATTTAGGAAAAGAAACCATATCTTTGTATGAATCCTCACTTTGAATAAAAATGCAAGGGGAAACAGCAAATGCTAGCGTGGAAGTTGTAGCTAGTTATTCAGAAGATCTAGCTAAAGTAATTGACAAAGGTGGCCATACTAAACAGTAGATTTTCTGTGTAGATGCAACAGCCTTATATTGGAATAAGATGCCATCTAGGACTTCCATAACCCAAAAGGAGAGGTCAATATCTAGCTTCAAAGCATCAATAAACAGGCTGGCTCTCTTGTTAGGGTCTAAATGCAGCCAGTGACTAAGTTGAAGCCAATGCTTGTTTGTTATCTGAAAATCCTAGGACCCATAAGAATTATGCTAAACCCACACTGTCTGTGCTCTATAAGTGGAACAACAAAGCCTGGATGGCAGTACATCTGTTTATAGTGTGGTTTACCAAATATTTTAAGCCCACTGTTGAGATCAACTGCTCAGAAACAAATATTCCTATCAAAATATTACTGCTCATTGACAATGCATCTTGTTACCCAAGAGTTCTGATGAAGATGTACAAGGTGATTGGTGTTTTCATGCCTGCTAATACAACAATCAGTCTTCAGCCCATGAATTAAAGAGTAACTTTCAATTATCATTATTTAAGAAATTCATTTCATGAGGCTATAGCTGCCACAGATAGTGATTCCGCTGATGGATTTGGGCAAAGTAAATTGAAAATCACCATTCTAGATGCTATTAAGAACATATGTGATTCATAGGAAGAGGTCAAAATGTTATTAACAGAAGTTTGGAAGAGGTTGATTCCAACCCTCATGGGTGACTTTGAGGATTTCAAGACGTCAATGAAGAACGTAACTGCAGATGTGGTAGAAATAGCAAGAGAACTACAATTAGAAGTGGAGCTTGAAATTATATCTTTCTAAGGTTTAAGAACAATCATAAAGTCACTTTACTGTAGTTCTCATATTGACTAAACTACTGCAATCTCATGATATAACCTTAAGAGATGAGGGGTTATTTTTTATAGATGAGCAAATAAAGTGGCTTCTTAAGGTAGACTCTACTCCTAGCAAAGACATTGTTGAAATGAGAACAAAGGATTGAGAATATACATAAACTTAGTTGATAGAGCAGCAGCAGGGTTTGAGAGGACTGACTCCAATTTTGAAAGAAGTACTACTGTGGGTAAAATGCTATCAAACAGCATTGCAGACCACAGAGAAATCTTTCATGAAAACAAGAGTCAACCACTGTGGCAAACTTCATTGTTGTCTTATTTTAAAAAATCGCCAAAGCCCCTCCAACTTTCAACAACTACTACCCTGCTCAGTCAGTAGCCATCAACATCGAGGCAAGACCCTCCACCAGCAAAAAGATTATGACTCAGTGAAAGTTCAGATGATCATTAACATTTTTTAGTAATGAAGTATGTTTTAATTAAGATATACTGTTTTATTTAGAAGTAATGCAAATGCACACTTAATAGACTACAGGATAGTGTAACAATAATGTCTATATGCACTGAGAAACCAAAAAAATTGTGTGCCTTACTTTATTGTGACATTTGCTTTATTTTGGTGGTCTGGAATCAAACCCACAATATCTCCTAAGTATGACTGTATTTGCAATGATTCTGAGAGCTGGTTGAGTAGTTCCAACCTGACCTTGCTCAAATGGCTGCATTCAGCTGCAGGTTTTCTGAGGCCGGGGCTCAGCTGGGACACCTGGGCCTTTGTGTTCATGGTCTTTCATCTCAGAGTTGTTTACTATATGATCTCCAGGTTCCAAGAGAATAAAACAGAAGCTACAAGGACTCTTGAGGCCTAGACTCCAGAAGCATCACTCCTGCCACATGCTTTGGCCAAAGCAAGCCCCAAAGTGAGGCTGGTCTGAGGGATAGAGAAAAATACCTCATGTCTTGATTTTTTTTTGCAAAAAAAAATATTGTGGCTACATTTAATCTGCCACACTAATATTAACAGCATAATTGCAGTTTGTATGACCAAAGTCATTATTTTTATCAATGTCTTTTTCCCTGTTTTTTTCAGTATCCAGTGGCCCCTGGGCTATAGTAGACCTGGCTCAATAAACATGTGTTGAATGAATGAATAAATGGCTTCACTCCACCTGGCGGCCTCTTTACTCTAACTGCTTTGACATCTCAGATCTTCATGTCATCAACTCCAGTTCAGCTAGCCCTGAGGGCCACTGCCCCAGATGCAAGTTCAAGAGTTTGGCTGAGCTGGGCTCTGGTGGGGAGATCATGGAAGGCAGTTTTCACAGAACTCAGCACTGCCTGCTCTCCTTCCCATTCTGACTTCACAGAATCCTCACTCATGTGCAGGAACCTTGGACTCAGTCTATGGCACACCCCTTGAGAAATCTCCGAGATCACAAACTCCTAATATTGAGTCCCTTTTGCCTCCTCTCCTCTCTAGGTTTCTCCAGATTCAGGGGGCCATGTCTTCTCTCCCTCCTTAACAGGGAAGTTGGTTAACTTGCGGGGAAGGAGCACCACCCTAGCACTCAGGAGACAAGCTTAGCCCAGGCTCAGTCTTCATCTGACATTACGAACTTGGACAACCCATCTTCCACCTCTGGGGCTGTTTCCTTAGTAATAAAATGAGGGACCATCAGACCCACAGCATCAGCAGAGGGCTGGTGTGAACCTCTTCCAATCCAATCACAGAAGCTTCAATTCCGACCTCTCCTGTGTTAGAATGTCTTATGTATGTATGTATGTATGTATGTATGTATGTATGTATGTATGTATGTATGTTTAGAGACAACGTCTCACTCTGTCACCCAGGCTGTGTAGTGGCACGATCATAGCTCACTGTAGCCTCAAACTCCTGGGCTAAAGCGATCCTCCCACCTCAGTCTCTTGAGTAGCTGGGACTACAGATGCACACCAACACACCCAGCTATTTGTTTTTATTGTTTTGTACAGACTGGGTGTCACCATGTTGCCCAGGCTAGTCTCAAATTCCTGGCCTCAAGCAATCCTCCTGCCTCTGCCTTCCAAAGCACTGGGATTACAGGCATGAGCCACTGAGCCTGGCTTTGGAATGTCTTAGAAACAAACAAACAAAACCTCAGCTTTGTTGAGATATGATTTACATACCATACATTTTACCTACTTAGAGTATATGATTCAATGAGTTTATTCAACCATCACTGCAATGGAGTGTCTTTGGAAACAGGGGCTCTAGTCGTAAAAAAGAATAATACAAATTTTAAACCACTTCATGGGAAAAGATTGCCTCTAAGGTGCTCTGTAGCTGTGACATGCCGGGGGACTACTTCCTCTGAAGGTAGTGGGCCGTTGGGAGTACGTTGGTATGTTGGACATGGACTCTGGGCTGGGCCCTACAGACAGGGCCCTACAGACAGGGGAGGGACGGCTGCAGCCTGTGAGAGTAATCAGCAGCTGCTCAGTATGCCCTGCAGTGCGGAGGGGTGGCCGGCCTCAGAGCAGCCATGGCAGCTGCCAGAGGCAGGGTCACGCAGAGAGAGAGAGCCTTCTGTTGGAATGACATTGACTGATTAAGCCTCCCTCCCATCTTTCTCCCAGGACCTGGAGCCAAGCATGCTGTTTGTTTCATGTATTAAATCCAGAGAAAACCTACCTGAAACAGGCTGAAACAAATAAGTGCTCTAACATACAGTTATCGAGGAACAGAATTATCTTGTAACCAACCGCCCACCTTTCACTCAATCTTGGGGCCCCAGATCAGGACTGTGAACAGCTATGAGGTGGGGAAGCAGCGAGTCCCGCCCTCCTCCTTTGGCAGCCTGTCCCTATTCTCTGTCAGTCAGTGGATGCACTGGACTCTGCTGAGCATCTACAATAATAGCCAGCACACTGCTCCAGAAAAAACACGGCTGGGTTTATAACTTAGTTTTGCAGGTTGCTGGTTGTGTGCCCTTGGACGTCATGTAACTTACCAGTGCCTTTGTTTGCTTATCTGTAAAGTAGGCATAGGATGCATGAACAACTCAGTTAGATAATAAATACAAGCATGCCTGGCACAAAGCAGCATTCAACCACTGTAACTTCCCCACCCTCTTCTCCCTACTAAGAACAAACTCTGTGCTCAGCGCTGTGGGAAGGGGCAAGGAAGAGCAAGCTCTGTCCTCAGGAGCTTACAGAACAGTGTGGGAGAAAGGAGGGGCACAGGTGTGTACAGATTAATAGGTAATAAACAACCAAAAGGAGTCAAGGCAAAAGATAAAAGGATTAGTAAAGGTCACAAATAAGTCTGCCTTCCACATCCCTTCCTTCATTGCTTTCATCCCCACTACCTGCAGCCCAGCTGGCAGGAACCTGCCATGTCCTCTAGTGCCATCCCCTACAGGCTCAGTCACAATCAGTCCAAGCCAATGTGAACCTGATCTGGCAACGGGACAAAGATACCTTTGTCAAAAATGAGGGTGACAGGGCGCAGTGGCTCACACCTGCAATCCTAGCACTGTGGGAGGCTGAGGAAGGTAGATCACTTGCGGTCTGGCCAACACATCAAAATCCCATCTCTACTAAAAATACAAAAAAATTAGCTGGGCACAGTGGCACTTGCTCGTAGTCCCAGCTACGCAGGAGGCTGAGGCACAAGAATCTCTTGAACCTGGCAGGCAGAGGTTGCAATGAGCCAAGACAGTCTCACTGTACTCTAGCCTGGGTGAAAGAGCAAGACTCCATCTCAAGAAAAAAAAAAATGTGAGGGAACCTAGTGCTCCACCATCACCATCATCACCATCACCATCACTATCACTATCACCATCATTACTGCAGAATGGCCCTCCTCTACCAAGGATAACCATTCCCTTAGCCCTAGAACCCACAGATATGTTACACAGCAAAGGTATCTTGCAGATGCAGTTGAGACCATACACGTTAAAACGGGGAGAGTGCTGGGACTTACCCAGGTGGGCTCAATCCAATCCCATGAGATCTTAAAAGCAGGGAACTTTCCCTTTGAGTCAGATCCATCCAGCAAAAGGATAAGTTAGAAATTTGAGCATTAGAAGTACTCAATATACTGCTGCCAGAGGGGGTAATATAGAAAGCATAGGAAGGGACCAGAAGCCTCGAAGAGCAAACCCCAGCCCTAGCAGACAACCTCAAGAAAATAAGGACATCAGTCCTACAACTGCAAGGAATTGAATTTGGCCAACAACCTGAAGGAGCTCAGAAACAGGACCTCCAAGAAGAAATGCAGCCCTGCCAGCACTGTGATTTCAGCATCCTGAAACTTCTACTGGAGGAGCTGGTGGAGGTCAGCCAGGCTTCTGACCAACAGAAACTGAGATATCAAATGTATATTGTTTTAAGTTGCTGTTTGTGGTAATTGGTTATATAGCAATAGAAAATTAATACAATCACCACCATCCCCACCACTGCCAAATTATTACACAATGCCATGACTATCACTCTCACCCTTTCCTGTCCCCATGTTCCTCACCAGTATCAAGACTACTGCCATCATAAGAATGACACAATGGACTTTGAGGACTTGGGGAAATGGGTGGGATGGTGGCAAAAGACAAAAGATTACATATTGAGTACAGTGTACGCTGCTCAGGTGATGGGTGCACCAAAATCTCAGAAATCACCACTAAAGAACTTATTCATGCAACCAAATACCACCTGCTACCTAAAAACCTATTGAAATAAACAACAAATTAAAAAAATAAAAATAAAAGACTACCGCCATCACTCCCTACTGTCATCACTCAGGGCCCTGAAGTCTTGTATAAGTACTAGACTTCAACCTCTCTGGAAAAGTCTATGTGGTTCCTCTCCTCGATCTGCCCCTAGTATTATCTGGCTGATACCTGCCTGGGACTTTTGCCCACCAGTATCAGGTCTGGTCCCTCAACCTAATTCTTGCCAGTTCCTTTTCCCTAGGATAGGGCTCTGGAATCTCTGCCCTCAGGCCTAAGCTGAGTCTTGCCAGTGACCGAGCAGATCTTTTGGAAGCTACAGACCCAGTGTCCACCTGAGGGAGGAAACTCTTGCTCCCTTGAAGCTCCTGCTATTTCTGCCATCTCTCCCTCCCTTCCTCTAAACATGGATCAGATCCCTACAGAGTTAGCAGATGAGATCAGCGTTGAATTTGCCAAAGCTTAGAGCAGAGACTCACAGTGGTAGGTTGCATAGAGACATCTTAAAAATATTGATGCCCCGGCCCAGTCTCAGAAATTCTAACTCAATTGATCAGGGATGGAGCCACGGGTTGGTATGTTTAAAAGTACTCCAGGTATTCTTTATGTGCAGCCAGGATTAAGCACCAATTCCCTGGGGCTTTATTGCTAAGACTCTTCTCTACCTCTGGTCAGTTTCTGCTGTGCCTAACCCTAAACTGCTTTTAATCAATTGTTTTTCCTGTACTTGCAGTTTCCAGCATTCTGTTCAAGTTCAGCCAAAACATTAATGACATCAGACCTGTTTCCTATTATTAATTGTCCTCTGTCACTGGCTGTTCCCAGGGTAGGGTTTTGGTCACAAATTTCCTGCACTTAGGTATGTCCTCCCATCCCACCTACGTAACCTGCTCAGAGTCAATAGCATTTATTTATCCTCCATAAAATATTACTAGGAAGTAAGAGGATCCACCCTTGAAATTCTCTACCTCTCTTACCACTTAATTAGTTTCTGCTACATGCCAAGCATTATGCTAGACACTTCAACTGTGTAACCCAAATATAATCTAGAGCTACCATAGTCTTGTCTTTGTGCAATTTTCCATGAAAGAAAGCAGCCCAGCAGCCAATAGAATATAAAAGCAATTGTGATTTTTACTGATCTCTCTTGGCATGAAGAAGTGGTTCATTAATAAGCCATAGCAATCCTTGTTAACTCTTCTTTTTACATTCCTCTTGCCCGCATAGCTTTCCTGTAGCTCCTCTGATATGATCTGAATGTGTAGCCAGGCCCAAATCTCATGTCAAACTGTAATCCCTGGTGTTGGAAGAGTGACCTGGTAGGAGGTGACTGGATGATGGGGGCAGACTTTTTCCCCTTGCTATTCTTGTGATAGTGAGTGAATTCTCATGAGATCTAGTTGTTTAAAAGCGTGCAGCACCTCTCCACTTTCTCTCTCTTATTCTTTCTCTGGCCATGTAAGACATGCCTGCTTCCCCTTTGCCTTTTTCTATGATTGTAAGTTTCCTGAGGCCTCCTCAACCATGCTTCCTGTACAGCCTGTAAAACTGTGTGTCGATTAAACCTCTTTTCTTTACAAATTACCCAGTCTCAGGTAGTTCTTTACAGTACTGTGAGAACAAACTCATACACCCTCTATTCATGCCCCAAATCAACTCCTCAACCCAAAGCTCCTAACTCACTCATCTTGCTCTTTCTTTCCCTCTTCCTTTCTCTTCTGCTTTTATTTTTCTCTTTCCTAAGTAATTCTTGGCTCTTTAGGATGCAAATTCCCATACTTTCTGCAGTTCTCTCTTTTTCTTCTCTCTCTCTCTGTCACACACACACACACACACACACACACACACACAGAGAGAGAGAGAGAGAGAGAGAGAGAGAGAGAGACAGACAGACAGAGAGAGTTAGTTCAGATTCTGATTCCGAACTGCTGCAGAAACTCACACACTGATCTGGTAGACTCTGCTACCATTTGAATGTGTTCCTTCCAAAACTTAGGCATTGGCAATATGTAAGTATTAAGAGGTGGGGCCTTTCAGAGGTGCTCTGTCCATGAGAGCCCCTCCCTTATAATGGAACTAAGGGCCTCGTAAAAGAGGATTCACACAGCATTTGGCTCACTTGCCCGTCTACCTCCCTCACCATGTAAGAACCTCCAGAGGGTACAGCATCAAGGTGCCATCTTGGAAGCACAGAGCAGCCCTCCCCAGGCAACTGAGTCTGCCAGAGTCTTGACTTTGAACCTCACAGCCTTCAGAACTGTGAGAAATAAATTTCTGTTCTTTATAAATTACCCAGTCTCAGATGTTTTTTCATAGCTGCACAATGGGTCTAAGATACATTCCAAAGACAAGTACTTTAGTGGGTAAATATGGGCAGATGGGGTCACAATTGATGAAAGACTGCAAATAAATTGTTTGCTATGACTTCTTGTATCCCTATAACATAGGGAGCTAATCTCACTCAACCCTAGTAACGCCTTATGAGGCAGGTGTCACTACCCTCATTCCACAGATAAGGAAACTTTGACAGAGGGAAACTAATCAAGTCATGGAGGCAGGATTTGAACCCAGGTCTGCCTTACTCTTAACCTGTAAATCAGCCAGACCCTCAAAAGGCTTTATAGAGGGGCTCTTGAGATCCTGGACTCAGTGTATGAAGAGCTAGAAGCCTCAAGTATAGACATCCAGCCAGACTGGGCTTCTCAGCACCCACTGGCTGTCTCTCTGACTTCCTGGAGGAGCTGTGAAGACTCTCCTTACAGAAACAGCCTTTTATCACTTCATGTTTCCAGCAATGGCTCTTAATCTCAGGACTACTTAGCAACTAATGAGGCAGAAAGGGTTAATTCCAGATCCCCAACACATGCACAAATGGATCTTCGAGAATCCCTCTCTCTGTAGTTAAAAGGATCTTGTTTTCTCCCTTTTCTTTCTTCCTTTAGGACAAACCATGGAGTGTGCAGTGGCCCCAGAGGAAGGAAGGGTTTCCTGCAGCATGGTCACTATCGATAACATTAACAACTTTGGGCGGTTTTCTTTCCATTTGCTTTCCCTCCCGGCACTAAAACCTCATTAGAGCTCTGACAGAAGAGAAATGGCTGGAGTGGAGAAAGAAACTCTTGCATTTCCCAGAAATTCTGCTCTGGGTTTCCATTGCCTGTTTCCTAGCAAGCTGGACCCACAGTGACCCCAAGAGACATGCTCAAAACCTGGCCAGCGTGGGGAGGGTTGCAGGGCAGTCCTGAGGCCCAATCAGACCCAGTTAGTGCCTCTCCATCCTGCAGGAACTGGATTTCAGAGTCCATTCTTTTGTGGTTTAGGATCACGCACACTTGGATAGGACAGAGTTTACCTGAGTCCTTTCTTGGAAGTCATAGTCTGCTGAGCAAATGAATAGTGTAAATGAGGCTGGGGAGTGGGGGAGTGTTTAACCTAATTAAGAGAATCTCTTTTTTCAAACACTTCAGCACTTTCCCTTTGCACTGTGGAGAATGACTCGCTGAATGCAGAGCTGGCCAACATGGGGCCTCTTGGAGGCCACTAGTAAACAGTACGTTGTTCTCACTGCAAAAGTCCCTGTGATCACATGAAGGAGGCAACACTGCTCAGGGGACATCTTCTCCCAGCCACTTTGGCAGAGGCTGAGAGATCAGCTCCTAGACCCTGCTCTGCCTCAAGCAGACCCGACACTAGTGCTCTGTTCCTTCTGAGCACCTGAGTTTTCATCTGGAAGGTATGAAAGCTAGAGAGATTTCTGAGATTCACTGTGGCCCTTGCCCACACTTAATTCTTGTGGTATAGCAAGCTTTAAAGATTCAGATGAGTTCCATCAACATTTACTGTGCACTTGCTGTATGTCAGAATGGTGCTGGGCGTCAAAGACATCCCTGTGCATTAGAAAGCTGTACACTCTCATGGAGTGGACTGCTCAATGTATACCCTTGTTACCCCAAGGGAGGCACTTACACACATACACACCCGAGCTTGCATAAATGTTCAGGGAGATCCTAGACCCACTAAGTCCCACCCTAGCACCTCAGATGACCAATTCCTGGTTTAGATGACCTCAAAGGTTTTCTCCAGCCCTAATGACTTATATTACAGAAAAATGCTTTTTTTCCCTATGAAATCTTCCTTATTTCCCACTGTTAATTGTAAATAAGACAGCACAAAGCCAATGTAATAGGAAGCTAGGGTAAGATTTTAGTTTTAGGTCTATTCATTTAGCCAACCACTTAAACTCTCCTTCCTGATCAACAAAATAGGGATAAAATGCTGCCCTCATGCATTGTGCATGTCACTTAAATGTCATGAATATAAAGTAAGACTACATATCCAAAGGGATTCTGGGAGTATGAAAATCAGGAATGAATGTAAAATGTTGACTCTGTCCTTACCAGGACTGTGTCTTTGTCATAGAAGGTGTGCCACATTGTGAAGCTCACATCTCATTCTTCTTTTTCTCATCCATGAAATGGATATGGTGGGTTTAATCTCACAGAATTCAGAGGGTTGGAGATAGTCTATGCAAAGGTTAAGTTTTAAGGGTTCGGTACACAGAAAGGGCTTACAGAACCGGCACCTGTTTGATGCTACTGTTGTGCAATTATTGGATTTGGAGTATTATAATAACAGTTTGCTGGTATTTTCTGCAGAGACAGTGGAAGGCGGTCCTTCTTTCTCAGCCACCTTCACCACTGGACTCCATGTCAAGGTGTATATTCCCAACAGCAGCACGCCTGCCCTGAAGTCTTAATGAGAATGAGGAGCCCTGCAGCAGCTAGAAGATGCAGCCGCTAGCCATGCATGAAGTTAATTTAGCTTCTGTAAATGTCTGGCGGTCTGGGGAGCAAGAGACAGGCTTGGCCTGCATAGATGATCCGTGCTCTGCCTGGGAAATGATGGGGGAGAAACAGCCCTCCCAAACTGAGGAGTTTCATTCTTGAAGTGACGGCACCAGAACCTGGGAAGACTGGGCTTGTTTTCATCTTAAGCTGAAAACATTTCCAAAAACATTCATTTTATTGTTTTTCTACTTACTGCTAACTCAATAAAAGTGATTCTTTTAATTAATTTCATTGTTCCTCATTGTGCTGTTTTTGAACTAAATAAAAATGTTCTTTCTGCTCTCTCCATGGCTCTTGCAGCCTCCAGCCATTTCCCGGCATTCATCAGCTCCCCAAATGCCAGAGGCAGATGAGATCTCAGACCATTTAAGCCAATCCACCTCATTTTGCAGATGAGAAAACTGAGGCCCAGAGAAGGATAGTGACCTATTCAAGGTCGCACACTGAATTAATGGCCAAGTTGGGATTCAAACCCACTTGGGAAAGGCTCAGCCATGCAGCTAACATCTGACAGTTCTTGCAAAGGCTGCGTTAGAACATGTTCTCAAACAACACATGAGCACAGGGAGGGGAGCATCACACACTGGGGTCTGTTGGCGGGAGTAAGAGAAGGACAGTAGTGGGTGGGGAGGTTGGGGAGGGATAACATGGGGAGAAATACCAGATACAGGTGACAGGGGGATGGAGGCAGCAAACCACCTTGCCATGTATGTACCTGTGCAGCAGTCCTACAGGATCTGCACATGGACCCCAGAACCTAAAGTACAATAGAAAAAAAAGAACATGTTCTCAAACAACCACAGTTGAAAACCATCTTGATGTTGTTTCCTTTTAATTTAAACGGATACACATTTATCTATATACAAAAAGGTGATGATTTTTTCCAGCTAGAGCTATTCTCCCACTTAAAAATGAACAGATGAGTTCCTGGACATTTTGCTATAAAGCAACTTTCTATTTCAGCAACCCCTTTCTTCCTATTGATTTTTTCTCATAAAATCAAAGCAGTAGATTGTTGTGAAAAGAAAACTGGCCTCTGGATTTAACAAAATTACACAGGAATGTGGCAATCTATACCAAATATCTGTTTAAAGAGAAAACAAAAGTACTCCAATGAAATATTAATAAGAATTCTGAAAATATTACCAATGCCTGGTGCTAACAGTGATAAAGTAAAAATAAGAAAGGTGTTAACTGTAGTCCAAGACAAAAAAAAAGTGGCAGTTTTTTAATCTGCTTACTGGGTTTCCCACCTTCCTCCCACTGGCAAAGATGCATTCCTTGGAGAACTAGAAATCAGCGGAGTTTACCCTCAACTAAAAATATCTCAGTACCTCCAAGTTTCCACCTGAGTTCTCTGAAACATTCTCTACTTTTGCAATCATTTAAGTTCACTGACATCTTTCCAAATATCCTTGCCTCGTTACACAGCCATGGGTGTTTATGCTATTACTGGTCAGCCTTCTGTTAAGGATGGATGCTACCCCCCATATCCATTTAGTTGCCACCTCTTTGAAAAAAAAAATCCTGATTTCTAGATTTTGCTCCCCAAACCAACCTGAGCACTTTATCCAAAACTCTCCAGAGGCCCTAAGAAGTAGTTGCATAGTGTTTCAGTTGAGACACAATTTCTTTTGTATACTGCTAGTTTCTTGAGGACTGAAGCCGTGCCTGATTTGTGCTTAAAGGGAATGATAGAGAAAGTGTATGATCTGGAGACAAAAGTCATGAGTTTGAGCTGTGGCTCTGTCGTTAGCACACCCTCCATTGTCTTACTGATGTGTTTGTGTCCTCATGATCCCTCTCCTATACTGCAAGGCAGGAATTGTCTCCTTCTCACTCACTACTATATCTCTAGGACCTAGAATGGTGTTTTATTCCTAGCAGGCTCACAGTAGGTTTTTATTGATGGGATTCTTGAAAAGACATACAGATTTGGGCCATGACATTGTGTCAAATCTTCACCTATGAAGTGGGAATAATGATATGCATTATTTTATATCCACAAGACCATTCAATCCTACAAACAGCCCAGCGCCACAGGTATTGTTATTATAATGCACATATATGAAGAAAATGAGGTATAGAGGTGAGTTTTCACGCTTGGAAAGGAGGAGCAGAATCTAGAACACAGGTAATCAATGCTGAATTTGTTGTACCTGTAGATGTTATCTTTGAAAATGGAAGAAAGACCCCGTAGTCTATCCATTGCTCCCTGGCATTAGAAGCAGAGATATTTTAATTTGTGAGAGCTCCATTAGGTATGGAAATGCACAACCCACTTCCCCTCCATGGGGGTTGGTGCTGGACCCTGGTCCTGCTCGTTAACAGAAACATAGACTCCTTGCAGCAAATTAAAGATAATCTTCTGTCCTTTCTTTGCAATTCTTAACATGTGCTTCCTGGAGAGATTGTGCTTTTAGACAAACACTTTCAGAAGTACCTATGTTGTTCTAGGAACTGTATTAGTTGCTGTGGCTGACACAAACCTGAGTCCCACACTCAAAAGAGTATATAGTCTGGTAGGTGTAGGAAAGCATTATGTTTAAGTCAACCTTGCAGCTACGAATTTACTCTTTTAATAATGCATGGATGCTATCTCATTTACATACTCCACTAGGATCATTATTTCACCAGCAACCATTCACCATCGTTTCACAGGAGGAAATGTCTGGAGTCATAAAATATTGGAAGGAATTTCAGAGCAGATAAGACCTGACTCCCACAGGTATTCCTGGAGACCAGCACAGTTCAGAGAATACATGAAATTCTCTCCCCACAGGGAAATGATTTCTTGCTCCTCTCACTGCTGCTGTCCTGCCCTCAGCACAAGCCCACAGCAAGTCCTCTTCTTGCAACGAATCTTTCTGGCCCCGTCTCCTACCGCTCCCCCATCTCTCATTCAGCTCTGGCTGCCCAGCTCTCATGGCTGTTCCTTGAACACACCTGGGTCTCTCTTATGCCAGGGACTTTGCATAGGTTCTTCTCATTGCCTAGAACACTCTTCTGCAGATAGCCATGTAGCTCCCTCAACTTCTCAAAGACTTGAAGTCTTTGTTCAAACGAAGTCTTCCTTAATCATCCCTCTCCTCAATCCCCCCTCCCACACCAGCTAGTCACAATTTAAACTATTCCTCACTATGTGGCATTCTCAGCCCACTCCCTTACTTTATTTGTTTTCACACCACGTTTCCCCATCTTATAAACTGTGTATTTTACTTGTCTATTTTTATTGTCTACATTCTAGGAAGTAGGTAGGCTCTGTGAAGATAAGGATTTTTGTCTGTTTTCTCTATTACTGTCATCCAGTGTCAAGAAAGGTGCCTAGCACAAAGTAGGCATTCAAAAAGTGAATGAATGAATACCCTGAGGAATGTCTCACAATGCTTAAACTAAAATTACATTAAATTTTAAAAAGACTCCCACTACCTTCTAAACGGGTATAGCCCTTCATAGTTTATGAAACATATTTGTATGAATAATCTCAATCTCCTTGCTATGGACTGAATTCTATTCTCCCAAAATTCATATGTGGAAGCCCTAACCCCCAATAAGACTGCAGTATTTGGAGATAGGATCTTTTGAAGATAATTGAGGTTAAATGAGGTCATAAGAGTAGGGCTCCAATCTGATAAGCCTTTAAAGAAGAGAAAAAGAAAGATATATATTTTCTCTCTCTCTGCACTGTGACGACATAGTGAGAAGGCAGCTATCTGCAAGTCAGAAAGAGAGCCTTCACCAGAAAATTGAATCTGCTGGCACCTTGATTTTGGACTTACAGCCTCTAGAATTGTGAGAAATAAGTTTTTGTTGTTTAAGACACCTGTCTATGGTGTTTTGTAATGGCAGCCTGAGAAGATGGAGACACCCCACAAAACAGACCCAGCCTAGCAGGTTTGATCATCCCATTTTCAAGACACAACAGCCCAGAGAAACTGAATTCACATAAGTTGTAAGAAGTCTGCTCTGATTCCACTGCACCAGGCTAACACAGAGCCTGGTCAACCCCCAAAGTTTGAACCCCACACAATTGGCTCTTCCCTTCACAACTACCTCCCACTACTAGTGCCCATTTTGCAAAGGGCATACAAAAAAATACATTTTTCAAACACATCCCCCAAAGAGTGAAAGTCATGAGGGTTTCCAGTGAGCATGTTGTACCTAAGCCCAAGTAAGAGTGCATATTTTAATTGGAGAGCAAAGATTTCATGTACTTCTGTCCTGCTCCCCACAATCTATATCCTTCCAGCACCACTTTTAGCTTCTTAAAAATCCACCCCAGGCTGGGCACGGTGGCTCACGCCTGTAATCCCAGCACTTCGGGAGGTCGAGGTGGGTGGATCACAAGGTCAAGAGATTGAGACCATCCTGGCCAACATGGTGAAACCGCGTGTCTACTAAAAAATACAAAAATTAGCTGGGCGTGGTGGCGCATGCCTGTAGTCTCAACTACTCGGGAGGCTGAGGCAGGAGAATTCCTTGAACCCAGGAAGTGGAGATTGCAGTGAGCCGAGATTGCACCACTGCACCCCAGCCTGGCAGCTGGCAACAGAGCAAGACTCTGTCTCAAAAAAAAAGAAAAATCCACTCCATATTTTCACTGATCCATAATCCATCCGTTCGAAATTTTTGAGAGGCTACTATCTGAGTTAACACCATCCATGCAAATTTCATTCCATCAAAGGGATCAGCAAAAAGAAATAGACCAACCAGCATTTATCAAGGGCTACTTGTGGGCTAGGTACTATATTAATACTTTGAATTTATTTTCTTAATAATCCTGCCAATTTTATATGGGATCCATCTACCTATTATAGAGGCAGAAAGTGAGGGTTCGACAGGGTTGGGTGACTTGCACAAGCTAACAGTGCTACCAGGTGACAGAGTCATCATTATTGGGCTTCACAACCTGAGTCCTCTTCATTGCATGGTGCTGCAGGTGAGAGCCATGGACCTGGAACTGCTTCAGGGGTAATTCCAGTTTCCTCATCTCTCCTCTTCCCCAGCCTTACCTCTCACACTTCCAGTATTTACCAGTTACTATTATTGCTGAAGCAATAGTAAGTTTGAGGGACACCCACCAAATATAACTACAGTAACAAAACATAACAAGAGTTAACATCATTAACTACTCAACATGCAATTATTACAACTATCCTAGGAGGAAGCTACCACTGTTCTGATCATTTTACAAATGATGGGACAGGGTATCAGGGAGATTAAGTAATTTGCACAGGGTCACACAACCACTCCAAGAAAGGACAGAGATTCAAATGTTCTCTTTTCAAGAAGTGGCTCAGCTTAATGGAGAAGTGGGAAAGCATATATCTCAACCAAGACAAATACCAAATGGGTCTACTATATGTTAAGCACAGTGCTATGCTCTGGAGGGGGATGCAAAAATGAGTAAAGGAGCTTATGGTGCTCTGCTGAGAAAGAGAAGGCTCTCACAATACAAGAGTTGAACTTGGGTACCAGAGAGTGGAGTTTACAAGGAACTCTTTAGAGTTCCACATCACTGATGTGACTACTGGAAATTCCTTCCTAACTATCCTGGGTCAGAGACAGAAAAGACTGGTTGGAGAGCCCAAGAGAGCCTCTGAGCATTAAGCCAACAGTCCTGAATCATGACAAGAGCCTCTCAGCAGAGTCCTCAAATGTACTTTTATTCAATCATTCAGATGTTTCTTCTTTGAGCATCTAAGAGGCAATATGATCAAAGAGAGACAAGGTTGTGTAATAGAAAGAATGGTAGCCTTGGCATCAAACTTGTTATAAACTCCACCTCCCCTTATTATAAGCTCTGAGACTCTGGGAAATTGCACATTTCCCTGAGGCTCAGTTCCCCAGCTGTCACTTGGGGATATTAACTCCTCATATGGCATCAGAGAAGTAAATACTATAACAGATGTAGAAACACGTAGCACACACTAACCCTCAAACCAGGTTAGCTCTTCCCACCCCTCAATGGAGCTAACACATGGTGTGAGGTGCTGGTGAAAAACAAAGAGTTTTAATGTTTGCGATTGCTTTCTAGAAGCTCATAACTTAGTTGGGATTCAGGAGACAGACCAGCAGAAGAAAATATATACTGCAGGCTGGGCACCATGGCTCACGCCTGTAATCCTCAGCACTTTGGGAGGCTGAGGTGGGCAGATCATGAGGTCAGGAATTCGAGACCAGCCTGACAACATGTTGACATCCCATCTCTACTAAAAATACAAATAGCCAAGCATGGTGGTGTGCACCTATAATCCCAGTTACTCAGAAGACTGAGGCAGGAGAATCGCTTGAACCCAGGAGGTGGAGGTTGCAGTGAGCTGTGATCATGCCACTGCACTCCAGCCTGGGTGACAGAGTGAGACTCCATCTCAAAAAAAAAAAAAAAAGAAAGAAAAGAAAGAAAGAAAGAAAAAGAAAAGAAAATATATACTGCAGTCTCCTAAGTAGTCTTTCACCTCTAATATTCCTCCCTCTGATCCATCCTGTGGAATACCCTTTAGCAACACAAAATTTATCATGTCCTTTACAACCAAGGATCTGCTAGGCATATCCCTAACAGAAATATGTCCATATGTTCATCAAAAGACAGGAAAATTTGTTCAGCATCATTCTCATTAGACAATTGTAAGACAAAGTCACACTAAGATTCCACTGCACACTTACTAGAATGTTTTAAGTCCAGAGGAGAAGCTTTTGGTAAGTATGTAGAGCACTATAATCCTCATAAGTTGCTGGTGGGAATATAAAATGGTACAAACACTTTGGAATCCAATTTAAATTGGATTCCAATTTCTTAAAACTGTAAGCAACCACCTATTACATGACCCAGCCATTTCACCTCACATATTTACCTAATAAAAATAGAAGCCTATGTCCCCGCAAAACTTATATATGAATATTTATAATAGCTTACATCCATCAACATATGAATGATAAGCAATAGAATACTACTCAACAATAAAAAAAGACAAACGATTATATACCTAAACAGGAGTAAATCTCAAAAGTAATTATCCCATGTGAAAGAATCCAGACTAAAAACAGCACATGTTGTATGATTCCATCCACATAACATACTAGAAAATGCAAATTAGTATCTAGTAAGGGAAAGCCAATCAGCGGCTGGCTGGAGACAATGGAAAGGTATGGGGAGGACAGGAGGGAGGGATGACAAAAGAGTAGAAGGAAAACATTGATGGGGACTATGAATTTGTCCCCTATCTTGATTGCTGTGATGGTGTCATCCATTTATGTCCAAACTTATAAAATTGTTTAATTTGAGACAGCACTTGGTTTGAGCTGTTGGGGAGAAAGAGTTTTAATGCAATGCTTTTTACTGCTTTGTAAGAGCTTATAATTTAGTTTATTGACAATTTATGCCAATTATAATGAAATAAAGCTATTTTAAGGACATGTATTGGAATGTTTATAGCAGCTTTACTCATAATAGCTTCAGATGAGACACAGTATAAATGTTCCTCAACAGTAAAATAAATGTTTATATATTTGCAGAATATTATACAGCAATGAAAAGGAACAAATTGCAATTACACACAACAACATGGATGATTGTCACATAGAGCTGAGCAAAATAAGACAAAAAAATACATACTGCATGATTTTACATATAGAAGGTTGAAAATATACATGAAATACACCCATTGTGTCAGAAATTAGGAGAGCAGTGACTTTTGGGGAAGAAGGAAGGGCATAGTGGCGCAGTAGGCCAGGAGCTCCTGGGGTGCTGGTGATGCTGTATTCCCCGGTTCAGGTGATTCATTTACGGTGGTATCCTCTTACAATAATGCATTAAACTGTAGACATGTGAATTCTCTATTTTTCTATATGTATGCTGTGCTTTACTAAACATATTTAATTTTGAAAGGTGATTACAGTGGTAAGTGATAAAAGGTAGTATTGATTGGGGCTAAACAAATGCCTTAAATGGAGAGGGGATGGAGGGCAGTGATGTGATTAGGAGGAAGAGCAAAAGAGGTCTAAGGCTGGGTAGCCAGGAGTAGAAGATGCCTAGGCACTTTTGGTTTGACAGAAATTTTTCCATTCCTACGATGCAAAATGATTTCAAATATATAAATTTTAAAACTTTGCATTCGTTTAGTGCTTTATATTTTACAGTTTTCAAGGTTGCAGTCCTGCAAGGATAAGAACTGTGTTAATCCATGCAGAAAGCAGATATTCAGCAAATGTTTACTTGAGTGAATTAGAAACACTTTTACCTTCACTAATTTAATGATTTCTCACAAGGACTCTGTAGATAAGCAGGGTGAGAGTTATTAGTTTCTTTTCATAGAAGGGAAAACCAAAGCTCCTAGGAGCTCAGGCCTCTTGCAGATGGGGGCAAAGGATGGGTGTGTTTTGAATCCTGGCTGATGGCCTTTGAGCTCTGTGACCTTGGACAGGGCTGGAACCAAGAGTGAAATCCCCTGCCTTCAGCTGCAGCCTCCCTCCCTGGCCCAGTCATGAAAGCAAAAAATGGGTCAAGTTCTAATTCCCTAATGGAGAGGCACACAGTGCAAAATTGGTGACCTTTGCTATTCCAAAGGCACGCATATTCTCCCTGTTGAGGACACACAAAGATGCAATAAATTATCTTTGTTTTTATGGATAAAACATTTCATACAAAATAAAAGCGAACCATATCCTTGAATCTCATGCATGCACATGTGCGCGTATACACCACACACACACACACACACACACACACACACATACACACACACACGCACACACACAGCCCAGGAAGAAGGCCTGAAGGGACAGCAGCCAATCCCTTTGGAAGAACTGAGGGCTGCCAGAGGATGCCCAGGCAGAAGCTAAGTCATACTGTCCCTGGTGAAAATCGCTTAGGGTAATTATATCCCCAGAGAATACCAGCTTCCAGATGGACCCCAGAGCATCGTTTACATACAGTCTTTTAGGCCAATAACATGATTCTAATGAAGCAGGAAGGAAGAACAAGAATAATAAAATTAAAAAGTCAAATCTTCATCCTTAATCTCTAGGGCTGCAAATAGGATGTAGCTGTGGTTCAGAAGCAGAGAAAGGTGAGGTGGGGGAAGAAGCCCATTTTGAAAGCGGACAGGTATTCCTAAAATGGTCATGAAAAGGGTGAGTTTTAATCTCAGTTTCTGCAGCTTGATCCACATCCCCTTGGAGGAAGACAGAACTTTTCAATGAGGAGGCACCTAGAGGAGGACCAGAAAAGGAAATCCTGAATTTACCCGTTTGTTTCCATATCTCTCTTCCACTTGAGAAGTCCTCAGAGGATGCAGCCTTTAGTGGATATGTTTGTTTGGGGTTGAAGGAATGGTGTCTAGGGATGAGTACAGGAGCCCTGGTTGGAGACCTTCCAGCAGGCATGTCCTCTCATCTATAGTGTCCTGCTGATGAAGACTTCACATTTTCACATTTCCCTTGGACTGCTCATCATTGGGCATCCCATGGTTCAAATGCCTCTGGAAGACTATTACTTGGAGTTACTTTCATTTATTTATTCAGCATCTTCTCTGAGACACATACTAAATGTCCAGAGATGAACAAGAATGCTTTCTGCCTCTTGCTCTCAGTGAGCTCACAGTCAAACACAGGATTTGGACAAGGAAAATGATTCCTAGGGTGTGTTGAATGCTTCCATAGAAGGATGTGCTTAATGAGACCAGGGGTGGGGAGGAATGTGGATGTGACATCCTCTATCCTTCTCTTCCAGATTTTGAGAACCTGTGCAGGCCTGTGCCAGCCACCCTCACAGCATATAATCCTGCCTAGCATCCAGAAAGTCCCCACCACTCTTCCCCTCCATCTCCTCTTCTTTGCCAAAGCAGGTAATAATATTTCCAAAGTACAACCTCCCCATCCCCATGTAAGGTAAACTAAAATATTATCCATGGCCAATGTCAGCCAGAGTTATGCCAGGGAACAAAGCAAGTTCTATAGCAGCTGCTTCTATATGAATATACTCTTAAAAGAAGATAATTAAAGCCATAGTCTTCTTTGAAATCTGGGGCCCCTAATCTCTCTTCTACCTGCTGAGACTCTACCTGGAATTCTACCTTTGGGTTCGCCAATTTTCAGTCTTTCCCAAGAAGATTAATGGAAAAACTGCAAGACCACTGACCAAGGCCTTGGGACATGTAGGCTGCATCCCCACTGCTACTGTCTGTCTATCTGACTTTGGGCAAGTTACTTTCCCTGCATGGACTTCTGTTTAGTCTTCTGCAGAATGAAGGATTAAAGAGTTGTTTTATGTTTAGAACAGGTGAAGCCTTAAGGGTCATAAAATAACACATCAGCAAAGACTAGTTTACCCCTGGCTGAAAATTGGTTCTGAAAGAGAGAAGGGCAAGAAGAAGAAAACTGGGGTAGTGCCTACACAAACAAGGTCACTGACAATTTCTTACAGCCTTGTATACACACACCACTCCTCACATCAAAAGCTTAAATGAGTCTCTTTCTGTTGAATCTAGCCAGCCTTGTAAATTGCTTTGGTCCATGGAAGATGGAGGTCGTTTCACTGTCCCAGTTTAGAGTTTTGGGGACCAGAAAACTCTCACTTTTTCCCTCTTGGAGTCCTGCACCACAATGTCAAGAGGCCTGACCATCCTGCTAGGGAGACCAAATGGGGTGTTAGAGATGCCTTTTTAGTTCTGCACTGTTTCAGCCATCTCTGCTGAAACATCAAACGTGAATGAAACCATATTGAATTTTCAACCCTAGTTGAGCTCCAGATGTTTGCAACCACAAGCAAGTAAGACGAGCAGAAGAACTTTCCAGCTGAGCCCTACCCAATTTACCAATTTATGAGCAAATAAATCATTGTTATTTTAAGTCACTAAGTTTTGGACTGGTTTGTTACAAAGCATCAGATAACCAAAACAGGTACAGAGGTAAATGCCGTAAGTGACAACCTTACAAAGGCTAGTGACTACAGTTAGAGGTTTGGATTAGGGATAGCGCTTTGGGTTGTGCAATAGTACCTGAGAGAAACTGAACAGTGAAAATGTGTTACAAAGACATTTCATTGTCATGGAATATGTTGTCACAGGAATTAACCAATGCTGGCTGGCCAAGCCCATGCAGATGACCCTCTGCCAAAAACTGAAAGCTAGCTTCGTTCCAAACACGGAAGAGGTAAAAATTGTTATCCATAAATGCCCAACTTATTTCCATGCTGCCCTCCTCCCCCACGAGTCCAACTCTCGTTCAAAGGATTAGAAATGAAAAACCATGGAAACAAATGGCTTTGTGTAGTACTGAATGGGAAATATAGCAGCTGGGACTTAGAAAAGCAAAAGCTGTTGTGTTGTTAATAACACTTTTATGGGTGATTTTGTTGTCTTTGATTGTAAAAGAGTAATATAAGCTCCAGTTTGTTCTTCCAAGCCTGGGGGGTAGGCTTTCCTTATAGAACTCCCTGTCTGTTAGATTTACTCCCAGCTGAACCACATACACCCTCAATCCTCTCCCTCCCAATATTAATCACAATAGCTACCAATTTTTGAGAACTCTCCATGCCAGCCATTGGGCTACAGATCTTATGCTATCTCATTTAGTCCTTATAATGAGCCTTTGAGGACATACTTATGCCCATTTGTACAGATTAGAAAACTGAAGATCAGAGTATTAATTAATGTCTTATACCTAATAAATGGTACAGCTGATATTTAAAGTGAGGTCTGCAAGGCCCCAAAGCCCATGCTCTTAACCATTTCTCCAAACTGAATATAGCTCACACTTCTGACTGTTATCAGGGCCACCCATTTATGCATATGTACATCCATGTATTCAACATATATGTAATGAGCACCTACTTTGTGAAGTAACAAACAATACATTAATGAACAAGACAGATATCATCTAAGCCTTCATGGAGCCTACAGTCTCCAAAACAGATTCCTACCATGACATTCACCATAAACCCTCACTTTACAATATCCTGAAACCCCCTTCCATATTCCAACCTCCTCAGTCCCTCATCCCTACTTCCAGCCATGACTCTAACATTCTGTCACATGGTCCTGACTTTGTTCTTTGCTATTCTTGACATGATGTATATCTTTCTCCTGAAAAGACTAGGGTATTTTCATTACACCAAAGGGCCACATTTCCACCCAATTATACCCATGCCCTTTTCAGTATGACTTTGTAGTTCTTTCAACCAAGTGTTGGAATCTTTCCACCCCCTCAGTCTGGGCTATTTTGCTGACTTGCTATGGCCAATGAAATGCTGCAGAAATGACAGTGTGCCAGTTCTGAGCCTGCAGCTCAAGAAACTTGAATGTGTGGACTCACTCTCTGGTACCTCTGCCTCCACTGTGAGACTGCAGCTCTTATGAGTCAGTCAATATTCTAGGAACTGAAGAGAAAGTTGTAAAAGAAACAAGCATGGTCCTCACTCAGACAAAGTTTACACCCTGGTAAAGCAATAAATCATAAACGAGAATCTTGGATTTTCCAGGTCAGAAGGAACCATTATACAACCTCAAATAATGCTCCAATTTCATACCAAAACCATAAGGTTTCAGACCCTTTCAAAAACAGGGAGCTCATTAACAAAGCAGTTCCAGTTTTTGATGAAACACTCTTAGAGAGTTTTTTCCTCTGGTGAATAGATGCCCATCTATTGGGAGTGTCCACACTTTTATTTATGGATCTTTCTCAGGACCATCTGCAACATGTCTAACTGCATATGTGTTCTGAGTTCTTTCACATTTAGGATACATCTTCTTAATTCCCTTAGCTATTCCTTTGAGACCCCTTGCCATTCCCTCTCCTGAAGTTGCTACCTTTTTCTACATTCTTCTAAAGTTTGGTTCAGAGAAATAAACTAAAAATGTATCAACTTCTTATACTATATTCCTCTTGGTGCTTCAGATTCCTTCATTTAAATTAAAGAAATTGAACTCAGAGGCTTGCAAGGAAAGATAGGAGATTGCAACGGAATGAATCCTAGATGCTTAACAGCCTCTCTCTGTTGTGCTTTATTTCCAGCACTGTTGTTGAAGCTTCCCATCCTCCCATCACTTCCCAAGCCAAGGACTTTACCTGTAAAGTCCTACTGGGCAGTAAAGAGATTTGAAATCAGAAGAGCTGGTTCTGAATCCCAGTTCTGGCACTTTACAGCTAAATGACCTTGGACATATTACGTAACTGCTCTATAGCAATTTTTTTATTCATAAATCTAGACCATCACTTTTTTCCTTCCAGCTCACAGAAATTGGGTAGGCTACAAGTGAGGGCATGGTGTGCTGTGTGTAAACACAGTCCTCCATTGGATGCTGCGCAGATCAGAGGTGGCATGTTGGTGCTGTTGTGGGAACTACAGACCAGCCACATACTGAACACTATTCTATTTATGAGATATATTTATTGATGGACTTGGGGGCTCTGCTTCTCTGTGAAAATTCAATATGATATTAATAATTCCAGAGAAGAGACCGTGTAGCAATAATTGTCTCTCCTAATGGGTATATCATGTTTTGTGATGTTCTGAGAAAAGAATGATGTTTAGGAATATGTTGTGGTGGCCAGGAGCTATAGCTCACATCTGTAATCCCAGCTCAATCTTACACTTTGGGAGTCTAAGAGGGGAGGATCACTTGACCTCAGACGTTCAACATACAGAGACCCTGTCTCTACAAAAAAATTAAAAATTTGCCAGGTGTGGCAGTACATGCCTGTGGTCCAAGCTATTCAGGAGGCTAAAGTGGGAGGATGACTTGAGTCCAGGAGATCAAGGCTACAGTGAGCCATGGACTGTGTCACTGCACTCCAGCCTGGACAACAGAGCAAGACCCTGTCTCAAAACAAACAAACAAACAAGGAAGATATTGTAAGCAATAGTCCTGGAAGGGGAAATTTCAGGATGGTAAGAGAGCCCTCCCAAGCTGGACTAAGATCCAACTGGCCCAAGGTCCTGTCTTGTCCCATTCCAGGAATAGACTATTTCCTACCACACATTGCACCCTTCTCCTGCCCACCCACCACACTGGCCCTGCATTTTCTGTCTCTGCTTCCACCTCTCCTTGGCTCCAAAATCCTGCATGATCAAGCCCATCCTCCTCAGTGGGGCTCTTGAACACTCTGGTCACTCTGGCTTCCCACCTCCCAGTCAGATCCAATGGTCATGCACTTCTAAATTCTATCCTCTATCAAAATCCACTGTAATATTTCACATCTGCATGATATAAAACATGCAATTCCTTTCAACTCAAAGTCCCTGTCTGCCTTAATTCATCTGATCAATTCTACTTACCCTTCGAAACTTCAAAACTCTTCAGAGAATTTGTCTCCTTCAGGAACCCAAGCTGATAATCTCCAGCAAACCTGCTCCATGAAGGTAATTACTCTTTCTTCTGTGTTCATGTTAGACCTTCAATAAACCCTGTTTCTCACATATTGAAACTTTTTTTTTACCTGTCTGACTTCTCAACTGTGAGAGCAGAGTTGAGGCCTCAGCTATTGCTGAGTCTCCAGCCACAGCTGAGTCTCTAGCAACAAGCCTGGTTTGGCACATGGAAAATGTTTGAAACAGATTAGAAGAAGGTATGAGTATATCAAGTAAGCAAAAACACTGAAATGATTTTTCGTAACAATCTGTACTCTGATCCCCATCCCAAAGCTGAGTATCATAATCTTTCTACATGCCTGAGCCCTAAAAGGCAAAGGATAGACCCAAAAAGAAAAAAGGAGAAAATATAACACAGTCCATCTTCTCTTATGAGACAAGAGTTTGTGATTGCCAGAAAAATGTGTAAATTGCAGCACAGATTATTTGTCACCACATCGTGAAAGGGCAGAAATGGAGCTATTTTTTACAACTTCAAAAACATGCACAGGTTGGGGCTACTGCAGTGGAAATACCAGGTCTGTTATATACAGATACAGTGAGGTAGTAAAAAAAAAAAAAAAAAAAAAAACCTGCTTCTCTTTGAGGGGTGGGGGCAGGGTGATGGCTGACATGGTTACTCATAAGGCTGCTCGGCTGCACAAGATTTTTGAAAAACCTCTTCCCACTTAATCAGAATATCAGAATCATAGAACTCAAACTTCAGGATCCTGTGGACAAATTCTATATTGGAGAATTTTTGTCCATTTACAGATTTTAATCCTCTAAAAACTGATCTCTATTTTTAGTTTCCATCTCATTAAATACGAAAGACCTTCATTGAGCATCCACTCTGTGCTTAATGAAAAGAATAAGCAACTCTGAATACATCACCCCAACCTCAAGCAGCTTATAGACTACATAGGAGCATGTGGAAGTTGTGTTCACAATCACACAGCCACTTAATGCAGAGCAAAAGATGATGAATGAGAAGTTCAAAATGTGAGCACTCAGAGGAAGACAAAAATAGCACTTTGGAAGGATGAGGCCAAGATGTTGATGGCCAGGGTTTCAGCTCTAGTACCCAGCTCCTCACTATTTTCAGGAAAGGACAACCTGCAGATGGCTGAATGCCTGCATGCACACTTGAGATGAAATGGGTTGTGATTGAGGCTTGCAGATAGGTATTTATTTCCATAAATCAAACCTGCTCTCTCTGCTGCTGATTTGGAGAAAGAAATACTTCCAGACTTAAGATTCTTTATTGTGCAATTGCTTTCCTGCAACTCTTGGGTGTAGGTTGGTTTGTCCAGAAACCCCAAATTCCAGAGAACAGCAGAGAAGAGTGAGTGATTTTGCTTGATACTAGCAACATCACAACTAATCCCTTTCTCAAACAAGCTCATGGCAGCAAGCAAACTGGTGACGTGTGACTTCTCTTTAATCCTCTTAGCTCATCTCCCTCTAGTGAATCCAAATGTTACCACTGCCAGGGACTAGCATCCTGGAGCAGGGCTGAGGTGGAAAATGCACAGGATCTGTTCTCGGAACACATGGGTGGGTCCCTAGCTCTGCCACTTTCAGCCATGTACCTTTGGTTAGCAGCAGCCTCCCTCAGCCTGCCTTAGTTCCCTCACCTGTAAAATTGGATTGATGATCTAGGGATCACAGTAGAAAATGTACATGAAATCCTTATTAATTGTAAAGATAAGTCAGGACTGACTATCAGTTATTTTCAAATTGTGCATATTTACTCTTCTTAAAAGGCCTGGTGCCCTTCTGAATAGGCACGGAGATTCATGCCTCCTTCGCTTTTGGATTTCCTCAACCTGACAAAAGATCTGGCACTTAATGAGCACCTCAATGCATACTTGTTAAATTAATAAGTGAACAAATTGCAGCATGTTACCCTGGAGGTTAAGGCTTCTGTCCTCCTTCCAAGCTGAAACGTAAAGAGAGAAAATTTAATCTATAAAACATTTGGAATTATCAGCATGAATTCTAAAATAATTAAAATTTTCTGAATAGAGTGTGTGTGGTGTTTGTGTGTGTGTATGTTGATTTTTCCTTCTGGTAACTGCAAGTCTACATTAAATTTGAAGAACATCTTGCCCTAAAATGGTTTGGCTCCTGGTTATATGAATGTATTTTGCTTAGTACTAAGAGGATGGAGATGGGTTACTAAGTCAGATGCTTGGTTCTCATTCTTGATCGATTCATCCACTGTTTCATTCATTCATCCATCCATCCATTTATCCATCCATCCATCCACTTATTCATCCATTCACTGGCAGGAATTTGTTCCAAAGCACTGACTGTGTGAAAGCTCAGCCTTATTACAAGATGAAAAATGTTGGAGCAACCTTCTGGCTGACATACCACCACTGATCCTTCCAGACCTTACTGCCCCGGAGCCAAGAAACATTTTAAATCTTACCACTGCCCCCACATATGTCATTCAGCACCACCCCTTATCTTTAGTTTTATAGTTTCGGGGACCAAAATGCTGAGACTTTCTTCCTATAGATATCATTCCTGTAACTGGAGTATATTGCCACCAGCATCCTCCAAAAATCCCATCTTTGAAAAGACTGTTCATGGCAAGTGTGAGTCTACATGGAGAATGGCAACGATTGCTTTGGAGTGTAGAACATGTGACTGGACTGAATACATGAGGCACTTATTGCCTCCCCATTGTCCTTGCACCCTCTTTCTGTGGCTGTACCCAATACAACTGCTCTATCTTCCTCATCCCTAGGTGTATAACCCTGCCTAGGAATCTTACTTTTCTAACTTTTCTTCTTTTGAGATGGACTTTCACTCTTGTCACCCAGGATGGAGCGCAATGGCCTGATCTCAACTCACTGCAACTTCTGCCTCCCAGGTTCAAGCGATTCTCCTGCCTCAGCCTCCCAAGTAGCTGGGATTACTTGCACCTGCCACCATGCCCAGCTAACTTTTTGTATTTTTAGTAGAGACAGGGTTACACTATGTTGGCCAGACTGGTCTCTAACTCCTGATCTCAGGCAATCCACCTGCCTCGGCCTCCCAAATTGATGGGATTACAGGCATGAGCCACCATACCCAGCCAAATCTCACTTTTCTATCCCTCATCTTTTTTCCTTTCACCCTCCTTTCCTCTGACTATTCCAATTTTATACTTAGTTATGCACCAGACCAGATCTAGGCTTGGATGGATAAAAACTCTTCTGCAGTGCTTACCACATTCTCTACCCTTTATTCCACTTCCTTCATGTTCCAACCACTGCTCAACCCCTAAGAAAAAGAACATTTCCTTCTTATGCTTTATGCCTCCAAATTTTGTTCTCCCTGGGTTGCTGCCTCTCTCTCAGGCTGGCGGCTCCATTGTTATTATGATCATATATTAAGTTTAATGCCTCCACAGGCATTTTACACACTCATAAAAGTCAGGCCCTCTAAGAGCTCCCTGTGCTGAAAACAGTGAAAATGCTCTCCCAGGCCTTAGTACCATTATGGCCTCTAAATGTGCAAAGCTGGGTGGTGGCCATTTATTGTTGTCTTTGTAACTCTTGATGATAAATATAGCATTTTGAAAAAGCTCAAGTTATTTCCCAGGTGATAAGCAGAGCTGAAGTGATTACTTCCAGTTGAGCAACATCCCACAGTACTAGTGATACGAACAGGTGACATTTATTGAGTTTATACTATATGCCAAACTGTGCACTAAACGTTTTTATATGCATTAGTCCACATAATCTGCCCAATTACCTAAGCAACAGGTATTATTTAATTTCAAATAAACATTTAATAATAGCAGAAAATTGAGACACAGAGAAATTAAATACTGAGTTCAAGGTCATAGAGCATAGAGGTGGAAAACCTGGGATTATTAAAACTCAGGCTGTCTGGCTTCAAAGCCAACCACTTAATCATGCATAGTTACTGGCATTTGGAAGAGGTCCACCTTTAAGGTGTAGGAAGCCAAATATAGGTGGGACTAATTAGCAGATGTTTTTAGTGTGCTCCTCTTTCTATGAAAGCCATGCCCAGAGTCTTCTTTTCTCAGTTCCTGACAAGACTCAAGTACCCATAGGACTGCCATTCTGTACAGGCTTTGTCTTTGTTTTCTCCAGCATAGTAGACAATGGATAATGAGAGCAAAAGACTCAGACCAGAGCAGACCTGATTGTAGAGTGGGAGTTGTATGTACTGCAAACCTGCACAGGAGATGAAAGAGCAGCAAACCATATGCTCTTTCCATAGAACACTAACTCTGTAAATAATCTTACATGTGCCCTTGTCCAGTTTCCCAAAAACGGGTACATGAATTGATTAGCCAGATTATTTCCATTGCTTCTCTGTCTTCCTGCTTTATAAACAGTGTTTTCACTCCACACATCCCTTTACCTCATTGCTCTTCATTTTCCTCATTCAAGACATCTATGAGTTACAATATTATTTTACTTGGGAAACATTGATGTCAATGAAGTACCTTTTTGAAGTATGAGGAAACCAAAGCTCAGAGAGGCTGTTATTTGCCCAGAGCCATGAAACATGTTAATGCAGAGTTTAAGTTTGTACTTCCTGACTCACAGTGTGGTACTCTTTCCAAGCATTGAGTGGAAATGTCTGGATGCCCTCCTTTCCCAGATCACTTCCATCACAAGGATGGGCTGCTAAACTCATACTGGTGGCATCATACTCAGTACCAGCCTTTCTGAATAGTCTCCCATAGTACCAATTCACACATATATATTTGCCAGATGGACTTCAAAACATGCCAAAATAGCTATCATGCCGTACACGACATTTGCTCCCACTGCATCCTCAGTCTCACAGTCGTTACATTTACTGCTGTCCATGGTGCTAGTCAGAGCAACACAAAAGGACTTAACGGGTACATGAATTGATTAGCCAGATTATTTCCACTGCTTCTCCGTCTTCCTGCTTTATAAACAGTATTTTCACTCCACACATCCCTTTACCTCATTGCTCTTCATTTTCCTCTTTTAAGACATCTATAAGTCAGAGCTTAACCTCAGGGCTCAAGGAGACAACATAGTTGAAAGATAACACTCACTGATGCATAGAGACTCGCAAAACAGAAAGCAAGGCGCTGTTTCAGGAATTTTGTATAAAATGGCAACTGAGAGAGACATTGTGCCTGTCTTCATAGTCTATCTTCTAGTGAGAGGAAAGTTGAGCAAGTAACCAAAAAGTATCATTGGGAGGACTTCTTGAAGACTGGAAGCACGAGAAGAAAACAGTCACATGAAGAATGTAAGGAGAGAGATCTGTCAGAAAAAAATGACTCATCCAAAGGTCCTGCATTTGGAAAAATCTTGGCATACTTAGCTATCTCTCAGAGAGTCCAGTGGCACTGAAGTACAGGAAGGCAGGAGGGAAGAGGAAGAGGGTATAAAGTGGCCAGCAGTTAGGCGGTGCAGGACCATTTAAATCACAGCATAGGCTTTTCTCTATCTGCACTAGAAAGCCATTAAATGGATTTAAGGTATAAAGAGATACAATTCAATTTGCATGTTAAAATGACATCTTATTATGGGAAATTTCCAACATTTACAAAGTAATCAAAATAGTATAATGAACCTTCATGTGTCTATCACCCAGATTCAACAATTATCAAAATTTTTTCATTCTTGCATCATTTATAGATCATTAACTCCCTGCCCTCTCGCTTGTTTACTATTTTTTACAGTTCTATTTTCCTCTTTTCTGAGGTAAAATTTACTTACAATAAAATGTACAAATCCTAACTATTATTTTGACAAATGAAACTCACATTGTTACCTCAGAACATTTTCATTTTCCCAGAAAGTTCCTTTATGTTGTCTCTTCATCAATCCCTACCAATTAACCTCCAAGAAACAATGACTCTGCTTGCCTTTTTATCTTAGATTAGTTTCGCTTATTCTAAAAGCTCATATTCATGGAATCATATAGTATTTTCTCATGTCTGACTTCCTTCACTCAGCATGTTTTTGCTGTATCTGACTTCTTTCACTCAGTATGTTTTTAAGATTCATTTATGTTGTGTGTATCAGTAGTTTGCTTTTTAAAAACTGATTAGTATTCCATTGAATAAATACAAAACATCTTTGTCAATTAACTTGTTGATGGACATTTGGATTGTTTCCAATTTTTGGCTAACGTAAATAAACCTGCTATGAATGTTGTACAATTATTGCTGTGGACATATGTTTTTGTTATTCTTGGCTAAATACCTAGGAGTAGAATTGATTAAACTTTAAGCATTGAGAATAGAGTAGGGGGGCAGGGATGGTGGCAAGAAAAGCAGTTAAGAGGCTACTACAGTAGTTGAGAAAAGAGATTAGGATGACTTACACTGGGCAGGAATTTTAGTAAGACTGTCAGAGGACAGATTTGAAATAGATATTGATAAATATGGTCAAGAATATTTGTCAGTGAAGTAAATGTGAGGGGTGAGAGAAATGGAAGAATGGTCTCTAGATTGACAAAACTGGGTGCCTATGAGGATCTTTTACTGCAATTAAGAAAGTAGAGAAAGAAAAATAATTTAGGCAACATACAAGGATTTCCATTTGCAATGACAAAGGCATGGCAGAATAGACATTGAGCAGGTCCATGGAGCCTGCAGCTTGGGAAAGAGGCTGACCCGCCATCACCTGGCACACAGCTTCTGCACTGCCCAGGATCTGCCTTCTCCCTAAAATACTTCAAGATCTTGTGGAGGAATGGAAAACAGGTTTTGTTATGAACCAATTCTGGTAAATTGGGAATAGTTACCTGTAACACTGTGCAAAGAAAGATTCTGAGACCACATTCTGGGCTGGCAGGTAAGGAATGCTGTGAGTGGTAAGGCATGTCCTTTGGGACATGGAGTAGTAGTACAATGAAAACAACTCAGATATTTTCTATGCCTGAGAAAATAGAAGTGCATGACCAAAACAACCTAAAAAGTGAAGAGTTTGCTATGGAATAATTAATTTATAATGCAGACCAAAGCCCCAATTCTGCATATAGATTGACCCACTATAGGTCAATCTATATTATTTACTTCTCAATTTGAATTCCTCTACCAAAGAACCTACTGATTCAGTATCCTTCAGGTTCTCAGTGAATGCTTTTGACTTTTCACCTGGTCTCTGAATTGCAAAAATCCCAGAATATGCTGAATTCCTCATCCTTGTCTGGGATCCTCTCATATCTTGAGGTTAAACAACCCATTTGTGTGAAAACACACTTCAAAGTATTTCAAACTTTTAAATACAATGATGAATCATTTAAATACCCTGGGGGAAATGACAAAGAGTGGATTAGACAAATAATCAATGTGTAATAGTTGGCTTCTTTTTTTCATTCCCAATTGAAGCCATAGGTGAATTGTTCTCATTATTAATAAAACTATCTATGCATTTATTTATTCATTCATATAATCATCAAGCTTTTATTAGCCACTGAATTTATGCCAGGCTCTGTACTTGGCCCAGAGTATAGAGACACATAAATCTAGACATGTAAATAACACCAAGGAGAGTTGGATACCACGTTCCTTTGTTAAATATTCCAAGGCAAGTCAGGGAAACTCTTTCGGAGATAGAAAATCTAAACACAGTCTTGAAAAACAAATTAAAGGTTTCTCTGAAGGAAGCATTGGGAAAGGATATTCTAAGCAGAGAAGCCAGCATGAACAGGTCTGAACATGGGACGGAGCAACTGGTGTGTTAAAGACTGAGGAGGGTGTGATTGAGGAAACAGGGCTGTCGCAGTAGAGGTGAGTGCCTACCTGATGATCGAACTTGGTGCCATTATGGCTGCGATGGGTGTCATTACTGGAGCTTCAGTAGGAGAAGGGATGTAATCAGACATGTTTTTAGAAAGATTTTGTAGTAATGCAGCGACTGTAGGAGGGGAGGAAATACAACAGAAAGAAAATTGCTGGCAGAAAGCAACTGGAGGTGAGGAAGTGAGGAGAAAGAAGGTGATGCGCAGAGGCAAGGGGGGCATGGATTAGGACTGGGGATTAGGATTAGTGCTAGTGCTTGGCAGTGGAAACTAAAGAGAGAAGAAGAAGGTTCAGACAATGACAGTGTGTGTGTGACTGAAAATGGAAACCACATAATGTACCTGTGCAGGATACTTCGGAAATGCCTGTGATAGAACCAAAGTCTGTCTGACTCCAAAGCCAATACTTTCCACGTTTCCACACTCCCAGGTGGCTTGATTCTTGTTCCCACCTCTGCCTGCAGTAGCCACGACAAACCTCAAAGAGCCCACAATCCTGAACACTTTTAAATCTACACGCATGCACTTGTGTGCCTGTATACCTCTACCTACCTAAACATGGTCTAATCCTACTTATTTTTCTCTAAAACCTAACCCAGCTTTCTCCTTGTCCAAGAAGACTTGTCACATCTTCTTCCCTGAAAATTGCAGATTTCTAAACTCTAACCTCTATATTTACTCTTGTCTCTTTGTACGTTTTGCCTTAAATCTGAGTTGGTTCTGTACATGTCATCTTCTGGCTAGACAGTGAGCTTGCTGAGGCTGCCTATG
This sequence comes from Saimiri boliviensis, assembly GCF_048565385.1. Taxonomy (NCBI): domain Eukaryota; kingdom Metazoa; phylum Chordata; class Mammalia; order Primates; family Cebidae; genus Saimiri; species Saimiri boliviensis. Next base: position 25,667,974 of record NC_133465.1, on the reverse strand, counting down.
TAAGATTCATCACTGAGCCTTCTTTGGGGGTCCAGTCATACTGAATGACATAAACCCTTGTTGCATATGCTACCTCACTGGGCCATCTCACCTGTCCAGACAAGTTTATCATAACTACCATAGATCATAACCACCTTATAGATGAAAAAACAGAGCCGGAAGGAACAGCCCGTGAATCCAGATCTACTCCTTTGTTCTCTCATCTCTGGTAGTCCTCATTCCCAGGACTACCCACTGTGAACTGGATACCAGGGCTTCACGGTTACAGTACGTTATTAAAACAAATCCTTGGCTCAGACTTTCATGCTTGTAGCACTAGCTGCTCAATTAAAAGACAGGCAGTAGGCCTTGAAATGCTGTCCTTGAAACCTTCTTCTCTTTGTTCTCTCCCCCGATCAACTGACTCTGTGAATCTCAGGGAAATATATTAACATTTCCTCCTACATATTTAGGGGACAGAGATGCGGATACCCCTGTTTTCCCTATGGGAATGCAGATACTTAAGATGGAGCAGGGGAGGATAGCAGAGCTAGTTGGTCTTCCAGGGATGCCATGTAGCAGCCTCATGCTCACTGAGTACTTGCCATGTACCAAGTACCACACACTAAGCATGTCATTTGGGTTCTCTTCTGATAATATGCTAAGTGAGTAGTATGACCTGTATTTCACAGAAGAGGAAAGTGATGCCCAGTGATATGAAGGAACTTGTCCAAGTTCATACCACCAGCAAATGGAAGAACCAATATTTAACACTTTTTTAGAGATCATGGCAAACAGGAGGCAGGACTCGATTGCAGCTCTGGAAGAGCAGCATGCGAAGGCTTGCATTGTAGATTTTAGCTCTGAATCAACTGCAAGAACAAACCAGCAATCCTCAGAGGACCCACATACTACCCTCTGAAGGAAGTCGCCTGCTCCTGCAGGTCCTGGAAGACACCCCAAATACTGTGAGTGCTACAACTGCAGAAGTGGGAAAGGGAGACCCTTCTCTCCCAACCCTTCTCTCCCTACTGGAGAGGCTGAAGGTCTGTTTGTGGGGGAAACTTCTGACTTTACATGGAGCTGAGTAAAGTTAGAAAGCCAAGCAAAATACAGGGGAAAAAGAAGCAGCAGAAAGACCCTGGGAGCTCACTAGGTCCCCAAGCAGCCATTCCTGCCTGGCACCACAGAGATCCATCAGGAGGGTGACCAGAAGAGCAGGAGGTAAAACTCCACAAGGAAAAGGAATTCTCTAGCTGAGCTTTTTAACAACTTGGATGAGAAGCCTCCCCACCAGAACTCAGTGGAGGGCATGAATCGGGTGTGCAGACTTCACAGGCAGGGGAATAACTAAAGTCCCTTTCTTTCACAGCTGGGAGGAAAATGGCCTTGGGCAAGTTTTCAAGCCCATCTCACCCTCCACCTGGAAATAGACTTGGGGTTGTTGTGGAAGGCATGGTGGGAGTGAGACCAGCCCTTTGGTTTGTGTGGGAGCTAGGTGAGGCCTGTGACGGCCAGCTTTCCCTCAATTCCCTGACACTCTACATAGCTCAGTAGAGGCAGCCATAATCCTCCTAGCCACACAGCTCCAGTGACCTGGGAGTCTCACCCCATCTCCCACAGCTGCAGAAAGACCTGCCCAAGGAAAGTCTGAGCTCAGACACGCCCAGCTCCACCCTCACCTGATGGTCCTTTCCTACCCACCCTGGTAATGGAAGATAAAGCGAATGTAATCTTGGGAGTTCTAGCCCCCCATCCACCACCAGGCCCCTCTCCACACTACTACAGCCGATGCTTTCTGGAAAGTGCCACCTCTTGGCAGGAGGCCAACAAGTACAAAAATAGAGCATTAAACCACCAAAGCTAAGGGCTCTTACAGAGTCCACTGAACCCTCTGCCACCTCCACCTGAACAGGTGCTGGTATCCACAGCTAAGAGACTCATGGACAGTTCACATCACAAGATCAACTGGGAAGACAACCCCAGTACCAGCCTGGAGCCAGGTAGACTCGCTGGGTTTCTAGGTCCAGAGGAGAGACAACAATCACTTCAGTTTGGCTCACAGAAAACCACATCCATAGGGAAAGAGTGAGGTAATACATCAAGTGAATACCCTGTGGGACAAAGGCATCTGAACAACAGCCTTCAGCCCTAGATCTTCCCTCTGACAGTGCCTAACCAAATGATAAGCGACCAGAAAATCAACCCTGGTAATCTGACATAACAAGGCTCTTTAACAACTCCCCCAAAAATCACACTAGTTCACCAGCAATGGATCCAAACCAAGAGGAAATCCTTGATTTACCTGAAAAAGAATTCAGGAGGTTAGTTATTAAGCTAATCAGGGAGGGACCAGAGATAGGCAAATTCCAATGCAAGGAAATCCAAAAAACAATGCAAGTGAAGGGAGAAATATTTAAGGGAATAGACAGCTTGAAAAAATAATCAAAAATTCAGGAAACTTTGGAGACACTTTTAGAAATGCAAAATGCTCTGGAAAGTCTCAGCAATAGAATTGAACAAGTAGAGAAATTCAGAGCTCAAAGACAAGGTCTTCGAATTAACCCAGCCCAACAAAGACAGAGGAAAAAGAATAAGAAAATATGAACAAAGCCTCCAAACAATCTGGGATTATGTTAAATGACCAAACCTAAGAATAATCAGTGTTCCTGAGGAAGAAGAGAATTCTAAAAGCCCGGAAAATATATTTGGGGGTATAATCAAGGAAAACTTTCCTGGGCTTGTGAAAGACCTCAAAACCCAAATACAAGAAGCACAAAGAACACCTGGGAAAATCATTGCAAAAAGATCATCACATAGGCACACTGTCATCATGTTATCCAAAGTTAAGACAAAGGAAAGACTCTTAAGAACTCTGAGACAGAATCACTAGGTAATCTATGAAGGAAAACCTATCAGATTAACAGCAGATTTCTCAGCAGAAACCCTACAAACTAGAAGGGACTGGAGACCTATCTGCAACCTCTTTAAACAAACCAATTATCAGCCAAGAATTGTGTATCCAGTGAAAATAAGCATCATATATGAAGAAAAATTTTAAAATTACCAACAAAAAATAGTCCAGGACCAGATGGAGTCATAGCAGAATTCTTCCAGACATTCAAAGAAGAATTGGTACCAATTCTTTTGACACTATTCCTCAAGATAGAGAAAGACATAACCCTCTCTAGTTCGTTCTATGAAGTCAGCATTACCCTAATACCAAAACCAGGAAAGGACATAACCAAAAAAGAAAACTACAGATATATATCCTTAATGAACATAGATGCTAAAATCCCTAACAAAATACTAGCTAACCAAATCCAACAGCATATCAAAAAGATAATCCACCATGATCAAGTATGTATCATACCAGGGATGCAGGGATGGTTTAACACATGCAAGTCAATAAATGTAATAAACCACATAAACCACATTAAAAACAAAAATCACATGATCATCTCAATAGATGCAGAAAAATCATTCAGCAAATTACTTACATAAAATACAACAAGAAAGCTGGCCTCAGAGATGTACTGGACCTGCAGAGATGCTCCTCCCAGAGTGCTGGGCCCCACCTATCTTAAGCCTCTCCCCCGGTGATTTTGGTTCCACATTCTCACAAAGGCTCTTCAGCCTGCAAGCACCTCAGGGACAGCCATTGTGTCCTATACAATTATTTTGGTATTGTCCATGACATCTATCTTGATGACAGCTGAGTCACAGAGCCGGGAGCTGGCTAGGACCTCTCTGCTCATTATATCCAGTGTTTTTGAATTTCAGGGACCTACGGAAGGGCAAAAGGGGACTGCCTTGGGTGGTTGGAAGTGGAGATGTGAGTCACCGGTTTGGCGAAGTTTCCAGGGAACTTGATATCAGAGAAGGTCAGCAAGACCACCCAGGAAACAACGCACAATGTCTTCAGCTCCTTGGGACAGGTGGGATTCTTTATTATCAAGCTCCAGCACTGAGAAGAGCCCCTGTGTCTAACCTCAAATCTGAGAGAACTAAGGTCACAGCACTAATATACCAATTTAGAACTGAAAGACAAGACACTGCTGCCCTCAAGCCACCGCAAGAGCTGCTATGTCCTCTTCTCCTGGGTTAACGTGAGCACACATCCGTCTCTCATAATAGACTTTAAGAACCTTCAAGAATAGGAACATTGTGTCACATTTCTTCGTATTTAATGCCACACAACCACATACCGCGTACACAGTGGAAAACTAATAAAGGTTTCTCTGGTAGAAAAAAATACTAGAGCAGACATATTACTTGCTCTCTGAAGTCCTTTATAGTGATAATTGTATATGCAGAGGCCTGGGCATGTACAAGAATGGAATCCAGTTGAAATAAATTGAAAAAGGAATAAAAACAGCTGATAGATGTGTGAAAACATTCACATCCTCAGTGAAATTTAAAGGAAAGCAAATTTTAAAAAACAATGAAATTTTTTTGACATATCAAATTGGCAAATGAATTCGATCAGTAATAGTGATCCAATAATACTAAAGGCTAACAGGAGTGTGAAAATTAGCAGTCTCAGGACTGTTAGTGGGAACATAAATTGGAATAGCTTTTTTAGAGGGCTTACTCCATGACAATAATAAATAAGAACACTTTGGCCCAATAATTTATTTCTAAAAAAAAACTATCCAAAGAAGATTATTGGATACATCTAAAAATGCTGTTTATCATTTTTAAAATGGAAGTAACTTAACTGTCTTTAAAAATAGGATTGATTAAATAAATTGAGGTATACCCACGCAATAGAATATGCTACTGTTGTGAAGGCTGAGGTAATCTTTAAGTGAGCAATGTGGAAAGACATCCATAGTATGTTTTTAAATGAAAATCCAGATTACAAAGTATGATTGATATGGTTAAATTTTTACCAGAATGGGAATCTTTAATATACAATATGATATGGTAATATATAGATACATAGATGATAGGCAGACGGATAAATGAAATGATCTTCCAGGATAAAGACTATCTGTTAGTCCAGGTTCTGAGTTTATCTGAAGATACTCATTTTCTAACACACATACATTTCTATTATTTAATTTCTTTAACAATCTACATAGGTTGCTTGCTTTTACAATCCAATACATCTATTTCTGTTTCAAAAGGAAGACCAAGAAGTGGAGTCATTAGTAAAAGAGGTTACAGTGTTCCAGGTGAGCTCTAGCCCAAATCCAGTAGGGTGAAAGACAACCTCCACAATCCTCTTCCTCAAGATTTCTTTCTTCAACACTAAGGTCTTTGTGAGCAGGCACCATGAATGTGTGGTGGAAGGAAGAAAAGGACATGGAAGAAAGGGAATGAGAGAAGGGGACCAGGGCTTAATTTTCAGGGTCTGCCTCGACCTAGGGTTCTTCTGGGATACAGGAAAGGACTTTTTCTCAGTGCTAATTGAAACATCATAGGAAAATGGGGATGAGTTGGTCACCTTAGCAGGAGGAAGAGAGATGTCTATCTTTCCCTGGTTTGTTTGATAAGCTATTATAGCTTCCAACGGCCCATTCTGCAGCCAAGGAACTGGCTTCTAGATGTCAAGAAAGATGGATTCCAGTCCCATGTCTGCCACTAAATAACTTTGTGACCTTTCGCAAGCCACTCATCCTCCCAGGGTTTTAGCTCTTCCCTGTAAAACGAGGGAGTGGAACCAAATGGTAAAAGTCCCATGAAGCTGTGTCACTCGGCACTGAGGACTCTGTCTGGATTCTGGCATTCTTCCAGTGGTGTTTCTGTATCAGAATGTTCATTATTTCCTGACAGCAGACCTTTAGTGTTTCAAAAGTAAAGACTATGCCTTTCTGTAGATAGATGCCCCGCCCCAGGCCAGGCATGGTGCTGCAGCTTCCTGAGCTGGCCTTCTGTTTGGCAGGCCCTCAGGGAAGCAGGTGGTGGCTGTCTTCCCTAACACACTCCTGGACAGTCCAAGTGGGGCCCGACTTGGCAGGAAGAACTTGATTACTGTCAAAGGCTTTTAGTAAGTAGGTGAAGCATTTTAACTAGGAGGAAACAAAAGCAATGAGTGACAAACCTATTGTCCATGCAACTCAAAGCCAAATGAGGGGAAGACCATGATATACTGAAGCTGGCTCCCACTGACACAGGAGAGTGGGCTACTCCCATCTCTCCAAACTCCACTTACAGTGGTCACCTTAGTGACTTGAAATCAGATGTGACGGGAGAATTCACACTGCAGAAGCTGGCAAATGTTAAAAATTTAGAATTTCTTCCTCTTCCTTCCTTCCTGCCTTCCTTGCTTCTTTTCTTCCTTCCTCTCTCTCCCGCCCTCTCTTGATTTCTTTCTCTTTCTTTGTTTCATTCCTTTCTTCCTTCCTTCTTCTTCTCCTTCCTCCTTCCCTTCCTTCCTTCCTCTCGCTCTCTCTTTTCTCTTTCTTTCATTTCTTTTCTTTCTTTCTTCCTTCCTTCCTTCCTTCTTTCCTTCCCTCCCACCCTTCCTCCCTTCCTTTTTTCTTTCAGGGAGAGAAATTACCAGGGTATATCACTGACTGAGTTAGTTCAGGGAAGGGGAAAGCTCCTCCCAGCCTTGGGATCCTTCTTGAAGATGCAGGAACAGCCTCAAGCTGAGATACTGAGTTTGCCCTTTCTTGAGTGAAGTCAAGGGGGTCCCTCTGTCCAGGGTTAGGCAAGCGTTAGAAGTGAAGTGATAGGAGGTGAGGGGAGGAGAGAGAGGAGAAAGAGGGAAGAATAAGCACATGTTAACAGGCCTAAGCAAAACAGTCAAACCTCTCTTAGCTATTCATTGGTCATCTAGGGAGGTAGTGAGTTCAAGCCCAGCATAGTACGTATTCAAGCGACCACTTTGCAGAATGATATGAAGACAGAGGGAGTTTCTGAAAGTAGAAAAAATAAGAACTTTGGAGTAAGAATGATTTAGGCTTGAAGCCCAACCTGACCATAAATCATCTGCTTAAATTCAGGTAAAATTATCTTTAATTTTACCTCTCTCTCTGTGACTCAATGCCCAAATTTATTCCATGGTAATAATCAAAATTGAATTAATAGATTTTGCACATGGTTGGCCCATAGTAGGTATATTGGCTGAGTAGAATGTAGTAGCTGAACTATAAAAAAATATATCCAATACCTGACACCTGTATACTTTAGAGACAGTTTTTCAGCCTGACTACGAAGCTGCAAAGCAATCTCCACTTTGATGGGCACAAATTCCGCAGTGACTGTTCACAATCTCTGAGTTAAGCTATGCACAAACAAGTTTTTCCTTCAAACTGACCATACCAATAAAGCGGTAACCCCTGGTGAGGTGATCTTACAGCCGCCAGCAGTCTTCATTCAGGCGTAATGGGTACCCAAGCAAGCAGAATGGGGGGTCTTCTCCGAAAAGGAGATTATCAGGTTTGGGGAAGATGTGAGGCTCTGCTTGAGACTTTCTAAACATCTATCCATTTGGGTACATGAATCCCTTCCCCTCTTGAGCCACAGGTAGCTCATTATATCTTCTAGAAACTCAGAGGAGTTTAAACCACATGGTTGGGGGAAAATGGTAAAGACAGAAGTCAGAGATGAGACTTAACATCTCTGTTGCCACATTGAGGAAAAGTTTCCAAGTGTCTACCAAAAAAAAAGCAAAAGCTGGTAGAGAATTTCACAGGGCCCCAGAGTCCCTGTGGCGACAGAGATATAAGGTGGCCCCATAGAGATATAAGGTGGCCCCATCAGGACTGAGACACCTGCTCCCAGGAGGGATTGCTGACCACTCCTTCCCACCCCCACCACATGGGAGAAAATAACAGCAAGGACACCAAAACCTCTGGTCATCATGGACCCACGAAGAGGCCACATATCAAGAAGGTCTGTGCCAAGTCTCCTTTTGTGCTCACTCCCTGCATACTCCACGATACCCACCTTGTTCTACAGGTACTTAGGCTGAGGACTCTGACTCCAAGAGAAGTTTGGGACAGTGCCACAGAAGCAAAGTCTGCTATCCCACTCTTGCAAAACTGATGAGACACGAGTTGGGGATTCTTATCTCCACTGCTCATAGTCCAAAACATGCCCCTCTAATTCCATGGCCCAGTCATCAACAGATTCCCTGAAACTCCAAGTTCTGAAACTGTGGGAAGATATGACATACTTCCCTGAAGTCCAGAAATCAGTAGGTCCCCTTTTGGCTTCTCAAGTGTGCACAGACTCTTGTTAAATGCAACACTCTGGGTGATAAATTGTGATTAGGCTAGACATCTCCATACCTCTGGACAGTATTTAGAACAGGGTAGATAAGTGATATATCCAGGTATTGAGATATGTGTAGAGGCTGCAAGGATGTAAGCCTGACCTGATCTGTCACTTGGTCAATTACATAACCTTGAGGCATGTCACAGGCCCTTCCTGGGCCTCATCCTTCCCATATGTAACTTCTGTGGATTTTATCCATTTCTAGCCCAAAGCATCCGCTTCTCACCATCTGCACTGTTCTCTTCTGAGATCACTTTTCCAGCTGTTTAACTGGCCTCCCTCATCCATTCACCTCTCCTATTGATGATCAGAGAAAAAAATTTCAATAAGGACACTTATAAAAGAAGAGGGGGAGTGAGAAAAGGAAGAAAAGATTAAAAAATCATTACTTAGCCAGGTGCAGTGGTTCACACCTGTAATCCCAGCACTTTGGGAAGCCGAGGTGGGAGGATTACTTGAGGTCAGGAGTTCGAGGCCAGCCTGGCCAACATGGTGAAATCCCATTTCTACTAAAAATACAAATTAGCTGGGCATGGTGGTGCACACCTGTACTCCTAGCTACTGGGGAGGCTGAGGCACAAGAATCGCTTGAACCAGGTAGGTGGAGGTTGCAGTGAGCCGAGATGGTGCCATTGCCTTACAGCCTGGGTGACAGAGCGAGACTCCACCTCAAAAAAAAAAAAAAGAAAAAAGAAAAGAAAAGAAAAAGGAAAGAAAATCATTACTTATAGTCTCAAGTAAAGACATTTTCTAGCGAGTCGGGGAGAGAAAGAAACAGAAAGATTCTGGCTAAGAAAAAAAGTATGTCTCATTAGAAGGATGAAGGTGTGACTTTTAAGGAAAAGGAAAACAGCAGGCACTGCCTGATGAGAGGTGATGAGAAACAGGACAGGGTGGGAAGTGCAGAAGGGCAGGCACAGGCCATGCAGGCTGGGAACAGCTGGTTCAGGGTGAAAACGAAAGACAAGAGCAGCTGTGCTTTGTGCTGAAATGAAGCTAGGGGCTTCTTGCAGCGGGGTGGGCATCGGGGCAAGAGGTCCCTTCCCAGGCCGTAGTCCCGGTGCTGGGCTGGGGAAGCGAGTATTGCTGCAGAGCTGTGACTCTGCCCCAGCAAACCTCTGCGCATCACAGCTCTGCCTCGCTCGCAAGGTGCCAACTCAGTCTCCCTCGTAGGAGCTCCCAGACAGTCCCCATTTCAATGCTGAGGCCAGCTGTGGTGCAGCCCGTTTAGAAGAAGGGCATTTTGGGGTTTGCTGTGTTGTTTTTAAACAACCCTGTGAAGAAAGCTGTATTTCCTCAATATTTTATAGTTAAGGAAACTGAAGCTAGATGAATTTCTAAGGCCATACAGTTAGAACGTGGCAAAGCCAGTAGAGAGTCAGCTGCTAGTGTTTTAATAACCTGAATTTTTACCCCTGCTTCTAAAAGCAATATATCTTTATTATGAAAAATATACAAACTGATAAAATAACAAAATGAAAGTCACCCATAACCCTCTACCCAGAGAGGAATAAAAGTATTGTTTATTTCCTTCTAGTCTTTTTAATTAATCCTCTGCCTATTATTTTTACTTATTTACAGTAAAAAGTGGGATTGTATTATAAGAATCATGGTGAAAACTTTCCCTTCGTATGATGGGCAGTTTCTCTCAGGCATTTATATATTCTTGAGAAACTGGTTTTGTTTGTTACATAGCCATATATCATAGGGCTATACCATAATGTATTTGGTCTTTTTTCTACTCTTGGACACTTGGGTTTCTTTCCACTTTGGGGGCTTAGTGGATAATTTAAGAATTTTTTTTTTTTCCTGAGATGGAGTCTCACTCTGTCACCCAGGCTGGAGGGCAGTGGCATGATCTCCGCTCACTGCAACCTCCACCTCTCTGATTCAAGCAATTCCCCTGCCTCAGCCTCTGGAGTAGCTGCGATTACAGGCACACACTGCTACACCAAGCTAATTGTTTTTGCATTTTTAGTAGACATGGGATTTCATCATGTTGGTTAGACTGGTCTCAAACTTCCGACCTCAGGCAATCAGTCTGCCTCAGGCTCCCAAGGTGCTGGGATTATAGGCATGAGCCATTGTGCCTGGCCAAGAAATATTTTTTAACTGTGTGTATCCTGGTACTAAATTTTGTGATCTCAAAGAGAGGTCAGTGTAGACATGTAGAGTCCATGAGAAAAAATATACATGGAAAATCATAATGCCAGGTAACTTATTCACAGATATAAGAACCAGGAGGCAATAGGAGAAAAGGAGATAAATGCAACTCAGTGGGATTCAGCAAAGTTTCAGGGAGTAAGTAACATTGATTTTTTTTTTTTTTTTTAGGTGGAGTTTTGTTCTTGTTGCCCAGGCTGGCATGCAATGGGACAACCTTGGCTCACCATAACCTCTGCCTCCCAAGTTCAAGTGATTCTCCTGACTCAGCCTCCAGAGTAGCTGGGATTACAAGCATGCACCACCATGCCCAGTTAATTTTGTATTTTTAGTAGAGACAGTGTTTCTCCATGTTGGTCAGGCTGGTCTCAAACTCCCGACCTCAGGTGATCTGCCTGCCTCGGCCTCCCAAGGTGCTGGGATTACAGGCATGAGCCACTGTGCCCAGCCAACATTTAATTTAAAATAGGGGTCAGGAAATTTTTTCTATAAAGAGTCATACTGCAAATATTTAAGACTCTGCAGACTGTATAGTCTCTGTTGCAACTATTCAACTCTGTCATTATCATATAGTGCCTAGTGTGCTCACCCTATTAAAATTACCCCCCAAAGCAGCCATAGACAATACAGAAAGAAATGAACAAATATGTCTATGTTCCAATAAAACTTTATTTTCAAAAACAGGCAATGGGCTAGATTCGGCCCACAAGCTATAGTTTGCTGATCCGTGATTTGAACACCCAAAATAGAGACAGATTTTGTTACGACCTTATCAGAGGGAGAAGGACTGTAGGGAAAGTTAAATATTTTATGGTTGAGTAGTATAGGTTGCAGCCAAGCCTCGGACCTTAGTCTGAGAGCCAGGTTGTGGGATGCCAAAAGTCTATGAACTTTGTGTAGCAGACACAGAGTGCATTAATTTTTTATGGAACCATTTTCAAGTATTGGGGACCCGTAATGTTCCTAGAATGAGGAGCATCTCTGAGAAATTATGGGAAGCAATCCTAGAGACCTAGAAAGACTGACTTGGCTTCTCTATCTTGTTTTCTATTTTCTCTCTTTTCCCTATTAGCATCTTATAATTCACTCAGCTTGTCTACCTAGAGTTCAAAAGTTGTCCAGTTAGAAGAAACGAGGGTTGGGAGCACAGTGGGAGGGGAAGGAGCTATTTGCTGGCTGCCTCTCATTGGACTGTGAATCTCAGTGCCTGTGATGAAGTAAAGGGAGAGCAGCTGGCCACCCAGGTGTGTGAAGTCAGCCAACTCCCTGGGCTGAAGAACAGGCCTCCTTCTGGGTAAGGCTCCAAATGCCTCTCTCCATCTGGACTGTCTGCACATGCAGAAAGCCAATATATGGCCTTCAATTCCTTCTCTCCCCACAAACCTCATCCTGCTTAAGACACTAGCTCTTAGACCAAGACGAGGCTTCATCTCCCAACAAGTAGTCTTTGCATCACTTGGGAACTTGTTAGAAATGCCAAAATCTCAAGCCCCACCCCAGACCTACTGATCAGAAACTCTGGAAAGTGAGAACCAGCAACATATATTTTAATAAGACCTCCAGAGGATGGTGATACACACTGCATTTTGAGAACCACTGCCTAGTGTCCCTGTGTTTCCATTAGGGTTCTATCCCAAGGGGCTAGGCACTGAACTGCTGACCATGTGGTGTAATAATAATGATCCCCAAATCTAGTTATTATTGCTTTTTAACAAATGCAGACACCGAGGCTCTGACATGTTAAGAAATTTGATTTAAACCTAGGTCATTTTTATTCCAAAGCCTACACTTTTGACCACTCTGCTCTAGCACCTTCTCTTTATGGAGAGGGCTAGGAGGTCTGTCTTTGGAAGTGCACTTTTCCAAAGACTGTCATAATTTATTTTCTTAATAACATTCACTGACCACCTCTCCCATGGCAGACCCCATCCCAAGATATAACATATATTATTAAGCTCCATTCTAGCCCAAGCCCTGTGAGTAGGTAACTTGATTTGGCACCTTCAGAGCAGAAAACACTGCCTAGGAAGGCAGCATTACTTGTTTCAGAGCCACTGTAGCTCTGAGCATTATAAAGTTTCAAACATGGGTGCCTTGGTGGCCCAAGTAATCAGAGTGAGGCTTTCAAGAGGAGGAAAAAGTTGCTCCAGGAAGGGGCCATGTGCTTGTGAGAGAAGAGAAGTCAGCAGCCCGGGCAGAGCTTCATAGGTTTGGTGAGCTGGAATGCAGAGGGCCTGGGCATCCTGCTGATTAAACCTCAGGTGGTCTGTGTGTCACAAGCCCTGATGCCGACTTCCAAGACCACCCATGGCTCTGATGAAGATTATAGAAAAAGCCCTCTCCCAATGTCCTAGGTTTGAGATCCATTTCTTCCAGATAATTGGCTGTGTGGCCGTGGATAAGTCACTGGCCCTGAGACCCTGTTTCCCCAGTGATACGAGACTCAATCATTGGGTTTCAAACACTTTTTAAGTTGCAGAAAGCTTTATCTAAATAATATCTTACACCAGATTCCAACACATGAAATATATAATAAAGATAGTTGCTCTAGTTCATTGGAGGGGAAGGGAGGAAGTGAGGAGCTGAAAACCATTAGCCTTCCCTGACTCCCGGCAGTACATATGGCACCATATGGGGAAGAAACTACAACAGCCCACCCAGTCTAGCCCCCATCACCATGTGCTATCTCCTGCTACTCTCCGCCTTCCTCCTCCCCAGCTTTCTTTCCATTCCTCAGCCATCCCAGTCACATACCCTCCTTAGAGCCGTTGTACTGGCTGTTGCCTTGGTTCAGAATGCTCTTCCTCCAGACATCCTCACCTGTTTCAAGTCTTTGCTCACATGCTGCTGGCTCCATGAGGCCTACTGTCCCCACCCTATTAAAATCATAGCCCTCTTCACTCACCAACACTTCCAATCCCCTCTCCCTTGACTCTACTGTTTTCCCTTTCTCCAAGCTCTTGTCACTTTCTACCTTCATATCTGCTTTTATTGTATATGTATTTTATGGCTAGCTTCTCTCTGCTGGTAGGCAACTTCAATATCCCAGGTGCCTAGAGAAATGTTTCAGAATATAGTAGGCCTTCCATACATAATTGTTGTTATGAAGAATGGAGCTTTGAGGGCTCTCATGGTTTATCATTTGCCTTCCCATGTGGTCACCCAACCTCATATGTGCTTCCATTGCCCTGAAACTCATGTATTTTGTCTGGTGCAGAGCTACAGCCCTAAGGGCACCAAAATCAGGCTTATCTTTCTGACTCCCAGAGGCTCAGAGCAAAGCCACTTGCTTGCTTCACACCTTCAACATCCTTGTGTTATAGTCAGAGAGTGAGAGAGGAAGAGTGGGAAGGGCACAGAAGCAGGGCTGGAAAAGCGAGAAGGAAGGAGGGAGAAGAAAGCAGGCAGTACTATTATGGGCAGCTCAGCACAAGATCAGCACCTGCCACAGACCAGTTCTGCAGCTGGGCATTTCTCACAGGCTGTCTCTTCTAGCCTCCTGAAAACACTGTATATTGCAAGTGATAACTAAGGAGGTGAACCCCAGAGAAGTGACATAAGTTGCCCAAGATGGTCCAGCGAGTACAGAAGTACCTGGGATTTGGATGCAGGCCATCTGGCTCCAGAGCCTCCTCTTTCCTCTCTACCAGTGTTACCCATGGAGCCACAGTGGAGACATGCTGATCTTTCTCAGGGAAATGGGGAAGAGGCCAGAAATCCACTGTGGTTAGCTCTACTTTCTCTGCCTCACTCCTCTTCTGCAGCCACATGCTCTGGTCTGCAGTGCAGGGACCTCTGGCTCTGGGCCCCTCTCCTGTGATCAAGCCCCGGTAGGCAGCTGTGCTCATGCTCCTTGTGATCGGAGTCCCTGCAATAACCTATGGGAATGTTTGCCCACATCATACCCTCTCCCTTTGCTGCCCACGGAGGCTGTGAAGCCAGCAACACGACGTTTTGTCTGGCTAAGCTTTGGGACTGATTGAAAGTCTTCAGAACCTGCGCTCCTCCGGTGCTGCTCTTCCTGGAAACGGTTACCATGGAACACAGCCACGACGCAGCCTTCACTGTCAGAACTAATGAAAGTCAGAAAGCTATTAGGGGAAGAATTTTTTGCCTCCCTCCCTCTTGCACATAATTCTACTCTTCAGTGAGGTGTTTGCATGTCTGCCCTGTTTGTGAGATGTTAATTGCATCCTCATTGAGATTCTTTGCCCACTGCCATCACCTACTTTTGAGCTCCAGCCCCTGAAGCCAGCCTTTTTGAGATAATGAAGCTAAGTGACCAGAAAGAGTGCATCCCAGCCTCTCTGGAGAAGCATGCATCTTATCAGGCCACATCACAGCTGAAAAGCATTCTGTGGCTCCCAGCGACCCCAGAACATGGCACTCAAGGACTCTCAGAGCCAGGTCACAGCTGCACATTGCATCCTTCCTCCAGGACATCCTGTGTCAAAGTCCCAGAGGGCCAGCTCTAGTCCCTGATGACATCTTTGCATCTCTGTGACTCTGAGGCCCCTGCGGCTTCTATCCAGAATGCCCTCCTCCTGGCCTCTCCATTTCACCAATTCTCAGTGTTCAGTTACACCAGCCACCTTCTCAGTAAAACCCTCTATCCCTAGAGAAGCCTAGGTCTGTGTAAACCTGTGGCTCCTCCCTGTTCCCCAGGGAGTCACATTTCTCATCACAAGTATTTTCTACAAACCTGCCTTCCTCTCTGAACAGCGAGTTCCTTGAGAGCAGAGGCAGGCTCTGATTCATCCCTCAATTCCTAGAGCCTAGCACTGTGCCTGGCACCTTGTGGATGTCCCACAATGCCACTGCTTCCTGGCTCCCACTCCACCTGTTAATTGAAGGAAAGTAAGCACAGCTGAGCCCATGGGGGTGGGGGGGGAGAAAGAACACAGTAAATATATCAATGGATTGCTGTGTAGACTCTACCCACTCTCTAATGCCCAACCTAGCACAGAGGCGCTGAAAAAGAAAAGCCAGGTCTGGGGCCCTGAGCTCCTTCTGGCTGGTATTTATAGCAAGGTAATTAGCTCCCTTCCCTAGCACCCCTGGAAGTGCTGGGAGACAATCTAGAAGCAGCAATGAGGAAAGCAATGCAAAGGGATTGCCATAGAAACGTGGGGAGGAGGCTGGGGGCGCTCGGGGAAACAGAAGCAGCCCCCAGGACTCTGTGTGCCTCTCACCTGTAAGTGCAGAAACTCCGTCCTAAAAGAAAGATTTCCCAGGGGCAGCCTAGGGGCTCTTCTTTCTGTGGCCAAAGGGGCCCCTCTTCCATTCAGCCCAGGATTGAAAGGAACTATCTGTTCCCACCCCAGCAGACCTTGGACCTTCAAGAGGTTTTACGTCGTGGAGCAGAAAGAGTCCCCCGCGTTCTCCACCCCTGGACTCCTGTAGAAGCTTACCCTCACCCAGATACCGGAAACTTCCCTGCCAGGGCTGGAGAAGGCTAGAGGCAATTTTCCTGCCTAGTAGTCAGGTAAGGGAATTATGACAGTGGATTGGATCCTTTCCATCTTGGGACCCCTCACCTGGACTCCTGAAATCACGATCTAACTGCTTATTCTGTCTCTGTCCTCACCTCCGTTGAATCTCCACATTTCCACCAGAGTAATACTCGTAAAATGCAATTCTGATCATGTTATTTTTCTGCTCAAAATTCTTCAGCAGGTCCCCATGGTTTTCAGGATAGAAATTCTTACAATTTTGCATGAAATGCAGGCTCCATCACGCTTTGCCTCTCTGGCCAATGCCCACTCCCTCCCCCCGGCATGAAGCCCATGCGATTTTCACCTCAGTCATACTAAGCAATGTGTGGTTTTCCAAACACTCAGCTCTCTCTTGCCTTGGGGTCTTTGTCTATGCTGTCCTCACCTCCTCCCTCCCCTTCAAATTCCTCCTCACCTTTTAAGTCTCCACTCTAGGACCATCTCCTTTCAGGGAAGGATTCTCAGTCTTCCAGGTGGACCAGGTACCTCCCTTGTTGCCCCATTGGAACTTCTGTGTTTCCACCTAGGGTATCTCAAGGCAAGTCAGAATCACTGGGCTTCCTGATGGCCTCTCCAATTGTAGGTCAAGTCCTTGTGGTCAGGGCCATATTTTCTTGATTACTGCACCCTAATACCTAACACAGGACTGACTCCCAAATAGGTGATTTAAATGTCACAGGGTTGAGACTAGAGTGAGGTGAGTGAGCCACCCAGGGTGCAGAAATTTAAGGAGATGCTCTCAAGATTGTGCAAGGCAGGCTGGCATGAATTGTTATAAGGGGATTTTCACCCTGCTCTTTTGCTTTTCAGGTCACAGCAAGTCCAGGGTGGCTGAAAGGGCATCAGCGATTTGAGAGGCTGTGCTTTTCTGGAAAACCTCGACCTCTAGCTTAATGCAACATGGAAAAGCATCTTTCCTTTCACCAGAATTTATATGGAAATCGCCAACTTCTTGCATGTAGGGTAAGAAAGAGAAGATATATCCCTACTTAAATGCACTATCGCGAACTCCTGAGCTGATGGCTTCTACACTTAGCTAATGCAGACTCTACGAATATTGTCTTCATCTACCATGGAAGACATTTCTAGCCATAGGTATTGCTATATCCAAGAGCTATCCACCTAGCTTTCTGTAATATGAAAAGATAGTTTATAAAAGGGACCATTAACAGCCTCTTGAAAGGAAAGGAAAATACCACCAAAACTCTGATGCGCTACCAGGGACATCGCATAAAACCACTCAGATTCCTTACCACACAGCTCCAGGGAGCACCTTCCTATAGGTTGCAGTGTCAATTGTGCCCCTGGATTTGTGCAATGTGGTGGCCATTTCCCCCTGATCCCTCAGCTATACATGAACTCAACCCAGCTTCCCTGGCACTAAACTCAAAACACTCAAAAACATCCTTATCAGCATCCACAGGGAATGAGAAAGGGGAACAAACTCAGTGCTGGTAAGCTGGCTCCAGACACCACCAAATGGTGAGCTTCTCTCACTTTCCAACTGGATGACCTTAAGCCACATCTTTTTAATTTTCTCTTCTATGAATGTGAGGCTCCACGTTGGGCTCACAAAAGCACATTCTCCTGGGAGGTACCTGCAGAGGTAAGGATGGGCAGCCCCTCTAAAGTAGGCTAGGCGGAGGGAGACACTTGCCTCACGGGAGGCAGAGGGAAATTATGAAGGCTAATAAATGCATCAGAGAACCTGGGCACCTTAGGTTCATTTACTCTAATCCTTTCAGTTTTCAGACATAGGAACTGAATGGAGAAATGAAGAGAGTCCTGCCCAATATCAATGAATGAATTAGCAGCAAAGAAGGGCCCTATGTTGCCAGGTCAGGGCTTATTCAGACATGCAGTTGCTTTATTTTAGTGATAAAGTGGGTCTGGCTGACAGCTTTTGTAGATCTTTATTCAGAATCAGCTGGAAAAATTAGTCCCTGCTTGTTGAAGATCCTCCCATTCCCAGAGTGAAGACTCCCTCCTTCTTAAAAGGGGCCAAGAGACAAGGAATAAAGTACCCTGTGTTGGCATCTACCTGAACTGCTGGCATAGAGCCCAGGAAGAGATGCATACCTTCTGGAGCCAAGCTTCCCTAAGTGAGCTCTAGGGGCCAATTGCACTGGAAACTCCCTGGGGCTTATTAAAATCTGGATTTCACAGATGTACCCCAGATCTACTAAATTAGAGCCTAGGAGTGGGAGGATACCACTAACAAGCACCACATGGCATTTTGACACACAATAAAATTGGAGAACCAACACCCAGACATTATAGTGGTAAGAAGGAACCTAATGGCTATCAGATATCTACTAAAGCACTGTGCTAGGCACCAGATAGATAGATAGATAGATAGACAGACAGACATCCTTAGAAGTGATAGGAAAGGCAGAAACAAGACATTATTTCTTTGCCACAATTACAGAAGCTCTGCACCAGAGGGTATGCCTCTCCTCCTTGGTTCTATGCCAGCAATTCAGGTAGATACCATCAGATGGTGCTGGAAAGAGCTTTCCCCAGGGACAGGAAATTAGGACAATATTCTTGGGACCTTGGATCATTGGATAGTGCTGAGAATGGCATCTAGAACCCACTACCTGAAAATCCTTCTCAAAGGGAGGGAATGCATCCTCGAATTTTCACCCGAGTTCCTACTCTCAGCCTTTAAGGCTCTGCCCAGAATTTCACTAGTTACAATTTGCTGTATCTTTCCCCACCTAAATTTTACTTTCTTTTCTCAAAACATTTTGTGTCTTAACACTCCTGCTACATTGTTGGCTCTGCCACTTACTGGTAATATGACCTCTGATAACTTGTTTTATCGCTATAAGCCTCAGTACTTTTATATATAAATTGGAGATAATAGTTCCAGAGTAGAAGCAAGTATTAGAGATAATTGTAAGTGTGCAATAAATGTTCAGTCTCTTCCCTACTTAACCCCATTTTCAGAATCACAACCCTTTGCTTAAGAAAACCCAGCGGCTTTCTGGTCCCATTTGCTTCTCCATGACCCAAACTCTCTCAATTTAAGTTCTTATCACACCTCATTCATGTCTGCCTCTGGGACTTTCCTCATGCTGTATCTTCTACCTAGGATGCTCTCACTCTCTCATTCACCAATGCAAGTCCCAGCATGCTTAAAGGTCTTTCTCAGGTTCTTCCTGCTGCCTTAGAGTGCCTTCTCAAAGTCCAGGCCAACAGACTCTTCTATCCCTTCTGCTCCTTCAGACACTCTCCCTGCATTCTCCACTCTACCTCTGGGGGATGACAACATTAGTGTCATGGAAGTTGGTGATCTCTAGATACTGGGATTTTATGTACAGATTTTTTTTACTTTTTTGAGGACCAGCATCAGGCTACCACCTTTTATTTTGCCAGGTGAGAACATATTATTAAATCTTGTCTTCTATCGTTACCATCACATCACAAAACAATGACATTTTAACAAAATAAGAGATATGAGGGGAAAAAAATCTCACACAAAAGCATCATCCTTTAAATGAAATAAACTCTACTTCATAAAATGCTCACTGCATTACCTGCTTTTTGCTCCTTTTGCCTTGGACTGATAAGAATACTATCAAATGCCAGCTTCTGCAAAAATGCGGGGGAGTCCCCAGTCCACTCAATCACCTGTCCCTGCCCCTGGGCAGCATACCGACAACGTCCCCAACAGCTTTCACTTACTGAACAGTTGCTACGTGTTAGATCCTGTGCTGGGTACTTTATACATTAGCTCACTAAACCTTTTGCACAACCCCTTTAAAAATGCATTATTACCACCACCACTTTTAAGACGAGGCTTAGAAAATGTAAGTAACTGGCCCAGGTCACAGCAATGATAAAGTGGTTGAGTTATGCTTACAGTACAAGACAGTTGGATCCCAAAACCTGTGCTCCTTCTTCTACTTCATCCCTTATCTCCTACAGCAGGAAGATGTTTTCAAATGCAGGAGCAAAAGGAGATATCCTTCTCTTACTTTGTATAGTCCATACTCACAGCATGCATTAATTCATTGATTCAACCAACATTTATGAAGAACCAACGCTCTGGTGGGTGCTGTCCTAGGTGCTGAAATACAGAGTTAAGAAGGGTAGACAGCAGTTTTGCCATCATAGAGGGTAAATTATGACATGTATACACATGCCAAATGGTGATTAAAAATGCAATGCCTTGTTAGCAACTCCTTGCTCAATTCCAAGGGCTTTTTAAATACCAAGGCGATAGCCAGGTGGTACAGATGTTAAAACATGCCCTGGGCCCCTCTGGTCTCAGAAATTATCTGGGTTCTCGTATTCTGCCTGCCTTTGCTATGGAAATTGATGAGCCAAAGGCTCTTTTCAGACTGGCAAGCCCATGTACTCCAACTCCACTTGATTTATTAGAAAAAGAAACTGAATTTTAAAAGGACAGATGCAGGATTGATTCTATACCTTAAAATATGCTTCCCTCACCTCCCTGCTTGGCCCCAGGTCCCCCGGCCCCCAGCCCCCAAGACCCCATTTGCTGCAGAGAAGATCACAGCAAATTTATCTCTTCAGTGACTAATTTCATTCCCTCAGGCCCACTCTGATCTTACACCTCTTCAAATCTGCTCTTTCTCAGAGTCCCCATGACCTCCACCTGCCTTTTTCTGACATCCCCCAGGGCAATAGTCCAGATCACTCTCTACGTCATGGTTTCAGAGAGTTCAGCAGTCATGGCTGCTGTGTTAATTTATTCATTCCTTAATACCAAGCAGCTTCTCAATCAGCTCATTCCCAGCTGTCCTGGTTCCTGCAGGACAATGTTCTGAACTCACTAACCTCACACCTCGGGCCTCTGAACCAGAGCCTCACCACATCGCTGGCATACAGATCACATCACAGTCTGATGGAAGCTTCACAGCACTAGACCTGACAGAGCAGTCATAGCTGGAAGGGCCTTTACCAAGTCCACCAGTGCTATGCAATGAGAGCTCTACTGACATTTTAAGTGGAATGCCAAGGTAATGGGGTGTGTGATTTCTCCTTGTGTGGAGCTCCCTTGTATGGCACGGAGACTTAGGCATCCTTGTCTTTCTTCCCTGAAAATAAATCCCAGGGACAGCCAAAGATGGGCCCACACATTCCCAAATGCCCCCAGGAAAGAACCAGTTGAGAAGCACAGTGCCTATTCTATTTATAAATGAAGTAACTTGTCCAAGGTCATTCGGTAAGTCAGCTGCAGACCTGATGTTCTGATGGGTGAGAGGCTA
Source organism: Saimiri boliviensis (assembly GCF_048565385.1). Classification (NCBI taxonomy): domain Eukaryota; kingdom Metazoa; phylum Chordata; class Mammalia; order Primates; family Cebidae; genus Saimiri; species Saimiri boliviensis. The sequence goes on along the minus strand of NC_133465.1, from coordinate 25,646,865 downwards.
CAGGGTGTAATGGGAAGGGCACTGGAGTAGGAATCAGACCCTCTGATAACCATGCCAGTGGTGGTATAGGGGGCTGGGGTGGGGGATGGTTTGAGAAACTCAAAGTGTAGAGTTAGAACCAATTATCCAGCCTTCCCTCCATCGGGAAAATCTCCCTTCACAGGTCTGTCTACCACATACCTTGGAGAAATCAGCATTTGGTTTCTTTATAAGGTAAGTCAAACCAAGAAGGAAAAAGAATACTTAAGGTGGACTACTAAGACACCACCCTTCTGCTAAACTCTGGCAACTTCTTATAGACCCTGAGTGATGGGTACTCCCCACATTCACACTCCCCATTCTGGGCTGGGGCTTCCTGATTACTCAGCCAGAGGGACTATGAGCTCTCCAAACAGTGGGGTGCTCGGCTACCCAGTCCCCACCTCTTCCACTCTTATTCCTTTTCCATGCCCACTTCTGCCTGTGGGCTTTGGAAGCCTCCAGGAGAAAACTTCAGGCTCAGCTGGGAGGAGCTAGCAGTCTTTCCATCCCTCTTGGCCGTGGGTGACAAGTAAATACAGCTAGTGCTCAACTTATGACCACGGTCGGGACAGCGGAAGGGTGGTAACACGATTTGGTTGTAAGTTGAGTAGGTTATATGTACAGTTGAAATGGTGCGCGCAGAGATGGTAGTGCTGCCGGAAGCTGATCCGCACTGTCGTACGCCCAGCTGGGCAATGTTTGCGCTGCCAGACGCAGAGCAGTCGTGGCTAGCGATTGTGGTCGTAAAGTCGAATGGTCGTACATTGTATAGGTCATAAGTCGATCAATACCTGTACTGGACTAGGACCAGAAGCTTGATTTGCTCCATCAGCCTGCCTGGTACTTTCCAACCTTGTCCTCAGCTCTTCCCATCGAGGATAGATCTGATGACTGCACATTTGTCCTTCAATCCTAAGATGTTCTATTTAAGAGTACTCTTAAGTGGAATACCAACTCCAATCCCTGAAGATCAAGACCTCCTTGGTAATTAAATACCAGCCCTTGTCCACATTGCCAATCTAAAAAAAAACCTGAGATAAAGTCTCAACCTCTTTGTGTCCCAGTTTGTCTTTCCACATAATTCAATGGTCTGGAACTTCATAGAGGCCTTATGAAGATGTGATAAACACACGCAGGAGAGAGCAGTCTATGGAAAAACAAGAGGGGATGAGTGAGTCAAATCTAAATGGCCTCAGGCAATTCTGTTAAGTCCCTGGCAGGTGAAGATTGAGGAAGGGGTCTGTAGGAGGCAGGTCCCCAGGTTTGGGGATGGTGCCTGCAGACTTGAGTGGCAGTAGTTAGGGGCTATTCAGCATCTCCCCATTATGCAGCCAGGAACTGGGGAGTGGGAGAATCCCTGTCAGCTCTGCCCCATGACAGCCTTCTCCAAAGTGCTCCATGAAAGGTCATTGCAGGGAAGGGAGATGATGCACAGTGAGATTCCACCACCACTTCTCTTTCTCAGGGGAAAAGCACTTGAAAAGAAGTGAATGAGAGAAAGAGCATTAACAGAACAGGTTTAAGAACATTTACCAGAACCAGTCCACGGGACTACTGAATCAAAGTGAAAATGAGTTGGAGCTTGCCAACTTCCAAGAGGCAGTTAATATAGTGTAAAGAGCATGTATGGGCTTTGGAATCAGATTAACTTACATATTGGAAGTCCAGTTCTGCATTTTATTAGCTATGTGACTTTGAGCAAGATATTTTGGCCTCATTTTCCTCATCTGTAGAGACTACAGTAGTTCTTGTCTTATATGGATGAAAAGGGAAGACATTAAGTTTTTCTCTTCACTACTTCCATGGGGTCAGGATGTCAGAAGCAGCTCAGTGACATATTGTGGCTATGGCAATGGTGGGGAAGAAAAGTGGATGCCAGGAAGGAACTGTGGGCAGAAAATTCTAGGGGTGGTAGTGGATCCTAGACACCAGGACTACACCAGTACACCCCCAAAATGAGATCATGTGCAGTGAGCAGAATTGCTAAACCTTTTGGCTCTGGGGCCAGTGTCAGGATCAAGAGGCAACACAGTGGAGGTTTTGGGCAAAAGGCTGGAAGGAAGAGTCATCCGTGGACAACTGGAAGCCAGAGTGGCATTGGCCAGATGTACTGGTTAAACCATTGAGAGGAGAGGATTGCTGGGGTAGTGATGGCCTTCAGCTCCTTTAACCACAAGGCCAGTTTTCTGTGTGGATAGAAAGTTGGTAGAGTTCAGAGCAGCTGCTGAGTCATGAGAAGTGCTTAAGTCCCACCCTTGTCCCTCATGTCCATTGTCATTGCACTGCACCAGGGGAGGGGTGAGTGAGGGAGAGGGAGCTGGTGTGGCCCGGTAGGCACCCTATGGGAGCCACCTTGTTTTTCATCTGAGTAAGGCTTTGGAAAGAGACTCAAGTGTGATGCCTGACTTCTAGAGGCAGTAAAGAGAAGGTAGAAATTAGACCCTCCCTTTCCCTGTTCACATAATTTGCCTCACTTTAGCTTTTAAAATAAATTTTTATTATGCAATATTTGAAACATATAAATAATAATACAACTGGCAGCAATCCACCTACCACCCAGATTAGGAAATACAGCTGAAGCCCTCCATGGTTCTCTCCATGACAATACTCTCCACATCCTCTAGAAATCATCATGATCTAGAATTTAGGCTTTATTGTTCCCACAAATGACTTTATACTTTTATTACATATTTATTTATCCATGGACAACAATAATAATTGTTTTGCATGTTTTCAAATTTTATATCGATGGTATCATAAAATATGCATATCTGACTGAAGCTTGTTTTTTTTTCCCCCCCTTCAACGTTAGGTTTGTGTGATTTATCTGTATTCACATATGCAGCTCTGGTTTATTACTTTGCTCTGCTGAAACGTTTATTATTTCAGAACACCACAATTTATTTATTCATTCTTGTTAATGGGTAATAGAAGCTTGATTTTCCCAAAGTTTTTCTCTTACAAAATGCTGCTGGGAACATTCTCCAGCCTGAGTCCACACACACATGAGGAGATAATGCCTTTTGCCCATCCCTAACTCCTTTACCTTTTTTTCTAGATCACATCTTTCCCACACCCTGCACCCAAGCCACTCTGTTTAGGCCCCATGCTTAGATGCCTGTGGTCTAAGCAGTCTCTTGTTTACCTGAACTGGTTTGGGAATTGCCAACTTGACTTTGCCTTTGGGAGCTTTTCCAGGGATTCATATTTCTGTCCTCCAGTCTCAGACAAGTGACCCACTCCAAGCCCCAGAAAGTCCTATGTGACTTGCCCCAGCTGTGCCAGCTCCTTCCTGGCTCCCACCTGACCGGACTATAAACTCCAAAAGTCAGGAATTGGGACTGACTTGTTTCATGCTGTAGCTCCAGTTCAAGCACAGGAACTGATAACTTTGAATATTTGTTGGCTGGATGACTGCATGAATTAATGTTCTATGGAGAAGGGATGTCAGGTAATCAGGATTATGGATGCACTTAACTTGCAATTATCTCTACCTGGATGTCACCAGGCCCCCACCATGGGTCCTTAGCTATTCTAGTAAACCTCATGTGGACCCTGGGCCTTTTGCAAACTAAGAGCACTCATCACTTAGTGACATCTTCCCAGATAGGCAAAGACATCCCATCTCTCCCATATAGGATGAACTCTAGGGCCCCTGGTCATCTGGGGGCACATGAGGGGAACCACATACCATTGATTGGTCTGAAGTACTCCTAATGGTGAACCCCTGGAGCACTTACCCTGTAGAAGGCAGTGGTCCCCTTTCTCTGGTGAGGTTGCCTTTTAATGCAGAGCAAATGCTACAGGGGAAGCACCTGATGGCAGAGCCATACCTGAAAGCAGATACTGACAAGAGGAAGAAGAAGGAACTACAAAGGGCTCTTAGACAAACAAGTAATAAAGAAAGAAACATTCTGGTGGTTGTGTGGAGGTGGGTGGGACTGAGGCAGACATGGGAAAGTAGGGGCACTCTAGTCAAATAGTCAAATAGCAAATCACAGTAGGACAAAAACCACAGAATAAGGATAAAGAGGATTTTCCATCAGTCCTTCCATGGCCCCTTACTAATCTGAGACCTTGGTTAGGTCATTCAGCCTTGTATAATAACAGAAAACTACTATGTGTCCACTACAACCTGTGACTCTAGGCATCATATGGCATTTTCTAATTGAATCAGAGCATCAACTCAGGGTGCTCAAACTCAGATCCCACAGCAGGGTGCATCCCAAGCAGATATATCTAACTGCTGCACAATGCTGACTCCTCACTGGATTGTGATACAATGTGGTTCTTAACAACGTCCATGTTAGACAGATGAGGATGATACATGGGAAACCAAGGCACACAGTTACACAGTTAGTGAGGATGCTGCCATTCAAACCCAGGGTGTTCAGTTGGGGTCCCACAGCACAAGCCACTTTGAAGATCACGAAGCAATTGCTCAAGAAAATGTTCTCTAGCTCAACCTTGCAAATTATCTCCAAAGTCCATGAGATAAGTCCAAGCGCATCTCACAGGAATTTCTCCACTGAATCCACTTTAAGAGCACATTCAAAGAAATTATAGTGTCAATGACCTCATGCATTAGTAAATTTATTTTATAAATATTAAACCCCTACTGCATGCAAAACACTGTTCCAGGCTCCAGAAATACGAGCAATGAAAAACCATAAAGTCCCTCCTTTTGAGAGGTTCACGCTGCAATGTGCAAAGGTCCATACCTCAATATAATACCAAGAAATTCAGCAACAATGTGCATTAGGAACAGCGATAAAATTGTCTGGAGGAAAGCACATCTGATTATTTAGGGTGCCAGGTGTGGCCTATGGGATGTGGCCTGAAGCAACACATAACTCATGTCCCACCCCTGGGTCTTCAGTTTCTCCATATATAAAATGGAAACATTAAACAGGATGATCACTTGAGTTCTTATAGTCCCATTGTTCTCTGGCTCCTATTTCAGGGCTTTTATATCAGTAGCAATCAAACCCCGGGAGACCATCAGAGGCTGGGGGTTAAGATGCAGCCAGGTGAACAGAGCTCTGGAGCCACAGGTAGGCACAGTGGATCAGCGTGGCTTGGACTAGGGGGGCTCGTGCTGTCAGTCTCTTCAGAACAAACCTACTCTTGGCCTTTTTGCAGGCACCTGAGGTATAAAGCTGGCAGTGCCATCAAAGGCAGGCTGGTGGCTGCAATATGAAAGGGTTGTATTCCCTCTTGTTGATAAATAAATTCTTTTTCTCCTTAATAGCCAAGCTGGTGGGTTATATTATAAGTGGTTTGCACTCAGTGGAGAGCCAGGACTGGCAACGCTGCATCTTTCATCTCCAAATATTAATTAATTTTCCATGATGCTTTATTTTAATCATGAAAAAATGAGATTGGTGGGAATCAGCCAAGGGACGAGTTGGGGAGAAGAAGGCAATTGATATATAGAGTTAGAAAAAAAAGCACAGATAAGATGGAGGGAGGCAGTTAGAGATGGGGAGAGTTCATAATACAGAAAGTGAAGGGTGGTAGGAAAGGAAACTGATATTTTATAAACACCTACTACATAAGGCTGTACTAGGTTCCTTGCCTGTATTATTTCAATCAACCCTGAAACCAATTTGTATTACTATGCTCATTTTATAGATGAGAAAATTAAAGCTCAGAAAAAGTAGATGACTTTCCTAAGATCAAAATATAATAAATGAAAAGTACAGAATTTTAACACTAGCTTTCTGACTTCATGTCTCAACCTCTTTCAACAACATCCATTCAACCTTCGACAAATATTTATCCAGTAAGGATTATGCCTCAGGTGTAGTAACAGGCACAGTACAGCCTCCAGTCCTAACAAACACACAGAAGGGTATTTGAATCAATCTTGGTATATCTGGAAGGCCTCCCAGAGGAGGTGATTTCTAAGCTGTGACTTGAAGGATATAGAGGAGTTAGCCTAGGAAAGGAGGAGGAGACTGGAGGAGAAGGGACACAAAGTAGAGCATGAGTTACAGGTTACAGGTGAGAGTTCAGGATCCATTAAAGTAACTGCAAGAAGCTCATATGGCTGTTAAGTCTTGAGTTAGAGGTCAGAAGGGGTAAGCCATAAAGTGGGAGAGGCCAGACCATGCAGAAAATTATAGGACATTACAGATGCCTGGATTTTATTCAGAGGGCAATGGCAAAGCCACAGAAATGATGCCATGATTTTAGTGTTATGAAAAAAGCCAGCTGATTGCAGTACAGAGAATGGATTTAAAAGAAGATAGGACTATTGCAGCCACCCAAGTGAGAGATCATGGTGGCCTCCAACAGGGTAGTGGTTCTCAAGATGGAAAGAAATGACTACAGGCCTTATGCAAACTCTCTACTCATTTTTTTCTTCTTAGAAGCACTTACAAGATGAAGTTAGTTGAAATTAGAATGATAATACTCTCTAAGCACCCAGAGGAAGGGCTTCAGAGAGAAGGACAGCATGGAAGAAAATGTGATCAATATTTTCTGCTCCTCTGTTACTACCCAAACCATTAGCACATATTGAGGCCTCAGGATATGCCAAGCAGTCTTTTGGATGCCCTTCACAAAGCTTCCAATGGGTTAGAAAAGGAGGGCATACTTTCTTTAAAAAAATACCTAACAATACACATCAGAGAGTCACAGACAAGAAGTGGGATGCAGAAAGAGTAGTTTGGGTTGGCATAAATAGGAGTGGAGGGGGTAGGAGAGAAGATTGATTATTTATTTACTAGCACATTCTCTACATGTTGTGGTTTGAATTGAGTTCCCCAAAACAGATAGGTTGAAATCGCAAACTCCAGGACCTTAGAACGATTGTATTGGGAAATAGGGTCATTGCAGATGGGTCACTGTAGTTAACCTAAAGTGAGGTCAAACTGGAGTGGGATGGGCTGATGTTCTTATGAGAGAGAAAAGATGGTCATGTGAAGACAAGGCAGAGATTGGAGTTGTGCTGCCACAAGCCAAGAAACACCAAGGGCCACTGGAAGCTGGAGAAGACAGTGAAGAATCATCCCTTAGAAGGCAGTGAAGAATCATCCCCTGAAGGGAGCCTGAGCCTGACAACTCCTTGATTTTGGATGTCTAGGCTCAGAACTGTCAGAAAATACATTTCTGTTGTTTTTAAGCCACCTAGTTTGTGGTACAGTCATCCCTTGGTATCTGCGGGGGACTGATTTCAGGCAAGTCCTTCTGTAAAATGGTGTAGTATTTGCATATGGCCTGTGAACAACCTCCATATACTTTAAATCATCTCTAGATTACTTAGGATATTGAATACAATTTAACTGCCATATAAATCGTTGTTAGGCTATATTTTTAAATGTTTACTTTCTATTGTTGTATCATTAGTTTTTATTGTGGTTTTTAAAATATATTTTTGATCATAGTTGGTTGAACCCACAGATATGGAATCCACAATGTGGAATCCGTGGATACAGAGGAACAACTATACCTTGTTATGGCAGCCCTAAGAAATTAATACTCACTTTACCCTCCTCCAAACTGCATGAGGTGGGCATTTTCAGTTCCAGTTTACAGTTCAGGAATCCGAGACCCCAGAATTAACATGGCAGACCACTCCACCAATATGCGGGGGAACCTGTGCTCAGCTGCCCACTATGGGGGTGGTTCTGGAGGTAAACTTCAAGGGATACACAGGAAGTAGAAGTTACCAGATCTGATCACATGAAGAGCAGGAGAGCTTTACTCCTTTTTGTCATGCATTGCTTTTGACCCCAGGAGAAGTGAGTGTTTACTGGGTGTCAGGTGCAGGTTTGGAGCTGAGGAAAAATCATGGTTGAATTAGACGTGGTTGCCCTTGAGGAATTCACAGTCCAGTGAGGGAGAAAGATATGTGACCAGACACAATGAGGTGAGCAGCTCATCACTGCGCAGACAAAGCGCATGGAAGCACAGCCCCTAGGTGCTTCCTTATTTCCCTAATTGAGAGACATCTTGATGGTAAGGTACCTACCGACTTAACAACATGAAGGAAACTTGACCATATCACGTGAACACACCACACTTCAGACATCAAAATTTTAAATTCCCAATTGAAAAACAACAACAACAGTAAAATGTGGGAAAGTGCACATCTTAGAATCAGGGAAATACTATAGCTTTGCTCAGAACAGTGATGGAAGGTTTTCTAAAGATTATGGCACTTGAATTGAATCAAGTGCCATCCACTGAAGGATGAGGGGGAATGTGCTGAGTGAGGGAAGGGGTCTGGAAGACAAGTTACTCACAGGGTGGTGAAGCTTCTTCCCAGAAAAATCCCCTAACAAAATGCCAGCTCCACAGAAGCAGAGGCTCAGACTGCTTTGATTACTGCTCTATTTGCAACATCTCAAAGAAAACATAGGAGGCTCTGTGTAACTATGTGTAGATAGAATGAATCTGCATCATTAGGATAAGATTGTGTAGGAACCACACTAAATGCTGGAAGTTTGGCTTCCGTCATCTGAACACTCATTTTTTCTTTTATGAAACCTCTACCCTACACCCAATCAGAGGTGATTTCTGGTAATGCAAAGTTGGGTAAAACAAACTCTAGGGGCTCTCAGTCGACAGAGGAGATGACAAATAAGCTATTTCCATACTGTGTGATGACCTGTCACACTGTGTGATACATGCTCTGATGTCAAGAACAAGGTGAGGAAGAGATGACACGTTTGGTGGAGGAGGTGACATTCAATTGGGATTCAAAGGACTCGGGAGGATGAGCAAGAGATTAGCCTGCTAGAGGAAAGAGGGAGATGCTCTAGAAATAACAGCAGCTACATTAAGAAAGAGAGAAAATAGGCTGGGTGCAGTGGCTCACGCCTGTAATCCCAGCACTTTGGGAGGCCGAGGTGGGCAGATTACGAAGTTAAGAGATCAAGCCCATCCTGGCCAACACGGCAAAGCCCCGTCTCTACTAAAAATACAAAAATTAGTTGGGTGTGGTGGCATGCGCCTGTAGTCCCAGCTACTTGGGAGGCTGAGGCAGGAGAATTGCTTGAATCCAGGAGGCAGAGGTTGCAGTGAGCCGAGATTGCGCCACTGCACTCCAGTCTGGTGACAGAGCAAGACTCTGTCTCAAAAAAAAAAAAAAAAAAAAAAAAAGAAGAAGAAAAGAAAGAATAAAGAAAGAGAAAATAGAGGAAAGAAAGAACGAGAGAGAGAGAAAGAAAGGAAGGAAGGAACGAAGGAAGGAAGGAAGAAAGGGAGGGAGGGAGAGAGGGAGGGAAGGAAGAAAAGGAAGGGAGGAAGGGAAGGAGGGAGGGAGGGAGGAAGGGAGGGAGGGAGGGAGGGGGGAGTGGGAAGGGAGTTAGTGGGAGGAGGAAGGAAAATAAAGAAAAGCTCATAGCATTCTGGGAGCTGCAAATAGTTCACTGTGACTTGGAATGCAGCCTGGAAGGTAAAATACATGTTATGTGTTACTGGCAGGTCATGTAGGGGCCAAATCACAGGGACATGCCTAGGCAGAGGACTAGATTTTATTGGGAAAGCAAAGGGCGTTCCCAAGATATTTGCTAATAGATCCAAGTTCTTAGACACTTTCTACCTGCTTTGCAAGGCAATCTCCTCTGACCAGGCCACATTCTCTCACCCCCAGGAACTGCAAACACATTTCCCTGCAGACCACCAAAGGGCAGGATTGAAAACAGTATCAGGAGAGGGAGAAGCCTTGTGTAACATTACCTCAGTTTAACATTCTTCATCTCCTTGGGGTTTTTTTGTTGTTTTTTGTTTTTATCAATTGGTGATTAATAGGCATTATATTTCCCCCCCATCCATTCTCAAGAGAAGTGTTATAATAATGTGTCAGGGAGGTGTGGATAAGTGGCATTATGGAGCCTGGTTTATAATGTAGTTTGTAACAGATGCTAACGTCCCGATTATGCATTCCAGCATCATTTATACCCAGCTCCATGGCACGGTAAAACTCGTCACATCATAATTCTCCAAAGCACTTGCTATTAATCACTCATTTATTATTAAAACACATGGTATTCATTCCGCTTGGCAACTGGAGCAGGGCAGCCTCTATTTATCCAGAGTACATATCTGCAGACTTTGTCAACCTCAGCCCAGAGGAGCATCCAGGCCTCCAGGATGGCTGAGAGCTCTGAAGAGACACCTCAATGCAGAAGGGAACACAGGACTTACAGAGGACTTGTATCTCATCTGAAGGGCTAGCTGTCCCTGAGAGGGCTAAGGGCTCCCAGAAACCAAGACCCTCTGTCCTCTGGTTGTCTCCTCTTACTGCTTCTCCCTTTAACTCAAAATAGTTTCCCTGTAAGTAACTGCTGGGCTTTTTTCTGTTCCCCAGTATCTCAATATCACCTGGGGAGCCAGGGCTGCCCCCACTTCCTGGGCTTGTATCCAAACTTACTTGATCATAGGAAGCCATGGAGTTCTGTAGTCAAATATAAGGGTTATAGGGACAAATCCCTTGCCTTCTAGCACTCACTGTGTGAGGTTAAATAAATAATGTAACTTCTTTGCCCGTCAGTTTTATCAGCTGTGCAAGGAGGTTGACAGTAATAGAACCTACATCACAGAGTTGCTGTTAGGATAAAATGAGTTAATTCTGACAAAGTCCTTATAAAATGCCTGAAATATAATTCCCATCAGCTCTTGTTACTGCTTATTGAAAACAGTCCTAGCATTTCCTAGACATCCCCCACAGCCATTTATAAGCGGGGTTGTGGAGGTCTATTCATTGACTCTATAAAAAGCTGTTGAGCATCCCAAACGTATTGGGTACACATATACACACAAGGCTCAGTCCCTTCTTCAAGGGGCCCATCCACTAGCAATGTAGTGTTGCCAAAACAGTGCTCAGAACTTTAGCCCCTCTTTTTATCCCCCCAAAAATCTGCATTTGGTTACGCTTTCCAGTTTACACAGTCCATTTTCAGCTTACTACTTCATCAAGTGCTAACCTGAAGCTAACAAACACCCTGCTCATTCATCTCTCAACATCAGGTGAGTACCCAGGGTCTTTGAGGGTTCCCATGCTTTTAATGAAATATGTCAGCCTCTGAATGTACAGAGGAAAATTTAATGATTTAATAAAACATTTTATTTAAAAGATTTTAAAGGCCGTTGAATTTTTCCTTTTGAACCATCCAGTAGTAACCACCAATCTCAAATTCAGTGTTTATGATTTCCACGATTATTTTGGTTAACATTTATTACACAGCATATGCCTATAAACAATATAATTCTGTATATGTGTTTTCAAAATTTATATAAATGATACCACATCATATATATCCTGCTGCTTGCTTTTTCTAAGGAATGCATTTTATTATGAAAAAATCAGATGTATGCAAGTAAACAGAATAGTATAAGGAACTCCTATACTGGCTTCAACAATTGTCAGCATTCAGCCATTCTTGATCTACCTATGCCAGCAGAATACCCTACCTCCCATCAGTCAATAATTACAGCTTACCGTTCTACAATTTTATAAACATCTAAATGCATCAATAATAACTATGCTTTTAAAAGGCAGACAGCCGTGTGTGGTGGCTCACACCTGTAATCACAACAATTTGGGAGGCCGAGGTGGGTGGATCATTGAGGTCAGGAGTTTGAGACTAGTCTGGCTAACATGGTAAAACCCTGTCTCTACTAAATATACAAAGCTTAACCAGGTGTGGTGACAGGTGCCTGTAATCCCAGCTACTTGGGAGCCTGAGGAAGGAGAATCGCTTGATCCCAGAAGGCAGAGGTTGCAGTGAGCCAAGATTGCACCACTGCACTCCAGCCTTGGCTACAGAGCAGGACTCCATCTCAAAAAACAAAAAATATGAAATATAAAAATAGAGAGTGGATGCATCATGTATCCCTATCCATATCAAGATACAGAACATTTATATCTACAGAAAATTGCCTCCTTTGCTCAAACTCCTTTTACCCTCCTGCCGCCTCACACCCCAGAAAACCATTTTGGCTTTCTCACCTCAGATTACATGTTCCCATTCTATAACCTCATATAAACAGAATCATATGGTTTTGTGTTCCTTTTAGGGGAGGATGTTCAGCATTGTCTGAGATTCACCCACGTTGTTCCATGTATCAATAGATGCTTACTTCCTACTGCTAAGTAGTATCCCATTGTAGGAATATAGGCCAATTTGTTTATTCATTTTCCCGTTCATGAATTTTTGGGCTGTTTCCAGTTCTTAGCAATTATGAATAAGGTTGCTATAAACATTTTCATGCAGTACTTTTTGTAGATATTTGTTTGCATTTCTCTTATATTAAGGAGTGGAGCTGCTGGGTCAAGGGTAGGTATATTTTAACTTTATAAGGAATTACCAAACTGGTTTCCAAGGTGGTTGTGCTCTTTCACGTTTTCTCCAGCAACAGACAGGCATTTCATCTGCTCTACATACTCCACAACCTTTGTTGTGAACTGATATTTCATTGTTCAAGATTTTGCTTACTTTTTTTTTTTTCTCTTGAGATGGAGTTTTGCTCTTGTTACCCAGGCTGGAGTGCAATGGCGCGATCTCGGCTCACCACAACCTCTGCCTCCTGGGTTCAGGCAATTCTCCTGCCTCAGCCTCCTGAGTAGCTGGGACTACAGGCATGCGCCACCATGTCCAACTAATTTTTTGAATTTTTAGTAGAGACAGGGTTTCACCATGTTGACCAGGATGGTCTCGATCTCTTGACCTTGTGATCCACCCGCCTCGGCCTCCCAAAGTGCTGGGATTACAGGCGTGAGCCACCGTGCCTGGCTGCTTACTTTTATTAAACTGCCATTTTATTGTTGAGTTGAAAGAGTTCTTTATACGTTCTGAATAGCGGCCTACTGTCAGAAATATGCTTTGAAAATAATTTCTTATGTGTGTCTATTTTATATAATAATGATATATTTTGTTGATAAGAGTTTTTGTTTTGATTTTTTTGGGGGGAGTGGTGGGGGACAGAGTCTCACTCAGTCACCCAGGGTGAAATGTTGTGACACTTTCATGACTCACTGCAGCCTCAATCTCCCAGGCTCAAGCCATGCTCCCACCTCAGCCTCCCAAGTAGCTGGGACCACAGGCATGTGCCACTATGCCTGGCCAATTTTTAATGTACTTTTACATTTACAGAGATGGGGTCTCATTATGTTGTCCAGGCTGGTCTCAAATTCCTGTGCTGAAGCAACCCTCCTGCCTTAGCCTCCCAAAGTGCTGGAATTACAGGCATGAGCCACCATGCCTGGCTTGTTCTAATTTTTATGAAGTCTAATTTATCATTTATTTTTGATTTCAGAGTTTTCAGAGTTTTGTCTGAGACATTTTTGACTATCCTGTAAACATATTTCCCTGCTTTCTTCAATAAGCCTTATAATTTTAGCTTCTATATTTAGAACTAGGATTCATCTCTAAATGTGGTGTGGTGTGAGGTCAGACATTTGTTTTTGTTTTTTGGTTTTTTGGTTTTTTTTGCACACATATCTTGTTTAAGCACAATTTGTTGAAAATACTTTTCCTTTGAGTTACTTTTCTGCTTTTGTCAAAAATTAATTCACCATAAACATGTGTAACTATTTATGTACTCTCTGGTCTGCTGCAGTGATTGATGTGTCTATCTTCATGCCAATATCAAACTGTCTTAATTACTGTAGCTTTATGGTAAGTCTTGAAGTCAAGTCGTTTAACTTCTTCAGCCTTCTTTTTCCAAGATTGTTTAGGCTATTCTAGGTCATGTGCATTTCCATATAAATTTTAGAATTATTTTATCTATTTCTATTTTTAAAAAACCTTATGGAGTTATGATTTGAATCATGTTGAACTATGGATCACTGTGGGAAGATCTGACATCTTAACAATATTGAATTTTCCAACTCACAAATATAGCATATCTCTCCATTTATTTAGGTCTTCTCTAACTTTTCTCAGCAATATTTTGTAGTTTTCAATATAGAGGATTTACATATCTTTTGTTAAATTTAAGATCAAGTATTTTATATTTTTATAAAATTGTGAATACATTTTTAATTTTAGTTTCTGTTGTTTTCTGCCAATATGTAGAAATACAACTGATTTTCTTTATGCATCTTACAGTCTGAGATACTGTTAAGTTTATGTAAATAGTTCTTTGTTCATTCCTCAGGCTTTTATTATAAAATTGTATACTATCTGTGAATTTGAATTAATTAAATAGAACTTCTGTTTACAGAAATAAATTCTTCCTTTTGAGTCTTTATGCTTTTAGTTTCCCTTGCATTATTGAACAGGCTAGAGCCTTCATAAAATATTGAAGAGAAGATTCAACATTCTGGCCTTCTTTTTCTAATATTAGGGCAAAAACATTCAGGGCTTCCCCATCAAGTATTAACAATAGACTCTTGTACTGCTCTCTATCAGATTAAGGATTCTAGTTTGCTAGAGGATGATTATTCTAATTTGCTGAGAATTACTGCCATTAATGAGTGCTGGATATTGTTAAATGCCTTTTTTCCATTTATTAGGATGATCATATACATTTTTTGCTTTAACATATTAATTACACAGATTACAGTGATTCGTTTTCAAATGTTGAACCAAACTTGTGTTCCTGAGATAAACTTCAATTGATCATGATAGAGTATTCTTTTTATATATTTCTGAAAAATTTTTTGTTACAGATCCTTGCATCTATGTTAATGAAGAATATTTCTTCTCTTGTAATGTCTCCGTCATGGTTTAATATCAAGGATCAACTCATAAAATGGTAAGATGTTAAAACATATTTTTTCCTCCTCTATTTTCTGGAAGACATTGTGAAAGATGATACTACTTCTTCCTTAAATGTTTGCTAGAATTCACCTGTGAAGCCACTGGAACTGAGAATTTGTTGAAATGTTTCCATTTAAAAATTCTATTTTTTTCATAGGGATAGTTATTCAGAATTTCTATATCATCTTGTGTTGGTTCTGGTTTTCTAGGCAGTTGGTCAGTTGACTTTCTCAAGGCTTTTGCTCATTTCTTCTGAATTGTAGCATTTTCTTGCATGACGTTTCTTGCAATATTTTCTTTTTATTCTTTTAACATCTGTAGGATTTATAATAATATTCATTCCTTAATTCATGTTAGTATATTACAATAACTTGTGTTTTTCCTCTTTTTGTGTTTTGGCCTAGCTAGAAGTTTATCAAATGTATTAATCTTTCTAAGAGCAATTTCTGGATTTCTTGTTTTTCTATTTTTAACTTTTTAAAATTTCTGCTCTTATCTTTATTATTTCCTTTCATCTACCTACTTTATGTTTAATTCCTTATTTTTGTTTTTGGTTTTTATTGGTAGAAACTTAGATCATTAATTTATACCTTTCTTCCTAATATAAACATTCAAACTTAACATTGGTTTCCTCTAAGCACTGAATTAGCCTCATCCCTTGCTTATTTATTTGGATATTAGTTAATAATTACAAAAAATAATGACAGTTATTAAAATAAAATTTAAAAACAATAAAATATTCTTTGTACAGATTCATCTTTGTTAGTATTTCTTTACATTTCCAAGTTCTCTCTTGGTTCTTCTTACTATATATATGTGTAGGTGTGTTTTCTGAAACATTGGAAGGTAATTTATATATATTGTTGACCCTTATCACTAAATAATTCAGTATTCCAAGAGTAGGAGTACTTTCTTACATAACCACTGCAATTACTAAATTCATACATTTACATTTGTCAAGTTTCTTTAGCCTTAGGTAATCTAGAATGTTTCTAAGTCTTTCCTTATCATTTAGGGTAATAACATTTTTTGAAAAATACAGCCCTTCTACCATTTAATAGAAAGTTATTCATTCTGAGTTGTGTAATGTTTCCTTGTGATTAGGTTTAGGTCATACACTATCTTAGGATTTCACATTTGGAGATACACAATGTCCATTTTCCCTCATTGGTGACGTTAATTTGATCATTTATTCAAAATGTTGCCAATTTTTTGATAATACATTTATTTATTCTTATTTAACTGACAATTAGTATATGAGGGGCACTTAAAATTATGCAAGTATCTTTCTCTCATCAAAATGCGCCTCCCTAGATTTAGTACCCATTGATAATTCTTGCCCATTTTTACTATGATGATCACAAAATGATGATTTCCAAGCTCCAACACTCCTTCCATATTGACTAGTTAGCCCTCAATACTCTAATGCCAGCAAGAATCCTCCCTTCTCCTGTATGTCTGCATATATGTTTGTATTTATGCTATTTATTTATCTCATCTATCTATCTATCTATCTATCTAATCTATATATTGAATATATCTGTCTACCTACCTAATGAATCTATTATGGGTATTAATTCATGCATTTCTATTTTTACATGATTTGTCATTCATTACTGTTCTTAATCGTTTTGGTGTTCAAATTTTTAGAAATTTCGTCAGTGAGAACTGCTGAAAGCTAGCTCCTGTGTCCCTCTAACATCCTCCCACCATTTTTTAAATCACTTTCTTATTTTCTTGTATAGAAAGATATTCCAGGTTTATCTTTTACCCCGGTTCCAGCCCTGGAATCTGAAAAGCCCTAGCCTAGTTTCTTTGAGAAACAGTAGTAAAGACAAAATTATGGTTACTATTTATACTTATTATTCCTGGAGTATATTTGCTTCTTGGCCCTTTAGCAAACAGAGTTAAGAAATACATGCATGGACATACATATGTACATGCATATTTACATAAATATACATAGCACAAACCTAGATGTGCATACATGCATGCACATACATATTCACGTAAACATGTATACACACATACACATACATATTTAGAGATATTCCCAGTTCCAATCCATCCTCCATAGAATTATCTTGTGACTTCTCCTGTCTCTATTGTTTATATACCTTCTTTCACAGTGAGAACTTTGACCCTCAGTATCATCAACACATCTCTTTTGGCTGGGCACAGTGACTCACAGGTGTAATCCTAGCACTTTGGAAGGCCAAGGTGGGCAGACCACTTGAGTCCAAGAGTTTGAGACCAGCCTAGAAAACATAGTAAAACCCAATCTCAACTAAAAATAAAAAATAAAAAATTTGATAGGCATGGTGGTGCTTGCCTGTAGTCCGAGCTACTTGGGTTGCTGAGGTGAAAAGATCACCTGAGCCCAGGAGGTGGAGGCTGTAATGATCTTTGCTTATGCCACTATACTCCAGCATGGCTGACAGCGTGAGATCCTGTCTCAAACCAAACAAAGCAAAACCAAACCATTTACTCTTTTTTTCAGTTCTGCAGTATTTATAAAGTACATTCAGAATTGCTTCATTCAAACACTATGATAGGCAAACCTACTAAAAGGAATTAATCAATTACTTTCAATTCTCCACCATCACAATTCCAATCTGACCAAAACTAAAGGTAGTCAGAAGCTGTGTTCATAAGGTACTTGAAATAGTTTGTTCTTTATTCCCTTTCAGCTAGTTATAATATTAATTTGAAATACGATTAGGTTCATTTATCAGTTTGCTTTCAGTTTTAGGGTTCTCTCTTTTACATTTTTTGGCTTTAATTTAATTTAGGGGTTATAATAACATTTTATTATTAGCATGCGTCCAAAAGTCAAACATTTAAAAATACCTAATTAGAAAAGTGTCACTCTTTCTCGTACTTTTCCATCCCACCTCAACTCACATCTTATAGGTATCCAGTATCACTATCTTCTAGTTTACCCTCCTTGTGTTTTTTATGTAAAGATAAGCAGATGTGTGTATGTTTTCTTACCCTTTTTCTTACACATATGCTCATCTGTACTTTGATTTTTCACTTAAAAATATCTCTTTGAAATCATTTCATATTAGTTCACTCTATTAAATGAATTTGCCATAGTTTATTCAATAAGACTGCTTTGCTGAAGCTTTCAGGCAGATTCCAATTTTTTGAAATTTCAAGTAATGTTACAATAAATATCCTGTTCATGCATATTTTATATAGGTGTAGGTATTCCTAGAAGTGGCTCTCACAAATTATGATATGATAAATGGTCTTTATCATTTAGATTAAAATATTTTATAATTTTTCCTTGTGATTTCTTATTTGACCTGTATATTATTATTATTATTTAGAGATGTATAGTTTAATTTCAAAATGGTTATTTTTATTGGTTTCAAATGTAATGATGCCACTGCCATATAACTTACCCTATAAGATTTCAAACTTTTGAAGTATACTATGACTTGTTTAAGGCATTTATGTTATAGGGTGTATCTTGGTGAATACTCCATTTACAATTGAAAAGATTGTGCTTTTTGCAGTTACTGGGTTTAGTGTTCTATAAGTGTCAATTAGGTCAAAGCAGTTTATTGTGTCATTCATATATTTCATACCATTGCTGATTCTTTGTGTAATTATTTTATCAATGACTAAGAAGAGTGTTAAAATCAACTATAATAGCAGATATGTCTATTTCTATTTTAGCTCTGTTACTTTTTTCTTCATTATATTTTGAAACTCTGTTAAGTGTATATCCATTTACAATTGTTATGGCTTCCTGCCTTATCGACCGTTAAATAGCACATACCAAAAAATATGCTATTTTTCTTAACCTTAATACTCTCTATCTTGAAATTTATTTTGTCCGATGGTATTTTAGCCCCTATACTTGGTTACGGTTAGTGTTTGCATGGAGTATCTTTTCTTATCTTTTTACTTTCAATCTATTTTGTCTATTTTTAACCTGTATGTTAACCTATTAAAGTGGGTTTCTCGTGAGCAACATGTAGTTAGTTGTTTTATTTTTTCTGGCAACTTCTGCAACTTATTATTTTGTTTTCTGTTTGACTCTATGTTTTGAGGATTATGCATGCTGACAATATGTATAGCTCTAGTTCATTCATTATCACTGCTCTGTAATATACTATGTGACAAATATACCACAATCTAGTTTTTCATTCTGCTTTTGATTGCCACTTAGGTTTATGATTTTTTATATGTACAAACAATGCCAAAAATATACAGTCCTGTGCATGTCTCCTTCAGACATGTATGTTCCAAGGCAAAAGTAAGTGAACAATTTCTAGATCTTAGACTATGAGAATCATCTATCTTCACCATAAAAGTACTCACTTATGAGTACAAAAACGACGTCGTTTTGCTAGTTTACACTTTGATCAAGCATGAATGAGCATTTCTGTTGATCAACATCCTTTCCAACATGTGGTAACGTTACAAACACCCAAACATATCCCCACCACATGTACTATCTGACAGTTTTAAACGGACTCTCACTGCTATATAAATCTACATCTTTCATATGTATATTGGTCATTAAGCCTTCCTCAAGGACTTGCTCATTCATATACTCTACTCTCATTTTTTAAGCTAAGAAATCAAAATGTGGAAGTATGATTTGCCCAAGATCACACAGCAGTCATCAATTAGACATGAGTCCAGGTACTGTAACACTGAAAGTAATTTTTTTCTCTCTTTATCCATCCATCCATCTTAATACTGTATAGATTTTATGACTAGGGGTATATATGTGTGTGTATATATAATATATATATATATATATATATACATATATATATATGTGTGTATGTGTGTGTGTGTGTGTGTGTGTGTGTGAGAGAGAGAGAGAGAGAGAGAGAGAGAGAGAGATGAGATGAGATGAGATGAGATGAGATGAGATGAGATGAGATTAGTACGGGCCAGTATTTCTAAAATTCATTATTTGGGCTTGAGGTTTTCAGATCCAGTTCTGATAAATAGAACATCCAAGACAAATCACCTCCAATATACCCCTTCCCTCCAATCCTTTTCTCAAGTGAAATAGAAAGAAAATAAAGGAAAATCAATAACAACCTTAAGGAGATGTCCTCAGAAGACAGTCCCCAATCTTGCCTATCTTATAGAATGGACTTAAAGGCTGAACAAAAAAATGTGGGCATCAAGTCAGCCCCAGCAACCATGTTTTTCTCTCTTTCCAGCATACTTTCTAAGGCATTTCCCAGATTAGGATGGGGACCCAGGGCACTGGCCCAATTCCTATCCAGGAACAACTCTGGGAAGGCTGCTTCTGTGACTGCCATAGGACACCTGGCTCCTCCTGGCCCTCTCCCTGCCCCTGGCTCTCCTGGCCTTGCTGCTGCTGCTGCCTCAGGAATAATCATTAGCCTGGGGTTAGCAGCTGTGCCAGCAGCAGGCAGGACAAAGTCTTGCTGCCCTGGGCTGTAGCTGCAGAGAGCTAGCTGGGGAGGGAGGGCTCAGCTGCCCAAGTGCCAGGCATATGTCAAATCCAATTTGGGAGAGGATCTTGTTAAGCCTCCTTATCAGATGACACATCCTCCTTTAAAAAAAAAATCATCAGTTAGGAAGGCTTTGCAATGTCTACCAAGCACCCATGCTAAGGTCAGATAATGTTTTCTGTCAAGAATAGATTCTTTATATCCCATCAGTCCCTGGGTTCAGGGGAATTTGATTAGTCAGACAAGGCTTACCTATAAGCCTTGCTGATCCTAATCAGTCTCTGCCCTTCAAAAGCTTTACGACTCATTTTTTTGTGACCATATAGTCCAGCATCTTCACCAGTAAAGAGCACAGGGCTCTTTTTGTTCCCATCCTGTTACCCTTTCAAAATTATGGCACCAGCCAGGCATGGTGGCTCATGCCTATAATCCCAGCAGTTTGGGAGGCCAACCCGCATGGATCATTTGAGGTCAGGAGTTCGAAACCAGCCTGGCCAACATGGTGAAACCCAGTCTCTACTAAAAACACAAAAAACTTAGCTGGGCATGGTGGCAGGTGGCTATAGTCCCAGCTACTCAGGAGACTGAGGCAGGAGGATCGCTTGAACCCAGGAGGCAGAGGTTGCAATAAGTGGAGATGATGCCACTGCACTCCAGCCTGAGTGACAGAGCAAGACTCCATCTCAAAAAAAAAAAAAAAAAAAAAAAATATATATATATATATATATATATATATATATATAAATAAATATATATACACACATATATATATATAGGCACCCAAAATGATAAAACAGATTGTGAGTCTGTGGCAAAACAGTACTTTTATACATTGCTCGTGACAGCATAAGTTGTTCTAACCCTTTTGAAAAGATATTTTACAGTAGGTGTCAAAACTCAAAAGTATATGCACTCTGACATTCTACTCATGGGGTTTTCCAAACAGGAGAGTGGAACTAAAATTTATTGCCCATCTGTCCTGAGCTAGGCATGTTATTCTGCTGCTAATTCTGCAAGTCAAGCCTTGACACTTATTGTTCCCTTTTTATTGATGAGGAAATTAGAACAATGGCCAAGTGACTTATCTGTTATGGTACCATTATTATGAGGGAGAATCTGCATTCAAACGCAGTCTGATTCCAATCTCCTGTTTCTTCTCCTACAAAATACTGCCTTGGGAGAAAAATTTCTATGTATGAACATCTTCACTGCAGCATTATTTCTAATAGCAAAAGCTGAGGAAAGCAAGGTAGCTCATAACAGAAGAATGTTCTAGTAAATTATGAGAAGTTAACACAATGGATTATTTTGCTATCTTATAAATGAAAATTTTAAACATTATTTAGTGATATTGGGGAAATCACATCATATAACATTAAGTCAAGATAATAGAATACAAAATTATTTCTATATAATGATTATAACTATATTAAAATGCATCTCCATATGGAAAAAAATGCTCATGGGAACTTGGAATATAAAAGACCTTTTTTAAAAAGTATTAGTAACTAAAAGTGATTTCCTGAAATAGTCATTAGTGTTACAAAGTTGTATTTGAAGAAAGTCACTAGTCTTAGTGGAAAGAATAATATATTCAGAATAGAAGAGACCAACATCTGAATGCTATCTCTTCCATATTCTAAATTTATGAAACTGAGCAACTTATGTATAATCTCTGAGCCTCAGTCTTTTTCACTTATAAAACAGTGATAATATTAACCTCATAGGGTCATAGTGCAAGTTAAATGCATTAGAATGCCAACACATGCTGAATTCATCATAATAAATTTAATAACAAAAAAGACATCCCTGATAAATTTATTAACTAAATAAAAATGATGGTCCTTCGCAAGCTTCCACCACCTCCAACTTTTCTGTAGATTTTCAGTTGCAAGACAGGCAAAAAAAAAAAAAAGCAAAATTTCAGCCCACACACATAAGCATGTTTATCACATGGCAGCCAAGGGAGGTGGCTAAGTAAGAGAAACTCAGTCCTTGACCACATAATTCTTAGCTGAAACCAGCCACAGATCAAATGCTTCACCAAAATGGAATGCATTATATATTAATCCCTAGGCTCTGCCGTAAAACCAACCCTTCCTTGGTCCTTGGGTATTTACAAGATAAGGCCTTGTTACAGGCTGGGTAGTGATGCTCGCTGAAGCCTCTTAGGATGAATGTTCTCACTCCATAAGACTTTGTAAGCTTGTGTCTGTGGGATGTTGTGGGATGATTTCTCCAGCTTCAATATTGCTAAGAGTACAGGATACACACAATAGGATGGGACCTATTAATATTACTATGTGGTCTTATGGCTGAGCAGTTGTGCTCGCCAGGCTTTGGTTGCTCTCAGTCATGTCCCTATTTCCCAAATCAAGAGTAGGGTCAAGTAGGTTGGGGAGTGAGAAACTGGATGACATCAGACATGAAACACCTTCACTGGGGGCTAAGTAAGCACTGATGGGTTTTGAGTAACCAACAGTAGCGTGATCACAGTATCTTGACTATGGAATCTTCACCTGGGCTCTGTGCACAAACCCTAAGTGACCAATGGACGATGATCCTTTGGTTGGAGTAAGTAGTCTGCAACTCTAAGAAGAGGAGCTCTCTGCTTCTAGTCATGCCTGAAAAGAAGGGCAAAGAAAGCTGGAGTAGTGGGGTGGAGAAAGAATAATACTATTGAGATTTACTAAGTATCAAGTATATGTCAAGAATAAAAAGAGTCACGCCTGTAATTCCAGAACTTTGGGAGGCCAAGGCAGGAAGATTGCTTGAGCTCAGGGTTTCGAGACCAGCCTGGGCAACATGGCAAGACCTTGTCTCTACTAGAAATCAAAGACTGGCTGGGCATGGTCATGTACACCTATATCCTAGTTACTTAGGAGGCTGAGGAGGGAGGATCACTTGAGCCCAGGAAATCATAGTTGTGGTGAGCTATGATTGCACTACTGTACTCCAGCCTGTGGCAATATAGCAAGACACTGTCTTGAGAAAAAAAAAGAAGATGATGAAAATTAACCAGGCATGGTGACTCATCCCTATAATCTCAACACTTTGGGGGAATCAAGCAGGAAGATCACTTGAGCTCAAGAGTTTAAGACCAGCCTGAGCAACAAAGTGAGAACTTGTCTGTACCAAAAAAAAAAAAAAAATAGCTGGATGCAGTGGTGTGCACCTGTGGTCCCAATTACTCAGGAGGTTGAGGCAGGAGAATCACTTGAGCCCAGGAGTTCGAGGCTGCAGAGAGCTACGAGTAGGCCACTGCCCTCCAGCCTGGGAAACAGAGAGACCCTGTCTCTAAAAAAATAAAATGAGCTTGCTGATGTAGTACTCACCTCCTGCTAGAAAGATACAGATATCCCATCATTTAGAAGATGAAGAGCCTGAGACACCAGATTTGCATTTAGTCATCCATTATCTATTTGTTGAGCACTTACTATAGTCTAGAAACTATGCCTCAGAGGAGACAGGAAAGATCATCACAAGGTGGAATTTCTCATCCAGTGCCAAGCTTGTTCATGAGACTCCTCAGAACACACTATTCCCCGAAGCAGATGCTCTTAGATCAAGAAGAAATTGGTGGTGCAGTTGTCCAAACCAGCTAGTCCTTCCTGCCTGCACCTAGTTAAATGGAACAAACCTGAACAGGATTAGGAAAAGTGCTTTAAATGGTTCCACTTTAAGCAGTCCCTCAGCACAGCTCTTGGCTCATAGCAAAGGGAGGCACAGCTGGCATTCATCAATTGGGAAGACAGCATGTTCTGCCCCACAATCTAAACCCAGGCAGGTGGCTCTGGAAAGGTCTGTGAGAGAGAGACTTCTGCATGAGGCTGGCCCTTTTCCCGTCAAGTAGGAAGAACATAAGATTTGAAGCAAGAAAAAGAAAAAAAAAATACCCGATTGAACCTAACTCCACCACTTGCTTGCTGTTGTTTTTGGCAACATTTCTAACTTCTTAGATCCTCATCTGCAGAAAGGATTTTTGGGGGGAGCTAAAATCAAGTCAGGGATGTACCACAATTTGCCCAATACCTGGTACCTAGCATCATTCTTTCTCCCAGAATAATGTTTCTGTGTTGAAAACAGTGAGGGTTACGGGTTATCCTGAGAAGTGAGTGGCAGGTTCAGCCCGTGATGCAAAGAGTGGAGGCACAGACACAGCCAGCATTATTCCCCAGAGCTCATGGAGAAATCGCCTGGAGCCACCAAGAGCTGTGGGTAAGAGGAGGCAGACACAGGGCCAGGAGGCAGGGCAATCAGTTAAGACAATGAAGTCCAGCAGGTGCCAGGACAATCTGATAATTCCATCCAGCTCTGATTGTATAGCCCAGGGCCATGTCTAATGAGCACCCTGTGATTACTGTCTTGCAGAATTGGGTACCTAGAGATTTCAGGGAACCACTTAGAACAGAGAAACAACTTTCCCACCGTTGCTCATTTCAGTGACCAGTAATCTTCAGGGTCAACATGTTAGTTACAGCCAACTCCGTTTTGCTTTTGTCTCATTTAATTCTCTTGGGGCATGGAAAACAACTGCAAGCTTCGTCACCCCATTGCATACCCTGACTATCCAAGCGGATAGCACAGTCATGTGCTACATTAGCCAATCAACCTGTCAACAATTAGAGCATGTATCCATGTTTAAGGAGATTTGGAAATCTGAATTGCAGTGCACTAGAACTGATGTTTTCCAATCATCCATTCAGTGTTGGAATCTCCTCAATGTTGCCCATGACAAGCAGTCACTCAACCCCTGCTTGGATTCTTCCTGGGACTGGAGGCTGCCTACCACCCAAATAAACTATTTCATATAGACCTTAGTGCTGAGTATCAAGTACAGTGGATTCTCAATAGATGTTGAGAGATGAAGGCCATTAATTGATGGCTTTAATTGTTTTTCAATTATTCATCAGTCCATTTGTTAGCACTCCTTCTCTTCTTCACTTCTGGTCTTATGTGGCGTGGAGCTGCTCAAATATTTGCAAGTGTAACCAGGCTGAAATTTTTAATTCCTCCAAATATTCCTCCTATGGCTTTGTTCCTAGACCCTTTCCTATCCTGTTTCCCTCTTCTGGATAATGTTTCTTGCAGGATGTGACACTTAAAATTTAACAAGTTGAGGCCGGGTGCGGTGGCTCAAGCCTATAATCCCAGCACTTTGGGAGGCCGAGGCAGGTGGATCACAAGGTCAAGAGACTGAGACCATCCTGGTCAACATGGTGAAACCCCATCTCTACTAAAATACAAAAAAAATTAGCTGGGCCTGGTGGCGCGTGCCTGTAATCCCAGCTACTCAGGAGGCTGAGGCAGGAGAATTGCCTGAACCCAGGAGGCAGAGGTTGCGGTGAGCCGAGATCGCCCATTGCACTCCAGCCTGGGTAACAAGAGCGAAACTACATCTCAAAAAAAAAAAAAAAAAAATTTAACAAGTTGAAACACCGTATTTCAGCTGTAACTTGACCAACACTCCCCTTATTCAGGTATCTATGCTTTTACCCATGTAGCACAAATAGTATACATAGCTACATAGTGAAAATGTGTTCCAAACACATATAACAATTTTGACAGCAGATAATGGGGAGAAGGCTGATGGGATTCACTCCATATGGGTTTTGAAACCCCAAACTAGAGACAGACCCAGAGAAAGGCAGGAAGAAAGGGAAAGTATATGTTACCAGACATGAAACAGCATGAGATTAACACCCAAACCGTTTGGTGTAAGACAGTGTTGAGAGTATAGACAACTCTTGACAAAGTCACAGAGAAAGCTAGTCGACCTGCAGTTTCTGGGGCTCCCTTTCCTGAGCACCTTCCTCCCTCCTGATTCAACTAGCGAGGTGGACTGACCACGATTAGAGCTGCACTGACCTGGGTTTGAATCCTTGTTTTATGCCTTTCTCTCTCTAGGCCTCTTTTTTATTATTTGCATAATGGGGACAATGTATCCCTCCTCAGGTGGCTATTAAGGATGGTAATGGATAGAACGTAGCACAGGGCTGGGAATTCAGTTAGTATCAGTTGTCACTCTCTCACATGAGTCTCCATTCTCATTAGAAAACCCTGCTCTGAGTAAAGGTGTTATGTTAGTGATTTACCCTTCAGTGTGGGCCAGTAAGGTGGTGTGATTCCTGCTGGATTATGTCTGCTAAGGTGTTAAAGAAATCTCACATTCTAGTCAGGGGGTGGCAGTGAGGCCGGTGATGGCATTTTCTTTCACCTCTTACCAATCAGCTTTTGTGAAGTCTCTGAAAAAGCTTCTGCCTGCTCTGTCTCTCCCTAGACCACCTGTCTTCCTCCCTAGGGGCGACATTTAAAAGATGCCACCCACAAGCTTGTGATTGTTGTTAGTATGTTTTACCTATAGGGCAGCATTTCCCATGACATGATTCTGATAAGAATCTTGGACCTCTAGTCAGTAATAAGAATTCCTGACTTACTAAGTCAATGTCAAGAGACTCCAATACCTCTTGCAAGTGTGTGGGGGAGCAGGAGGGGTATGATATGTGTGTGGGTGGGTGGGTGTGTACCAAGTATATGCAATGTGAACCAGTCATTGGTTCAATGTGTTCATGGAAATAAGTACGTGTAGTGTGTAGTATGTAGTGAGTGTGTGTGTGTGTGTGTG
Organism: Saimiri boliviensis; assembly: GCF_048565385.1. NCBI lineage: Eukaryota > Metazoa > Chordata > Mammalia > Primates > Cebidae > Saimiri > Saimiri boliviensis. The sequence continues at coordinate 25,620,046 of NC_133465.1, read as the reverse complement.
TGTGTGTGTGTGTGTGGTGCATGCATATATGTTCTGGCAGGCACGTGTGTGTGTGCACGTGTGTGTGGTGTATGCATATAATATGTTCTGGCAGAGAATATGCACCTGGAAATATGTATCATGGCTTTGTGTATACAGAAAATGTGGACACACACAGGATACTGTGTCAGACTTCGTTGTTTTCTCTAGATTCATCCCTTCACCATTTCATCAGGGCTTTTCATTCATTTAGCCAATAGTCTTTATATAACATCGACTATGGGCTACACAGTATACTTGGATAGAGGAAAGATGAATAAGGTCTTATCTCTGGTGGAAGAAAGAGATGTAAACAGACAAATTACAAAACAGCCCAGTTTGTGTGAACCACATGTATAAGTGAGTAAAGCCAGAGCACAGGGAGGGAAGTGAGCATTCAGAGAACTCAGAGGAAATGGTATATGGTTGGGGTTTTGACAGATGAACAGGGAATTTCCGCAGTGTTGAAACGGAAGAAGGACATTTGAAACAGGGAGAATAGCCTGTGAAAGACTGAGAGTCATGGATGGGCACCCTATTTTCAGGGAAACTTTAGTACCTGAAGCATGGGTCTCATGGGATGTGGTATCAGGAGAAGTAACGTAGGAAACCTGGAGTCCAGGCTAGGAAGGGCTTTAGTTAAGGAGCTGTAGTGAAAGAGACGTAACTGCAATCATCCTGACAGAAGATGCTGAGGTCCTGGGCTCAGACCATAGCTGTGGGCATGGAGAGGAGAATGGCTAGATTCAAGATAGGTTTCTTATATACAATTGGAAGGACTGGCGATAGATTATTTTGGGGTGAGGCCTTAACAAGGAAGGAAGAGTTGAGAATGATTCCAAGGTTTCTGGTTTGGAGTATCCACTGGATAATGTCATCATTATCCAAGATTGAGAACAGAGGAGGAGGAGCACATTCCAAAGGAGATGAAATAAACAGCAAGGGGTGAATCTCTGAGTCAGCTTCAAGGACATTACACTATCCAGGCCTCAGAATGAAAATCAGCTCCGCAGTGCCATTGAAGGCCATTCTCTAGTGCAACTTCTTAGCCAGGACCTTGGAGAATTCCTGTAAGGCGTCATAGTTCTTCTGGTTGCAGGCTGGGGGTCTCCTGGGTCAGTTTTGTGTGTCATGGTGGTTAAATACAGTGATTAAGAGCATAACCCTTGGATCAGACAGTGATGGGATCAAATCTTCCACTACCACTAGTGGACTGTATAATCTTAGAAAGTGTACTTAATTTGTCTAAGTCTCTGTTTTCCTATCTATAAACTGAATATTCTAATAGTATACACCTCACAGAGTAAGCAGTGGAATCAATAAACCAATGTATGTAAGAGGCTCAGAACGGCATCTCACACATAGTAAGAATCCGCAAAAGAACAGTGCTATTGTTAGTAGTTTGCTTTTTCTTTTTCTTTTTCTTTTCTTTTGTGCATATATGATGGGAGTAGGGGTGGGGGAGACTGTTGATCAGAGAATTAAACAAAGACCAATCTTCTACAATTCCCCACACCTCCACTTCTTTCCACTAAGCAACCTTAGTCGGATCACCATGCACTGCCCGTTAGACATATAGACCAGCCAGGCTCTTGGCCGCTGTCAGCAGGATATGCATCTTGTCCCTTTCCCAATGTGGGATGAATTTGTGATGATTGTTTTTTGACCTATGACCAGGTCCCCTGTTTTGGAGCAAAGGCTGGTCAGGGTGAGGAAATACAGCAAGATTATTTGACCCTCTTGGCCACTGTGCTCCAGCCAGCTGAGTTACTCCTCTGCCAACACAGGAGGTGGGCATGTTCTTACATCTCTGCAGGTCTCTTGGGAGATGTCTAGATTGTTTGGCTCCCATCCAGGGAATGGGTGCTCTAAGGTCATGCTGTCCAAAGCCTGAATTTCTGGAGAAGCTTCAAGTGGCCTTGAGCATGGACAGGAATCAGTCCTATCCCAGCTGTGTTCACTCTGCTGACAGTCAGATGATCTTTCATGGGGATTGTATTACGCAGACATTTTCTCTTGCCCATTCCACAATTTCCATGTTGGAAGCCAGGCAAGTGTCGCAGGAGAGAGTTTAGCTTGGGAACAGAAAATGTTCATCCTATAAGCTGTCTCCATCCTCTTCCCCAGTTGTGGCTACTCAATGGAGCCTATAGAATTCCTTCTGGGCTAGTATTACAAAGGAAGCAAGTTTTAATCACAGTGTTGAAGAAAGGGAAGAGTAATAAAGAGAGCACAGTAGAAGGGTTATGGGCTTTGGAGTCAAATGACATTGATTTGAGTCCCAGTTCTGCCATTTATTGTATGAGCTTGCCATGCTACCTAACTCTCCCAAGCCTCTGTTTTCTTATCTGAAAATGGGGAAAACATGATCTCTTCTACAATCATTATTGTATCAAGTGAGACAGCATAAATAAAAACATTGCTTTGTTAGCTGAATTTTTTATATAACACATACACAGTTTGATGTTTATTTTTACCTGTTAAATGTGTTATGGTCCCAGGTTAACGCTTAGAGAATCTCTCTCTTTACCTCTTATTTTGTGTGCGTGCAAAGCCAGCATCCATAACCCCATCTCCTCATGCCTAAATATGACTCATTCTTCAAAGCACAGCTCTAAAGTCAATTGCTCTGTGAGCTTCCCTCCCTCTACACACACACACACACACACACACACACACACACACACTCTCTCTCTCTCTCTCTCTCTCTCCTGGAAGAGTCCACTCCTCTCTATGAATTCCCGCAGCAATTTATCAGTTCACTCCTTCCGCTGATTCATATTTTCTACCTTGTGTTACAACTGTGGACTCCAAGCTCCTGTCCAGCCACAGTTCCTGTGCATTATGATTGTAACCTCTGAGGATGGGATTTGTGGACAGTTTGTTTTGAAGTCCCCCCGGTGCCTGACATAGGGTGAGCACTAATATATATTAGCCACTGAATAGACAAATTAACGTCCAAAGCCTTGGTTGCCAGAACTCCTCATTACACCTGTTTTTCTCTCTTCTCCAGATTCAGCTCAGAACAGAAGGCAGCCTCATTCCTTCCTCACACGATTTCCTGCACACCCCTGCCCTCAAAGCAATTGCACTTTTTGTCATGAGGTTTCTTGAGCTCCATGCTCCCATTCAAGTACTTACTAACCAGGTTTGACCCTGCTTAGCTTCCAAGATCACACAAGCTCTGGCACATTGAGGGTGGTCTGGCTGGAGATTTGAGCTCCTATCTGATGATAATTATGGGAGAAGGAGACAACAAAGTCATAACAACATGCAGTACCCAACTACCTACTAGTGGTTTCATTTGGTGTCCCACAAGAGATATTAATTCAACACATCTAAAACTGAACTCCTCAGCCATCCTGCCTCTGCCTCTCTCCAGTGCCCACTGCTCCTCCTGCTTTTTTCCCAGGTCAGTGGAAATCTGACACAGCATGGAATGTGTCTGTGCACACCCATGTGGCTTATTTAGATGAAATATTGGACTTAGAGTTGATACTGGAATGGTTAAGACTTTGAGGGATGTTGGGATAGGGTGAATGTATTTTGCACATCAGAAATATATATACTTCAAGGGGTGTGGGGAGAAGAGAATCTATTGTTATGGGTTGAATTGTATCTTCCCAAAAGATAATGTTTGAGTGCTAAATCCCAGTACCTCAGAAGGTGACTTTATTTGGAAATAAGGTCATTGCAAATATAACTAGTTAAGACAAAGTTATACTGGAATAAGGTAGGACCTTAATTCAATATGACTGGTGTCCTTTTCTTTTTTTTTTTTTAGATGGCGTCTCACTCTGTCACCCAGGCTGGAGTGCAATGGCTTGATCTTGGCTCACTGCAACCTCCGTCTCCTGGGTTCAAGCTATTCTCCTGCCTCAGCCTCCCAAATAGGTGGGATTACAGGTGCCTACAACCACGCCCGGCTAATTTTTTGTATTTCTACTAAAGATGGGGTTTCACCATGTTTGCCAGGCTAGTCTGGAACTCCTGACCTCAAGTGATCCACCCGCCTCAGCCTCCCAAAGTGCTGGGATTACAGGTGTGACCAACCCTGCCCGGCCAGTGCTGGTGTCTTTCTAATAAGAGGAGAAATACACAGAAACAGTCATGTGACAACAGAGGCAGAGATTAGAGTGAGGCATCTATAAACCAAGGAATACCAAGGATCCCAGCATCACCAGAAGCTAGAAGAGGCAAGGAAGGACACCCTAGCCTTGAGAGAGGAGCGTGGCCCTGCTGACACTTTGATGTTAGACTTCTAGCCCCAGATCTGTGACAGTAAATGTCTGTTGTTTCAAGCCACCCACTTTGTGGCTTTGTGATGGCAAGCCTAGGAAATGAATGCACTCACTATCCTTCCAAACACTGAAGAGGAACTTCACCTCTACTCCCTTGTCAGCCCCACAGCCACCCTTGTCCCAGTAGTGCCCCCTCCCTCTTGTCTCTCCCATATGCCTTCTCTGACCTATTTCCACCATCATACCCTTAGTTCAGTCCCTCCTCTCACCTCACATGGACCATTGGAAAGGCCTTCAAGTAAGTGTCCCTGCCATACATTCAAGTGCCCTCCAATCTACCACCCACATTGTTGTTGGAGAAACCTTTTCAAAATATCAATTTCATCATGCCCCTCCCCTGACTGAGGCTTTGAAATGTCACAACGGCTCCTCTGAGTCTTCAGGACATTGACAAAAGAGTCTAAGCTCAAGACCCTTCATGATGAAGACTGCAACCATCATCTTAGATCACCTCTTGCCCCTGCATTCCCATGAACCCTTTGCTCCAAGCCTGCTAAAATATTCCAACATCCAATCATGCCATTCATCCAAGGAACCTCAGAGTCGGCTGCCTGGACTGGACCCTCCCTTCTCCCTAGCTTCTCTCGTTCACATAACAAATGTTTACTTTCTTCAGAATTAGTTCAGCCATCACCTCCTTCCGGAGTCTTCTTTGAACCCTCTCCCTCCTATGATGCCCTTCTCTGCACTTTTAGAGGGGTCCCCTAGGCCACAGTGAATTTCTATTAGGGTACTCAGCATCTTTGCTGCAGGTAGCCATCTCTGTATGACCAAAACCCACATGGGCACAGAGAAGGTGCCCAATAAATGACTGCTATTTTCTTTTATTTATTTCATCTGTCTTATTTATTTTACTTATTGCCTTTTAATACTTATTTGTATTATTTGGGGCCTGCCAACGTGCTAAGAACTTGCATGCATTATTTCATTTCGGTCTTCCCACCCACTCTATCAGTAAAGCATCATTATCTTCCTGGTATTCCCAAGCAGGCTGAGTCTCATCAAGATTAAATAAGTGCTCAGCTCATGCAGCTAGAAAGTGGCAGAAGGGAGGGTCCAGCCCAGGCAGCTGACTACTGTACCACAGTACCAGAATGAATGAATGAACGAGCTGATCGACATCAAAGTCTCACAATTAAAAGTTATTCCCTGTGGTTCATTGGAATGCAGACGGAGACCTCCCCGGTTCCACTTGCCACTTCGATATCGACTTGTTTCTCATCTAGAGAGAGAGAGAGAGGCATTCTCCCATGGTCCTCATCTGTCCCACCCAGCTATGTGTGTCTGTGTCAGGGGAGGAGAAGAATGAACGCAAACCTCATAAACACTAGCAGGGGCAAATGAGGAGCTATTTTATCTTCTCAGCGCAGAGCATAAAACCATAGCCAGTGCTGTACCCCAAGCTTTATTTATAGTGTGTAGTGGTGAACAGAGTCCTGGCCAGGGAGGTGCCCTCCTCCACTCGCCCCCACCACCCCACACCTTGTTGGAGGCAAAGACAAATTAAAAACACAAGCTGCTCAGGGAGAGATAAATCAATTTTCATCAGAGCAGTGCTCCTGACACCACCCTGACAAATCAATATCTTTCTCCATAATGGAGTCACTAAAGCTGCAACCAAGTCACCAGGAAATACAAAGCAGCCTCATAAAGAATATCGCCAAGTAATAGAATATCCAAATCTGAATTTCAATTATCTACCTTCAAGGGCACACTAATATCTTCGGTAGGGAAGTCCATCAAAAATTCATGGAACCAGACTTCGCCACTCGCTTCCAGACAACAGTTCTGTGAGCATCCAGGGTTCCAACTGCTCTAAGATGTCAGAAGACCTGTCTTGCCCAGCCTATGAGAAGATGCTAGAACATGACCCTCTCCAAGGGTGATAACGAGCTCTGGGAAGGCAAGCTGGTCTATTAAGACTCTCCCTGCTGGCCCTGGAACTGGGGAGAGGATTTATCTTTGCCTAGATTCTAGGCAGGGCAATGAGATAAAGCTGCTGAGATCAAGCTGAGCTGACGCCATTACCCAGAAACCCAGCAGAAACCCGTCCAACCTGGTCGGAAGGAAGGCTTCAGCTCCATTAGCAATGCCATTTTGTGCTTCCCTCTCACCTCCTGCCCTCCCTTTGTAGACTAACAGGGAGTGGGAGGGGCCAGACTCCTGGGAATGGCAGCCAGCTCCTGGCAGGTACCTCTTGCTCAGCAGTAGGGGTGCTCTGGGAGTCACCTTGTACAGGCTCTTGCTTTCACCTCTGAGTCACCATGACAGTGACAGTGACTGCATAGGTGGTGTATTGGCTAAGAGCCTGGAATCTACAACCAGTCTACATCCAAACACAGCCGCTGTCACTTACAATCTGAGTGGTCTTGTAAGCCTCAGCTTTTCCGCCTATGAAATGGAACAATGGTCTCCTACCTCTTAGGATCATTGTAACCAAAAGCAGACTTTACTAAAGGCTTGACCTGGGCTAGGGATCATTTGAAGCTTCTTTAAAACTTCAAGTAAGTTACAGCCGGGCATGCTGGCTCAGACCTGTAATCCCGGCAGTTTGAGAAGTTGAGGTGGGCAGATCGCTTGAGATCAAGAGTTCAAGACTAGCCTGGGAAACATGGCAAAACCCCATATCTACAAAAATACAAAAATTAGCTGGGTGTGGTGGCGGGTGTCTGTAGTCTGAGATACTCGAGAGGCTGATGCAGGAGAATCACTTGAGCCCTGGAAGTGAAGGTTGCAGTGAGCCGAGATCACACCACTGCCCTCCAGCCTGGGTAACAGGAGTGAAACCCTGCCTCCAAAGTGAATAAATAAATACAAATATTAAGATTTATAATCTTTGAAACAACTGGGTGACATTGGTACTATTTTTCTCATCATTTAACAGATAAGAAGGTTGTAGCACAGAGATCATGTAAAAGAAAACAGAAAAATGCTTAGCATGGTGCCTGACATCTTATAAAACTGTAATGGGTGGCATCACTTGCTATTACTATCATGTTTAGTATACTTTCTAAGCAGTTCAAAGGCTACTTCAGGCACCAAAGCACCACTGATCTACACAAGAACATTTTAAAAATTCAAAATACTACCAAATAATCTCTCTAATCCATACACCTTAGCACTGCTAGGGAGACCATTCTAAAACACACATATGGTGACACCACTTCCTTATTTACGGCTCAAACTTCTTGACTTTGCAGCAAAAGAGCCCCTTAATCTGATGGATTTGCTTGTTTAGCCTCAGTTCTCATCCCACTTACAGTTAGTTCTGACTTCCATAACAGACTCACACAGACCAGGTGGCTTACGGAAAAACAAACCAAACATTTACTTCACACACTTCTGGAGGCTGAAGTTCAAGAGCAGGGTGCCAGCATGGTCAGTCTTTCCTTGGGGGCCCCCTTCCCAGTTTATACGGGGCTGCTTTCTTGTGATAGTCTCATATCATGGAGAGAGAGATCTCTACCCCCCTCTTCCTATAATGACACTAATGCCATCATGGGGTCTCCACGCTCATTAACTCATCTAAACTTGGTTGCTTCCCAAAGGTCACACCTCCTAATATCATTATATTGGGGATTAGAGTTTTAAGGTACAAATTTTGGGAATCACCAATATGCAGTCCATAATAATCCCCAGTGTTCCCCATGTCATAGTTTACAGGAAATGTCCTGTTCACCCACATATCAGGACTTCTATGTATGTCATCTCTGCTTGTAATGCCTTTCCCTCCTTGTTCTGGGAAAACATCTCCCCTTCCCTTCCATAGACACCTCCTCCACAAAGCCTTACCTATACCCAAGAACAGACTCATGTTCTTCTTCCTCCATATCCCCACTGGGTCTGGCATGCCCTCACCACAATGCTACTGACACACACAATGCTACTGCCACAATGCCCCGGGACTGCCTCCCTTCACAGGCTAGGGTCCTCTGGATGGCCAGGCCTTGCCATTAGTTTATCCCAGGCACCCAGCACAAGTCCAGGCACACAATGTGTATATGTGTGTGCATGTGTGTGTGGTTTATATTGTTTTTATTTCTAATTACTGTGGGTGCAGATGATGAAACATCATAATCTTGATCAGAAGACAACTGAAGGTGTTACTGCAGTCCTGGGGCCAGTGCCAATTCCACAGAACCCACTCAAGCCCATGTCATCAGTAGAGTAATTTGTTAGAGCATGTTAGGTAGCTCATGGAATCTCCAGGAGACCAGAGAATCAGGCTTGGAAGGGAATAGACGGAAACAATGCCCAAATTACAGTGCCAGGCTATCCCATGGGAGCTCTGTGGCTGCTGTCTCTGGACTGGAGCCCTTCTAATCCTCTCAGCATGTTTTAATGAATGCGTAAGGTGATCTGTAGGAATAATGGTTCTTATAAAGGAGGAAGTTGAGGTGTAACATGATTATAAGAATTGCTCACAGCCCCACAAGTAGTAGGTTGTGGGATTGTGTTCTCACGCCTAGATGTCTCCACAATACCACAGCCACCAGGACATGGGTTGTGGGTAAGCTGGAGCTTCTGAAGCTGAGGATCCAGGTAAGAGCTCAGATACACAAATCCAGAACTCCAGAGAGCAGCCAGAGGGCAGGAAGGTAATTGTGGAACACAGGTGGTGGCCATGCCTCTTATCCAAGTCACTCCCCTTGGCCACATGGCTATCCCACATGACACAGGCTCCACTGGAGTGGAGTGGGGCTGTGGACTGAGCTTTCTGCTCAATGAAGTGTGAATGCAAGTAAAGTGAATGGTCTTGGGTGGGCACATTCAAGAGCTGGTGTGTCTCCTCCCCTCATCTCATGGCAAGACACAGAGGACCCAGAGGAGGACTCAAGGCTCCAGAGGAAGACAGAGCCATTATATAGAAAGAAGCTTGGCCCTGAGCTGTCATGAGGAGGGCTGCCCACCAAAGCCCTGATTAGACGTGATGTAAGCAGAAAAAAAGTTTACTGTGACTAAAGGCTATACCAGTGAGACTTAGGCATCATCTGTGACAGTTATTACACAACTTCACTGCCTCACACCCGAAACCAAGGGGCCAAGCCTCATTATTCCACAGCCTGGTGGTGAGGGAAAGCAGGGAATGAGGGCAGCACCACAGAGGTGACATCGATGCTTGCTTTTCCCAGACCGCACCAGCCTGCCTTTCTTGCATGGGGCTGTTTAGCCTCAGCCTTCTGAGCATGCTCAAGCCCTCAGTCCTGAATGGCAACATCAGGGAGAATGCTGAGAGATGTTATGCCTTCACTTCTCTCTCAGCCTCCCTGGGGGCTGGCTGATCCATTACCTCTCACCCACTGTGACCCAGCTGTCAGGATAGAGCTACCAACTCTTGGTCAGGAGCACCGCCGGCCTGCTCCTTAGAGCACAGATGAGGTTCTCCAACTCTGAACAAAGAGGCAAGGCAGGCACAGGCATGGGATGGAGGCAGATGGGCCCACACGTTCTTCTCACACTTTACTGGGCATACGAGCCAGCTGGGGACCCTGATAAGCTGCAGATTCTGTTTCTGCAGGGCTGAGTGGGGCTGGGGCTCTGCATTTCTACCCAGCTTCCAGGCGATGCTAATGCTGCTGGTGTGTGAACCACGTGTTGAATAGCCAGGGCACACCTCTGGAAAATACCCATCCCTGACAGGGAGCACAGGCCCCTTCCCAGATCATTCCACCCTCCAGCTCAGGACAGAGGGGTGCCCTTGAAGGGTGTCTAAGAAATTAAGGTGGGAAGGCCCATGGATAAGCGATGAAACAGTCTGCCTCTGGGCTCCCAGTAAGCTTTTACATTCAGTAGAATCCACAGCTGCAGGTATCAGGCACCCAACACAAATCAGCTTCAGTAAGAGGGGGTTTGTTTTCATCATGAGTAAGGTTTCTGTGTGAAAGGCCAGGGGGGCAAAGGAGGCAGAATGAGCATCGGGGCTTTTCAAACTGGTAATGAGGACTTTCTATCATGAGATCTAGGTCTATCTCTGCATCTCCCTGCCTCCCTGCCTTGCCCTGTCTGTCTCTAAGTCTCATGATTGGTGATCTCTCTTTAGCTTCATTCTGAATTCTACAAAGCAAAACACAAGATGGTCTTGGGTTTCTCCTCCATCTATGACATTCTAGAATTTGTTCTGAGCCAATAAAGGAAGAGTGCTAGAACCATGACCTAGACACCAGGCTCCAGACAGTGTGGCCCTCACGGTCACTGTTTCAGTGTAGTGGTGGATGCATCTTCTTTCTCTTCCCAGACCATCAACCTCTTCCCATTTCCAAACCAGTCATGCAGCAATCAGTTTTCCCCTATGTATAGGTGGCAGTATCGAGAGGGAAGCCATGGAGTGCAGGGATCCCCCTTCTCAGCCTGGACACACTCTCTCCCTCATTGGGGCCAGCTGGAGGTTTCAGCTCCCCTGCAGTTTCTGCACCAGGACAAGTGCGACAGCTCCAGGGAGGAGTCCAATGCCACCTGAGCCCTCCACAGGAAGGGAAGGCTGAACTCAAGAATGCAAGAAACTGCCCCATGTAAGGAAAATAACATGATTAAGGAGGAGGCTGTACAAAGAGCAAATTCAGGGATCCCCAAACTGGCAGTGTGTCCCAGAGCCAACCTAGCCTTCTCTGCACTGAGCATCCCCAGCCCTGGGCAAAGGAGGCTGGACCCATTAGATCCATGTGTGAGCTCTACCGTATTCTAGCTGTGTGACTGTGGGGAAGTTACTCAACCTCCCTGAACCTCAGAGAGGCAAGGAGAGCACACTGAAAGCCACGAATATACAATAATTACAAAAATGATGGTATCACATCCCACGGGTGCCTAACACCCTGTACAATCTTAATAAATGTTTGGGAAGAGGAGGATGAAGAAAAAGAAGGCGGTAGAGGATGAGAAGCAGGGGAGGAAATGGGGAGAAAAAGGCCCAGATCACGGGTGTGAATAACTAACACATCGGAAGCTGTGAGGGTTCCTTGGGTAGGGGGACATAGTCTTATCAGAGCCGCCCGTGGGATTCCACTTTGCTACACCTCGTCCCTATTGAGAAGTTCCACTCACTGAATTCCCAGGGACCCCAGGTGTAGGGAGCCTCATAGGGCCTGGCCAAGCTGGTGAAGCTGTTCTTGTGATGGATCAGGGGAAACAGAGCCTCCCTGGTCCCTTGTGCCTGCCTCGGGCCACCTGCTGCAGTGTGGTTCACTTTCACCTGCAAACCACACTCATTCAATGTGACAGCAGACAAGGAGGGGCCTGTTTATGTCACTGCATGACCTCAGGGAAGTCACTTAACTTCTGAGAGCCTCGGTTTTCTCATCCTTTAAATGGAGAAGGGAAACAGTCCCTGCTCTGCCTACCCCACATTTATGGGAGTAGTTTCAGCACCAGGACCATGGGCTAGATACGCAAGTTATTAATGTTACCACCTCCAGCACTCTCTTTGGTTGAAGCATATCTTGATGTCCGGTTCTTACATGCAAAAAGTCAGCACTGGCTTTTTTCCCCTTTTCCACAGAAAGTTTGGGGCCCGAGGGAGAATGAGGTTGTGTCAGTAGAGGGGGTGGTCTCAGTCTAGCTCAGTTCCAGCTGCACATCAGAACCTCCTGAGGAGCTTTAAAAATTGCCAGATGCCCAGCCCCACCACTAGAAATCCTGACTTAATCCATCTGTGGTTGGGATTTCGGCTAGTTATTTTTCCTTCTTTTTTTTTTTTTTTTTTTTTTTTGGAGACGGAGTTTCACTCGTTACCCAGGCTGGAGTGCAATGGCACAATCTTGGCTCACCGCAACCTCCGCCTCCTGGGTTCAGGCAATTCTCCTGCCTCACCCTCCTGAGTAGCTCAGATTACAGGCATGTGCCACCATGCCCAGCTACTTTTTTTTTTTTTTTTGTATTTTTAGTAGAGATGGGGTTTCACCATATTGACCAGCATGGTCTCAATCTCTTGACCTCGTGATCCATCCGCCTCGGCCTCCCAAAGTGCTGGGATTACAGGCTTGAGCCACCGCGCCCAGCTCAGCTAGTTATTTTTCATATCCACAAGTGGTTTCTTAAATTGAGAAGGGCCCCCCAGCAGAGTGAACATGAATGCTCTAAAGATCAGTGTGCAGAGTGATGCCTGGCCCCCTCCTCTCAAGTTTATGGACTCCTGAACTGTGATAATAAAAAAGTATGAATCTAGTTTTTAATAGCTTACATCTATTAAACACATATTACACATCAAGCACCCTGCTTAGCATGTGATGTCTTTTGTCCCATTTAATCCTCATGACAGCCTAATAAGGTGGGGACTAGGATCACCCCACTTACAGGCATGGAAACTGGCAGAGATGATTTTACGTGGTGGAACCAGCATTGAAGCCCCGCTCTGCCTCACTCCGAGGCCAAGCTCTCCACTTGTACAGCATAAACAACCTTGGAATACAATTTCTTTTTCTATAAAATATAAGAATTCTGGGGAATTATTATCTGTCAGAATCAGCTTTGGGAATCCTGGTAGGACATGACTGCATTTGATATACATACATATCACAAGCTAGGAACCTATTCCACGATCCTAAAGGGCCACGTACCATGCTACACTTGGAACTAGTAATTCCCAAAACTATTCTCTAGAGTGTTGAGAGTTTCTTGGGTAAGAATGAATGTCATTGCATCTAATACCCCCTTGTGGAGACTCACAGTACCAGTCAACCACAGCAAAGGTGATGAGAAGTCCTGCCTTGAAGAAATCTAGGTAGTTATATTTCACCGAGATCTTTCTCAAGCTTCTTTGTCTACAGAAGCCTTTTATAATGGAATTCCTAAAACAGGGCATACTAGTAGCTGCTTCCAAACTTCTTGGATCCCCATATCAAAGATTCCTTAAAATCTAGAAGATAGACATCCTATTACCAGTGCACCAAGTACAGTACAAAGGCTAAAGCTACTGTCCTCCAGACATGCCATGTCCTGCCTCTCAAGGGGGTCCACTGAGCTGGGAGGACTGCACCTGAACCAGCAAGAAGCTGGCCCAGTGGAACAGGAAGCACTGTCCTCCAAGAGCCTGGCGACTCCAATTAGGAGGCAATAAAGCCACCATGGAAATTTGCATCTTGTCATTTATTTTAAGGCTAGTTCTGCACCCTTTGAACTATCTGTGGGGTTGAGGAGTTAATTCATCTGCACATCATGAAAGGATGAAATTAGAGACATGAAGAAAGACAGAATGCTCTAACTGAGCCCCTCACACACTTTTCAAGGTGGGATCATTAGGAGAAGTCACTACCACCCATGACTTCACCCAGCAAAGCTCCTTAAACCCTTACCCTGTTCAGGCTCCAAAGATAATGCAGTGAATTAGATTCAACCACTACTTTCTAGGGGTTCATGGCTTATGAGGAGATGCAACAGTTATGATTTTGAATCAGTATAAATGGGGGTATGGGCAAGGGCTCAAAGGAGCCTAGAGAACAGAGAACCTTTCTCTAACTAGTCCCAGTGCAACACACATTTACTGGGCATCATCTATGTCCCAGGTGCTGTCTGGGCACAGAGGGAAAGAGACAAAAAAGATACAGTCCCTGTCAAAAGACAAAGATGTCTTTGGTCTCTGATAGGCTTCAATGCCCACAGCTTTCCTTAAACAGAGTAAAGCATTTCCTCCTCCAAACTCTGGAATTCCCTTCCATGATGCTTCTCACACCATAATGAATCTGTTAGGATGCTTGTTTTCCCATCTGGGCAGCAAGCTCCCCAAGGGCTGGGCCCTGCAGTACCCATGTTTGCATAACTGGTCCATCCCTTAGCAACTGCCTAGAAAAGAGCAGATGCTCAACAAATGCTTTTTGAAATGAAAAGATGGGTGTCAGGGAAAGGGAAGCTTATAATGAACATATTATAAGGCCAATCTGATGCCTGCCCTTAGAGAGGTAAAAAGCACCAAGGCATTTATTCAATGGAGGGAGAACAAGTATTTAACGAATGAGTACAGCAGGTAGGGAGAGATCAAGAAACCTTCGTGGGAAAAGCTGCATTGGAGCTGGGCATTAGCAATGAGTAGATTCTGAACAAACCAATGGTAAGGGAGAGAAGAGGGATGAATTCTGAGAATGAATAGTAGGAGCAAGGCTGAGGGGTCAGTGAGGAAAGAAAGCCTTCAGGAAAGAGTGAATTCTATGTGTGGGCAGAGGTAGGCTTTGCACTATGAAGAATTGGAAACTGAGCCTTGAAATGCAGATTGGTGAGACAACAGGGAGCCACTGATGGGGCAAAGTCGTGACATCCTGAGAGCTATGTTTCAGACAGGGCCATTTGGTCATGGGAATAATGGGGATGGAAGAGAAAGAGAGGAACTGGGGAAGAATCAGTTAGAAATATCCATTCTGAGTTGGCCATTGTATTCCCTAAATAAACTGTCGGCCCCCAAGCTCTACTGCCCAAGCCCCAGAAGAGTCACTTTTGCATCAGCATAGTTCCCTTCCTTTGGCCATCTGGACCTATAAACAGCCAACCATAAAGGTCTCTGTCCCCAGCTCAGCCACAGAGACTCCAGGGCTGAGCTGCACCCTCCAGGACCTGAGCAAAGCCAGCCCTGACTCAGCCCTGCCTGGTCACCACACCAGCCCTGGGGAGAAGCCAGCTTGTGGTCTGTAGACAGCAGGGGCATCTTTCTGAGCCTAAACCCTGTCCCCAGATGCTCTAGAGATATTTCACACTCTACCACAAAAGCAAAGGAGAAATGTTTCAGTCTGTAGCTCTGCATGCCTTTCCTTTAATCCCACTGAGACTGAGGGTCTGCTGGGCAGGGGCCATTGCTGATGCCTCCTGCCTAAATGGGACCAGTAAACAAGAGCCCCTGAAAGATCTGAGAATCTGGATCTGAGCGTTTGAAAGCCTGAGCGCTGGCCCATTGGTGAATTACCTTGGGTCTAACTTCTCCTCCATTCTTCTCTGAGGGGCATTTAGGAACTCTGGGATCTCTTGGTGGGGCAGAGGGAGGGGGCATTTTGGAAACTTTTGTGACAATTGTAGGTGCTGTCCTGGAATTTGAGGCGCTATCTTTTTTAGAAGTTTGACCTCTGGGCTCTCTGCAGGAGTATCATAATGCCTCTGCAGGGTACATAGGAATGTAAAGCCTGGCTCACCTCAGCTTTGCCTCTTACTAGAGTATGGCTTCAGAAAAGTGCTTTAACTTCCTTGAGTTTGGATTTCTTAGCCTGCAAAATAGGAATAGGAACACCTGCCTTCCCTACCACTGTGGGCTGTTGTCAGGTAACAAGTGTGTGCGTAAGTGCTCTTTAAGAACTGTGAAGGCTTGGATAAAATCAGGCCATGCTTCAGCCACCCATCCTGGAGGCCTCTGCCCAGCTGACCTCTTCAGAAAGAGTGGGGCAGGGCTCCCTAGAAGCACAGGCTCCTCCACAGAGGGGCCTAGGCCCCAACCTAACCCATTAGGGGCCTGTTTGGTGTCACCCCAATTTAATACCACATCTCCCTCTTTCACTGTGAGGGAGAGCTGAGATGATCTATGTAAAGGCAGAAGAGAACTACCAAGTATTTATTACTTACCTTTGCCAACCTCAGTGCTGGCATCAATTATCTGATTTAATTAAATGTTCATACTAACCTTGGAATTGATAAATAGATGTAGAATATGATATAAATATATATGATTGATTTCCCAATTTACAGGCAGTGAAAGGATACGAACCCAGATTTCTTTGCCTTCAAGGGTCTTTTTTTTCTTGGTTATTTTCCACCTTTCTTTTTGTGGTGTAGGGGAAGGGGATAGTGTCTCTGAGTGGGTGGAGGCAGAGCCATGGCAATGCTTGGTAAATGGGTCTTTCCCCTTCCTTTCTCTTCTCCTAAAATAGGTGCTGGGAGAAGCCACAACCCTGGGAATTCCTCATGCCCTGGAAGTGGTCCAGGGGCAGTCTGTCGCTGCTGAGCTGGCTACAGAACACCCCTGCATGCCCCCAAGAGCAGCCCTGGCTCTGGGCTGTGGGACAGAAGCCCAGGAGGCTGACATTCACTTGCATGGCCACAGGCCAGGGCACCAGTGATGCCAATGAGCCTGGTACTAACCTGGCTTGAGGAGCCTTCATAGGGCCTGGCACCAGCAGGTAAAGCATTCTTGTGAGGCAGCCAACGAAACCCACAGCTTCCTGGGGCCTCATTTTGTCTGCCAAGGGCCACCTGCTGTGTGCAAAGTGATTTTTTTCCTGCAAATCACACTTATTTACAACTGAGGTCAACTAAATGACAGAGGAGTTTTTCATTCCAATTTACAGAGAAACCAGTGGTTCTCCACTGGGGGCAGTTTTGCCCCTCAGGAGATGCTGGGTAATGTCGAGCTTTGCAGGGTGAGATGTGAGAGAGGAGCACTTCTGGTCAGGGACACTGCTAGGCACAGTGTAAGGCCCAGGACACTACAGTATGTCCAGCCCTCATCACAAAGAATCCTGTGACCCAAAATGTCACTAGTTCCAAGGTTGGAAAACCCTGAGAAGGAAACTACTTCTGAGACATACTTAGTAAGTTCACATCGCTGATGAGGGCTACGGTCAGTATCCAGGTACTGATGCTCTAATTCTGAAGCCAGCATCCCTTCTTTATATCTGTAATGGTAAATGCCCCCTTGAAGTCTAAAATGCCTCAACAGGAAACGCTGTGAAGCTTCCTAGAGTCATGTGGTAGTTGGCATCAGAGGTTTGGGGGTGAACAATGATTTAATTGCATTTGAAATTTTGTAAATTGTCACTTCTCTTTGTGACCGCCCTCTCACCCTCAGGCACAACATCCATCTTTAAGTACTAATGGTCTGGTCGAATGCCCCAGTGTCTCCAGAAAGAGGCCATATTGTCCTCTTACCAGAGTTGGAAAGTCACCTTTAACCAGGTCCATCCAGGCAAGTTAGATAATCCATGCCTGTCCCCAAGAGAAATAATCCAGGTCAAGTGCATGGCACAGAATAAATGCACAATGGGGAAAGGAGAGAATGGGAGGAAGAGGAATGGGAGTGCAGCCACTGTAGAGATGAGGCTGGAAACACCAGCACAGCCCAGGCCACAAGTGCCAGAGAAACCTAGAAGGGGGACTTTGCCCTGAGTCGGGTGATGAGACATGGAGAAGTTCTAGGTCAACAAGTTATGTGATGATTTCTCAATGCCAGTTTGCACCACATACTCCAGAAGCTAAGTTTCTATTTGTGCCAATCCTGAGATTAATCAGGTCTGACCTCAGGAAGGAAGCCCTGCTTATGATCACTCTAGTGGACAGACATGCAGCAAGTCATTTCCAGGAGAGGGAGCTCACTGTCAAACTACACTCCTTCTCTGAATCCTGGGGCCCCCCACCCATACCTAGGCAGCACCTCCAGGAGCCCCTTCAGTTCACACCCCTCACTCTGGCAAAAATATAATAATAGTAATATTATAACTTTGGAATTCTAATTTTCTGAACAGCTGTAGCCAACCACAGGTGATTACTGAAATACTGTCGACTATAGAGTGACATTTAAGACTCCACAGATAGGCTTGTCAGAACTACAAAGCCAAATGGAATGTTTTGCTTAAAATGGAGGCTCTTTCTGCTAGCAAAGTTGGAAAGCCCTTCATAATTCCAAAACTTCAGGAATCTCACAAGTTCTCTGAGTTCTACCCAGTAAAGGCTAGACAGTGATGGCCTGGTCAGCCAAAAACTGCATTTGTCTTCCAACTGTGACCAAGCATTCCCAAACAGGCCTGTCTACTGGCAGCTGAACCACTGAAAGCAGGAACGTGGCACAGAAGATGAGCTAGAGATAGAAAGTGGCTGAGGATCAAGATGACGGCTAGTATCTCCGTAGGAGAAGACCAGTCAGCAAACCCAGCACTAGGTTTGGCTTCCAACTCTCCAGACTGCTGGTTCTCTTGCTAGTAGTTTTCAACCTTGGCTGGGCATTAAAATTAACCTGATAAGTTTTTAAAGTCCTGATGCCTGAACATCAACCCAGACTTCTCTGTGGTGAGACCCAGACATCTGTATTTTTTTACAGTTCCCCAGGTGATTCCAGTGTGCAGCTAAGGTTGAGAATCATAGACTTAAATCTTCCCTTTATACATTGATTAATTCTTTCAGCACAGGATGATGAAGTTTTTCACCACCTGAAATATTGTTTATAGTCTACAGTCAGTAATTCACATCAAGGACTTGCACTCCACAAGTATGTGGTGAAAAGGTAAAATATTAGCTGGGCACAGTGGCTCATGCCTGTACTGAGGCAGGTGGATCACCTGAGGTCAGGAGTTAGAGACCAGTCTGACCAACATGGTGAAACCCCATCTCTACTAAAAATACAAAATTAGCTGGGCATGGTGGCGCATGCCTATAATCCCAGCTACTCGGGAGGCTGAGGCTGGAGAATTGTTTCAACCCAGGAGGTGGAGGTTGCAGTGAGCTGAGATTGTGTCATTGCACTCCAGCCTGGCCAACAAGAATAAAACTCCTTCAAAAAAAAAAAAAAAAAAAAAAAAAAAAAAAAAAAAAAAAATGGTAAAATATCCACCAAAGGCAGGACTCGAGTTTTAAATAATAATAATAATAGTAAAACAATCAAACAGAAGCCATTCCTTTGTAATATCTTTCATATCTAAACCATCCTCAACCAGGATGCTGCCAATCATTATTCTAAAAAAAAAAAAGAAAAAAAATGTAGTCTTATCATTGAGAATCCTCAGTAACTCCCCATTGCCTATGTAAACCAAAAAATAATTATAAGCACCCCCACCAACTGAATGGAGACTTGGCCAAGAGGACCCCGAAGCAACCTGAAAAACTAGTTCAAGTGGTGATCACAAGGCAGGAGTCAGGTATGCCTGACTTAGACACTCCTCCTTTGGAGTCTAGGCACAGCTGACCAGCATTAACATTAAAACAAATATTGTAAGACTGACAAAGCAGACTCTTTGTAGCCATAAGATACTACACTCTAACCTGACTCTGATGGATAACATCACATGACAGATAGCAGGCGCTGAAGGAAATCTCAGTATTTTACCGCAAAACACATTTTCTTTGACATATTTTGAAATGGCCCTGCAAAGTCATCTCTTATGGGGAAAATTTGCATTCTGTTAAGAATCCCTTTCCCCTTCCAGGTCTCTTCTTGATCCAGGAGAGATTTAACTCAGAGTCTGACACCTTCTAAGAGACATTTTCTGTCTATTCTCTCTGAAGCCTCTTACCTTACCTGGAGGCTTCATCTACGTAACAAGAACCTGGGCATCCACAATCCTACTTATTTAACTCAGGCATTTCCTTATGCTGACTTAAACTCTTCAGACAAAGCGTCATTCTTTTAACCAATTGCCCATCAGAAAATCTTTGAATCCAACTGTGACTTAGAAGCCCCCCTTCCCTTTGAGATGTTCTGTCTTTCTGGGCTGGACCAATTAGTTGCTTACATGTATTGGGGAGACAGAAGTTACAGGCAAAGATTTATACATTTCAGGGAGAACAGAAGTTACAGGGACAGATGTAAATCTTTGCCTGTAACTTCTGTTCTCCCTGAAATGTATAAAACCAAGCTGTAACCAGGCATCCCCAAACTTTTTACACAGGGGGCCAGTTCACTGTCCATCAGATGGTTGGAGGGCTGCCACATACTGTGCTCCTCTCACTGACCACCAATGAAAGAGGTGCCCCTTCCTGAAGTGTGGCGGGGGGCCGGATAAATGGCCTCAGGGGGCCGCATGCGGCCCACGGGCCATAGTTTGGGAACACCTGCTGTAACCCAACCACCTTGGGTACGAGTTCTCACAGCCTCCTGAGACTATCATGAGCTATGGCCACTCATATTTGGCTCAGAATAAACCTCTTTAAATGTTTCACAGAGTTTGACGTTTTTCATCAGCACAGACAATACTCAAACATCATGGGGTCTTCTCTCATAGCCTGTCTCTGGCCTACCCATGCAGCATTGTCTCCCAAGCCCACACTTTGCATACTCTGTCCCCCAGGACTCACCTGTCTTGTAACTTCATTGGCACACTTCCCTGGCTCTGGAAGATCCTCACCCGCTCTTTTCACTTGTTACTCCTTTTGGAGGCAGAGCTAAAATGGTGCCTTTCTCATGAGACTTCATGGACTTCATTCCAATCCCCCAAAAGGAACGAATCACTCTCTCTCCCTCTGCCCTAGCTTCCTCTGCCACGCACAGTATAGATAATTCTTTCATGACAGTTTTAATTAAAATTATATGTTTGTATATCTGTAACCTTCTTAGCAATATGAAATTCCACTGAGGGCAGGGGACATGCTGTATACATCCTGGACAAAACAGGCAAAATGAAGGAATAAGTGCACATCAGGTTGAATTAACTGCACATGGTAGATATGTGCTTGGTCCTCCACAATTGAGACTTCAGCCAATATGTGCTATTTGATTCCAAGATGCTTTCCCAGCCAACAGACTGAATTATACTTTCCCAGGAAGGTAGCTTTAAATCCATCAACTAAAATCATCACTATACATATTACATGTTAATTCTCTGGGCTCATTAGCATGCCAGATAACTAGTGCTCCTGTGGAGGCAAGGCAGAGAGCAGGTCATGTGGAGGAAATCTCTCGTTTGTGGACCATCAGGTCGAGGGCTCCTGGGCACAGTCTTGTTTGTGTTCACTGGGTGCTTCTCCCCCCATAGGAGCTCCACCCCATGTTACTCCCGTCTTAGTCTGTTCAAGAAGCTAGTAGAACACCATAAATTGGGTAGCTTATAAATAACAGATTCATTTCTCATAATTCTGGAGGCTAGGAAGTCCAAGCTCAAAGTGCTGGCAGATTCAGTGTCTGGGGAGGGCTCATTTCCTGATTCATAGACAGTGCCTTCTAGCCTGTGTCCTCATGTGGTGGAAGAAGTGGTGGTTCTCTCTAGGATCTCTTTATAAGGGTACTAATCTTACTCATGAAGGCTCCACCCCCACAACCTAATAATCTCCCACAGGCCCTACCTCCTAATACTATCAGGTTGGGGTTAAGATTTTAAAATATGAATTTGGGGACATATTTAGACTCCTTTGCACCCACAAGTCTCACCCTCTAGGGTCAAAGCCAGTGAGCTATTGATTAGCTATAGCTTGTACCAGGGAAGTACAAGCCGGGGGCAGAAGAATATGACACTAACCCCTCTCAGCAGAAGCTCTTCTTCATGCACCCCACCTAGAAAGGCAGAATAGGGGAGTGCATGAGACCACGAGCTGTGAGACTTTGTCAGCTTCCTTCATCTTTTGTACGTCAGTCCGTAATACGGAATGAGAAGAGTCAAAGTACCTCCCTGATTGCATCACTGGGAGGATGCAATGCATTAAAACATATGCAGTGCTTTAAACATTGCCTGGCACACAGCCAGTGCTCAGTAAATGTTTTACCTTCATCATTTATCCAGGTAGTTTCATTAAACGAAATCCGCATGTGAAGTTTTCCTTTGCTCCCCCACCTCTCCCACGCACTTCGGAGGGTCTGCTGAATGAATTCCCTGGAGACCCACATGTGGAAGCACAAGCATTGGCATCAATTAGGAAGAGGTGCCAGAGAAGAGGCAAGATGAGAAGAGGCAGGCTAAATAATTGGGATCCTCACGCTGGCCACTTCCTAAGCTGCTTTTTGCCAGGTGGTCAGTGCTGTGACTGCCCTTCTCCAACAACCCCAGTGCCTGCCACCTCTTCTCCAGCCCTGCCCAGGCTCTGGACTAGTGAGAGAGCTATATCTGGGAAATGAAGAGCCATGGGATATCACAGGATCCAGAAGGAGTCTGGTTGCCTTGACTACAGCTGAGTGGAGTCTTACCAGCCTTCTCTCTCTCCTTTTACCTACACCTATTCTCTTAGTCATTGTTCAACTCTAGTGAATATCTTATCCCTTGTCCATCTGAGAATTAATCATCCCTCAAAGCCCAGCCTGGAAATTATTACACAACCCTATCCTCTGAAACCCAGTAATTAAAGGATAAGAATAAGCATTTATCTTGCCTACATAGAAGGAACTGTAGTTGATCCCCAGTTGATGAGTGAACTTTCTTCCTTCTAATAGAATGTCGGCTGATACAGGTAGAATGATAGAATTGGGAAATCACTATTTTGAAACCTCTAATGAAATTACTAATTCAGGTTCAACTCTTAGCGCAAACAAAATATTTAAAGGTGGCATAGTATCATCTGACAGATGATGGGAGATGATTTGCAGATGAGAGATGAGGCAATGGAGCTACCTAGCAGTTATTATCTTAGCATCTCCAGTGAAAGAAATTATCACTTTGGACCTGAATCTCACCACGTTTTTAAATCTAACTTCTACTTTACGAAAAATACAGGAGCGGGAAGAGCAAGTGATACCACGTGGAAATAATCAGATAGATTTATAATTCAGGATCACTGTATAAGAGAACTGTTTTTTTTTTCTTCCAAAAGTCAACACTAAAAGATGTATGAATAGCAGCATTATTTATAATTGCCAAAAAATGGAAATGACTCAAATGCCCATCAACTGATAAATGGATAAATAAATGGATAAATACAGTGAATGCATAAATAAAATGTGGTGTATCCATAGAGCAGAATATCATTTGATGATAAAAGGAAATGAAATAATGAAATATTAATGTATTATAAAACATGATTAAACCTTGAAAACATTGTACTCAATGAAAGAAATATATCACAAAAGACCACACACTATATGAATGCATTTACACGAAATGTCCAGAATGGGAAAATCTATAGAGATAGAAAATAGGTTAATGATTACCTAGAACTAGAGGGGTGGGATTGATGGAAATTGGGAAAGCAGGGTGATTGATAATGGGTACCGAGTTTCTTTCTGAGGTAATAAAAATGTTCTAAAATGCTTTGAATGCATTTAATACCATTGAATCGTACACTTGATATGGATGAATTGTGTGGAATAAGAATTACATCTCAACAAAGTTATTTTTAGAACTATGTGTGTGATGTGGGTGGGGGGTGGGGTAAGCTTTTTCATTAAAAGAGACGAAATAACCAAAGGCAACACATGAATCTTGATTGTATCTTCAATGGGTCCTGAATTTTAAAAGTTAGAAAGCTGTAAACATGTTTTGGGGACAATCGGGGAAATTTGAATATGAATGAAAGGCAGGCTGGTAGCAGCCAGAACACACACAAGAAGGGCACTGGAGAGGAGGAGAGGAGGGCATCCAAGCAGAGCAGAAACCCAGTGGGGTAGGAAGGCGGGCGCCATTTCAGAGAACTCAGTGTAAGTAAATAACCTGAGGATGACAGGACACAAGTTTCCTACTGCTAGAGAAAGCAGGGACCAACATGGACAAGAGGAAAAGCCAGAATGAACCGTATGGTGTTGTACTGGAACCACCAGCATCTGTGAAAACTCCCAGTTGTGCTGGAAGGGGTTCCCAAATGTGGGAAAATTCGAGTTTCAGAATAAATAACAATATTAGCAGACTAAAACCCATTGAATAAAGTAGAAATCTATGAGTCTACACCAATGTAAATAAATAAATAAAGAGAAAAAAGAAAAGGTTCTTCTTTCAGAAAGCCAACTAATACATATAGAAAGGATGATGGAATCTGAAAACCACCATTTGGCAAGGATCATTGTAATAATTCAAGCAAGAAAAATCAATGGATGATAAAACCAGAGGGTGAGGGAGTAATAAGGAATGGAATTGTACATAGTCTCAAAGTATCTACCCAGAAGACACACCGTCATCAAGTGATGAAAGTTAACACTGTCAGTATTAGGACAAATAGATATTGCATGCCTCCAGATAGGTTGCAATGAGAATTCTGCATCAGTTTTGTGAAATTCCAGCCAAAAAAAAATAAAAAAAAATCATATCTGGTCTCATCAAGGGGAAACATTGAACAAACCAAAATTGAAGATCATTGTACAAAATGACTGGCCTTGAATGACAAAAAAAAAATTCAAGGCCATGAAAATCAAGATGAAACAAACAGTGTGAGAATAAAGGCAGATTTAGGGGAAACTTGACAACTGGGCATGAGGAGTGGGTCCTGGATGGACTCATGTAACCCAGAAGGACCTTAGTGGACCACCATTGAACTTCGGGGTGAGGGATAAACAGGAATTCTTCAAACTAGTTCTGCAACATCTATATGCTTGACGTTGTTTCCATCTTTTTTTTTAAAAAAAAAAAAAGAATAAAACTTAGCTCTCATATCCTTTTGGAAAATTTTCAGAGCCTACCCTGTGTTACCTCTGGACCTTTGGCAAACTGGTTATTTCGTGTAAAGTAATCTTTTGCTTACTGTCTAGCTTCCTCACGAGACTGTGAGCTCCTTGAATGCCTAGACTGGGTATTATTCTTTTCCACTTCTCTTGGGCCCAGCACAATGTCTAGAATATAGGGAACATCCAGTAAATGTTTGTTGAATCAATGTGCCAGGCAACACATAACCCTGGAGATTGGCTGGTAGATTCCTGGACATGCCGAGTGTGAGTAAATTCTTGCAGACGTTAAACTGAAATATGCCTCTCTGCAAACCAGAGAGCATCTGCTGCCCTGCAGCAATGAGCTATGTGTCCTGGAACAGTGTCCTGCATCTAAAGGCCAGATTGCCTGAAATCATAGGCTCTACGAAATGGCGTTCTTGCCTCATTGCTCTGGGGAGAACAATGGCCCCTGTTTGTTTAATCTCAGCCCACTGTGGCAGCCTTGACTGCACAGAGCTCACCTGTGATTCATGTGAATGTCATTTGAGCTCCCAGGAGTTTGCAGCCATAATTCAACATTTTGTTAATAGCCACTTAAAATGTCCCTGAAATAGCTAACAGGCCCAGGGGATTGAAGGTATTCTGCTAGGAAATCATTCCAAGAAAATCATCTTGGCCCAAACTTTAGAAGATTCTATTACTTCCAATGCCTTCTTGCACTCAAAATAGAAATGGGCATCTCTCAGGGACATCAAAGAAAAAGTGGAAACCTGAAATCACCTATGTACCATGGTGGGCATGCTGGAGCCCCCGTCCAATCGCTCCTGCTCCAAGAGAGGCCCCTCAACTGCTATATCCAGTGGGGAACACAGCCCAGAGTATCCCAGGAGAAAAACCTCTTGTTCACAGAACAGAAAGAAAGAGACAGAAAAAAATATAGTGCTGGATTAGAAGCCAAAAAGTTGTGTGTAGGCAGGGATGGCAAGAGAGGGAAGGGTGAGAAAAAAAACAACTCACATAGGTTGAGGCCTACTCTGCTATATAGTTTACAGATTATTTAATTCTCCCCAAATCTAATTAAACAACATACTCAGGGTCATCAAAGTTGTATATAATTGTAGCATATAATCATTAGGTCACTCAGATAGTATATGAATCAATAGTCTCTCTGCAGAGCTCCAGCTCTTACCCACTGACATTTGCAAATTTGTCAATTACAGCAAACTTGGGCTGGACATTCAAAAATCAAGTCATTGATTCAGAAGCAGAAGTTGAAGCTCTCAATGTTGAACTCTTGCCACCTGCTTCCTGACGCATATCTGTTTGTTATAGAGTTATTTCCTCCTCCTAGAGTGAGATTTAATATGGAGAAGTGAAGGTGGAAAGAGCTAGTGTAGCAGAATCACATGCACATCTGGATAGGGACATTCATTTCCTAATGGGAGACCCCTGAGAAAACGAGTTGGCAACTTGGAGAAATGTCCACTGTTATCCTGGCAAGAAGAGACTTTTCCAGGTTCTCTACATTCCTGAAGCAAGTGCTGTAAAATGGCTTGGCACTCCGCCTGCACATTCCCAAGCACAGAATCAGGGTAAGATAAGAGAGAACTAAAAATTAGTGCAGACTGGCAGAGCTAGAAGGTTAGGAGTACCATAATCATATGCCCAGCTCTCAGAGATGATGGTTCCTGTGATACGCAGATACCATGGTTGCAGGATCCTAAGCCTAACTTCCCCAGAAAAGAGAAAGTTTTATTCACAAAGTTGATGCATAGTGTACTGGTTGTGCTCCCACTGAAACCAACTTCCCCAAAGATGCATGACATCAGCCTAGAAGCCACCTGCATACTTATCACAAGAAAAGGTCTAAACTGGGACATCTCTCAGAATCAGTCTTTTGACGCCATTTGTGCTGCTCATTCCCCTCTGAGCCTGGAATCGTGGCTGGAAGGCCTTGTTTTGGAAAGCTAGAATATTGTCTTGCAGCCCCAAACCCTTCATTTTGCCTTCTGCCACACAGAGCTGGGGCTGCTTCACCTCCTCTCTGTTTACCTGCACAAGGACAAGGGATGCAGGTAATAGCTAGACAGCTACCTGGAAAGCTGAGTTCAACAGCATCAAGTAGAAGCATCCTCTCCACTTACCATCCCTGCTTTCCTTCAGGTCCAGCAACTGCCAGGCTTCTGCTTCCAAGAGGAGGATATTGATAAACTGAGAGGCCTTGGGCCCTGACTGACTTTTTTGAACTAAGACCTAAAGATTTGCTGATGACTGGCCTGACTTCATTCAGCTCAGCCCTGCACAAAAAAAGCATGATGTATTTACAGAGAAACCCCAAAGGGAATCAGAAGGCATGAACTCTAATCCCTAATGGTGCCACTTTGTAACTGAGTGACCTCGTGCCAGTCACTAAGCTTCTCTGAGCCTTACCTATGTTCAATTGTGAAACTGATATATTGGAACATGCTATGGTTTGAATATATATAGTATGACCCCACAAAAACTCATGTTGAAGCTTGTTCCTGAATGTGGTGGTGTTGGGGAATGGTCCCTTTAAGGGCTGATTACATCATTAAGATGAATTAATGTCTTTCTTGCTACACTGAGTTACTTCTTATAGGAATGAATTAGTTACTACAAGGGCAGATTGTTATAAAGCAAAGTTGCCCATTGTGTTTTGCCTTTTTTGCATGCATCTAGTTCCCCTCCATTTCTCCTGCCATGTTTTGATGCAGCACAAGGCCCTCAGCAGACCTTTTCTTTTGATGAATATTCAGGTGGTTTCTGGGCTGATGTCATGCATCTTTGGGAAAGCTGGTTTCCACGGGAGTATAGCCAGAACACTGGCCATCGAACTTGTGAATGAAACTTTGCCTTTGCAGGTGAAGATGGGTTTAGGATCTTGCAGTCATGATGTCTGCCTATCACAAGCACCATGTCTCCGGGATCTGGGCATATGCCCGCAGTAGGCTTCTGACTTTCCAGAAGCTGCCAGATGTGGCTGCTCAGTGCTGAGTTTCCCAGCCTGCAGAATCATCAGTTAACTTAACTTCCTTTTTGTTTTTTTTCTAAATTACCCAGTCTCAGGTATTCTGTTATACCAACACAAAACAAAATAAGACAGTACATTTTCTACTTTCAGCATTATTGTGAGGATCAAATAGCATCTTAGAAAGCATTTAGGATACAAACCCAGATACTTCATTCATAACCTGCTTCAATCAATTACAAGATAAGTGACTATAGGCCAATTCTTCCACTTTTCTAAACCTCAATTTTTTCCATATAAAAAATGTCAAATATTATATATTTCACATGGCTTTTGTGAGGACCAAAAGAAGTATTCCATGAAAAGTGCATAGAACAGTGCCTGGGATACAGTATGTGCTCAGAAAACATTAGCCATTATTAACAGGTTTTGTAAGCTACACAATGATGAACAAATAAAAGGACTTTTATTTTTGATGGGACCTGGGTGTCTACAGGAGCTTATGCTCAACTGTAATAGCAGGAGCTGCTATTACAGGGCAGGAGTCCCTGGCTTGGTCACAGCCTCATTCCCCAGTCTCTCTTGTGACTTCCCGATATTACACTGTCAACATTAATTTCTAAAAAATCCTTTTGCCCCTGGATCTCCTTTCACCGTGTTGTATCACCAGCTCATCTTAGTAATAATAAAATTAACAACAGTAATAAAAGAACTGAAATTCTACATCTTGGATAATGCTAAAAGTTTTACTTATATTATTTCACTCAATTGCTTTAAACAATCCTATGAAGTACCAGTATTATTATTATTATTTAATAATAATAAGGAAATTGAAGTCTGGAGGTGTTAAGTAATTTGCACAAGGTCATGCAAATCTGGAACCTACACCTGTCCGGCACTAAATTCCAGGATTGTACCATGAGGCTAGAATATCTCATTATGTTATTATCTCAGGTGCCAGAGCTCTTCATCTTTCCAACATTTGCCAGGCTCCCCATTTGCCAAATGTCCTTTTGTTGTCTATCATCAGTGCTCCTGGGCAGGGCATTCTCCTTGCCAGATTAGGTTCCTGCTAAACTCCTATAGCTGGGTCTATCTCTAGCCCTACCACACCCAGAGTTATCTCTAGTCCATAAACCTCTCAGTCTCTGCAGCCCTCCACATGGAGCCAAGCCATGCCCAACCACAACCCAAGAATTGCTCTCTAGGGTTGGCTCTAGCTCCCAGAATTTATAACAAATTCCTCTGGGAACTGCCTCTTGAGGAGCCATGCATACACACTTTTAGGAGACCCAGGTCATTTAACGGCCCCTTCAATCCTTGGCTTCCACCAGCCACACACTTTCCTCTCTCTGGATGAGCTGAAATATCCACTCTTGTCTCTAGAAAGTCTTGTGTGCTGCCACACTTATTCCTGACTTCTGAAACACTTAACTTCAAGACTACACAGTATTGGGAAATGGGGTGGTTCTGTAGTCTGGATGTGCTGGCTTGCATCTATTATCAGTTTTTTTCCAATGCTGTCTGTCAATGGTCCTCACCTCTGATCCCAACTATCTGCTCAGGAAGGAAATAAATCAAAGACTCTCAGAGTTGGAAGTAACTTTAGAGGTCATTAAATCCAACCCTTTACGTGACATCGATCTACATCTACAACATTGCCAATAAGCAATCGCTTGGCCTCAGCTAGAGCAGATGGCAGGGTACAGCGTGCTCTAGACTCCCAGGACAACTTCCAGTCTGCTGATATCCACCTCTCTGAACTTTTACCCACCCATTGGTGCTAGCTGTGCCCTCTGTCTTCACACAGAGAAAGCCACGTTCCTCTTCTTAATGATTGCCTTCAAAGTGTTTTAAAACAGCTCTCATACTGCCCTTGAGTCACCCACTTCGCTTCTCAGGCTGAACTGTCTGAGTTCTTTCATACGCTCCTCATCACTTATGGTTTCTGTGACATATGAGGAGCATCACCTCCGGTCAGCCATACATCTCTCACTGCCTCCCACTTTACACATGGGCCCAAGACACTGCCAACATCAAACGCATAGCCTCCTCTTCGTGGCTTGAAGCCAGACTGATGCACATTCAGGAGGAAATGAAAGTGAAGGCTGGTAGAAGGGTAGGAAAGGAAAGTTTTCAGAGAGAACAAACTTAGGAAATGAGAATGCAGGTGCTGGTAAAAGGGAGTGCTAGAATATGAGCAACTGAGGGGCATGTAACAGCTGGGAGAATGGGGATGGCTCAGCTCCTAGGAGAGGGGAAAATTGGCAAGGGCTTTCTTTGGGCAAAAAACTCCAGGGGGAACAAACCAGCTGTGCTTAGAGTAGTGAATTCTAACCAGAGAGATGCTCATTTGAGTTATGAAGGTCATCCTTGGAAATTGTTATCAGTCTCGGTTTGAAGACACAGATTTTGAAAGTCACAAGTTTAAAAGATGTTTTTCAAGGTATTTTTTTTCCTAAGCCATACTTAGGTCCACATGCCTAGACTATCTTCTGTTACCAAATGGATGAAGAAGCTAAAACTAATCAATACACAGGTTGGGTTCCCTAGCAGAGCCTGAGATGGCATACCTTCTGCAGGTGATTCACTGAAGGAGTGCACTCAGGAAAAGCCTAGAAGCGAGAAGGGAGAGGCACGGCAGGAGAAAGGGTAAGCATGAATGCGGACTCAGGAGAAGCCCAGCTCAGCCTGATGCCACGGAAAGCACCGAGTGTAAACTACACCACAACATATTCCATCTTGAGGACAGATGACTGGCATTCCTCACTTCCATCCGTCAGTCACTGGCCACTGGCTGCCCCCAGGTGGTGGGGAGGTGAATAACTTCCCAGATGTCTCCAGGAAAGGCAGCACCTGCCAACCAAAGGCCAGCCTCCCCAAGA